>NW_008825268.1:3108723-3112145 GCF_000699105.1 Pygoscelis adeliae | reverse complement strand
CCCCCGCGGGGCTTGCCCTGCCAATGGCTGCCTCGTGCCTGCAGGGGGGCGCGCACTCCAGCGGGCTATAAATATAACGGAGCCGTTAACGGTCGCCGAGCAGCCGTGTGAGGTGTTGGCGCAGCGCTCCCTCCCCTCACAGCCATAGGGAGCACCCTGGCCCTCCGTGAGGGGCTCAGCCTGGCTGGCAGTGATGAATGAGCATGGTCAGGGCCGGCTCCCTGGAGCCTGTTGAGGACAGTGGGGTCGTGTGGACCAAAGGTAATGGGAGCTGTGGGTGATGAGCTCTTGGAGTCATCCTGAAAACTAATGGGGAAACAGCCTGAAGGTTGAGGCCTGCTTGAAGTAGTTTGTTATTTTGGGTCCCTTGGTGGGTGCTTAAACCCCTGCCTTAGCTCAGGTCAGGGAGGAAGTGCAGCTCTGTGTTGCAGGTGGAACAAAGAAATACCGCAGAAAATGTGTGCTGGCCCAAACCACCTGTGTGGACCAGGTGCCTTCTCAGCATGGGGCAGTGGTGTGAGGAAATGGGGAAGCCTCACCTCTCAGGCTTTCCTCCCCTCGCACTGCCTGCTCAAGCAAGGCTGCTTGTGATGCCTCCTGCTCTGATGCATGCCCTGGAGGGGTTTCAAGCCTGTGCCATGCAGATGTAGATGCAATGACACAAGTGAAATGAGAGCTTCAGTATCAGCTACTGTGTGAGCTCTGCATATTCCGCAGAGTTGGATATCAGCAGTGGGACTTGCTAACAGAAGAAGAATCCTCTGAACATGGCTGGGAGCCTGAGCAGTAGGAGGGAAATACAACTGAGTAGACTGCCTTAAGTTTCCCAACCCTGAGCAAGCTGGACTTTTCACATAATGCTGCCATATTAATAAATAAATGCCGTCAAACTACCTGGAGGAATAATTAAGTGCTGTTAATTATCCATTAGAAGCACCCTCCTAAGGGTGCTTAGGCACAAGGCAGAACTAATGTATCATCTGCTAAAAGGAAAAGGATCAAGAGGTTGAGAACAAAAGGGTAAATCCTGATTTAAGCATTCACAGCTAGAGCAATGGTTGAGGACAGCTGGTAAGAACCTGTTTCCTCCTTTCAAAGTGAACGAAGAAGAGGTGATATTTCTATGATTGTTGTGTCTTATTAGCAGCATGTGGTAGGTGATGTGTTTTTATAGTTTGCTAACAGATTGTGATGTTGGAGCACTGAGGTGAGTACAAGCTGTGAATAAAATCCTGATTAACTACGGTGTTACTGAAAGTGAGGGAAGCCCAGGTATCCCGCTGCAATGTTTGCTAGATGTACAGAGGATCTGTCCGTCCTGTGCCTATCACAGCTCATGGGGTATTCCTTGCATTGTACAGGAACATGGTAGAAAAAACAGGTGGGTGAGTCAGAGAAATGGATCAGATCAGAGTGGGAGACAAAAGGCCTTTCACCTAGAGGTGTGTGGCCATGCAGAAGTCCCAGTTGCTGCTTTGAAGGCAAAAGGCAGTGCGGCCCTGATGGAGGGGCTCCCAAACCTGGCTTGTGTGAGCCCCCTTGTTCTGGAAGGAGAAGCATGTGGTGCAGGCAGTTCACAGCTCTCTTCTGAGCAATGGAGAGGAAGACATGTTTGGTAACTCAGTGGAACAAGAGATCCCCACTTTATTCTCCAGGAAGAAGGTGAAAAAGGTGTTTGGGTGGGGTAGGGTTTGGGGGGGAGGAGGTTTGTTGTCTTTTTTCCCAAAAGGAAGTGAAAGTTTTGCAGCTGCTACCAGAGCAGTCACATCCCAGAGCTTGGGGAGCCCTGATCCAAGGGGTGGTGTGATACCCTGAGAGTGAAAGCTGGATTTTTAATTTTTTTTTCCCAGTCTTGTCCAGAGAACCCCCCTATGTCATCTCAAGGATTTTGTTCCATCTCTCCCTGCCTTATCGAGTTGGAGCATAACCTGTACCTATTATCTATTCAATTGCAATTAAATGGCTCTGTGAATATGATTTGTTGCTTGAACATTATGCAAAGGCAAGAACTCTTCTGCGGTGACTGTAGCGGATCAGTGTTTCTGCTCTGTATCGAAATAGGATTCTCGGATGCATGAGTGCTATGCCACTCCTACTGACTCTAGCTAAATGTGGCCCAAGGATTAAATATCTGATTTTCTTGTCCTTATGGAATCTGATCCAGCTAGACTACAGTCTGCTCCTGCCCAAATTCATGTAGCAACAGCAGCAAACCTGGTATTTATAGGGGTTCATTTATCCTTGTTTCTGAACGCATAGTTGTGTTGTGTTTGAGCAAGGCTGGCAAGAAGAGCTGTGAATGAGACTTCTGAAGAACCTCAGGTGAAATGTTTTCATGCTGAGTTTAAAAGCCCTTAAAGAAAAAACAGAGCTTTCCTAGGATTCTTTAATTTTTACAAAACACCTGGGAAGGAGAGAATCAGGCCTTTGTTTTAAACTCCCCTATACTTCTATCTTGTGTAGTTCATGATAGTGCAAAGAGGATGTATACAGTTGCCACGTCGAAACAGCAGCCTTTGACCCACTCTTTATACTGATGTAAATGACAGCATATACAATACTGCCAATGAAATATCCTTCTGTGCCCACTCTCTGCTGATCCTCTTGGTGTGTTCTAGTGTAGTGACTTAACAAGGTCCAAAGACTTCCTAGAAAGAGAAATGGAAAATGAAGGAATAACTTTTGCTTCTACCTGACAGACCCATCTGAGGGAGGGTAAAATGGGTGGCATCCATCAGTGCTGACTTTTTGTGACTGGTTGTCCCAGGAGAGAAAGGGTCTTCAGCATGGGTCCTTTCAGCCAAGTCCGAAAGCCTGCTGGCAGCTTATGGAGGACTAAGCTCTCAAGAGTGTGCCAAACAATTGTCTTTGTTCTCTGCTCTGGGTGTACAGTTAGGGGCTGTTTACAGCTTTGCTCTTGGAAAAGCTGCTGCACAACCGCATGGCTCGAGATACTCCTGAGAGTTTGGATTCTGGTTCTTTCTGCACAAAGAGAGTAACAGATAAATTAAAGGTATGAATACTTAGGAGCGTGTGTGGCAGGGACTGAGGCTGGGGACTTGGAGAGCATCAGCATGAAAACAAGTGCCAGACAGTGAGGTTTAGAGCAGTTCCCTGCTCTGGGCAGTCCTTTGTAGAGTGGGGGCTTCATGCTCAGGTTCTGCTCAGTGTTCCCACTCCGTGGCATGCTGCCAGCTTTGACTGTTTCTGGATCAAGACTGAATCCTACTGTGATGGATGCGTAAACAACTGTGCGATGAATAAAGCAGTGATCAAGAACAGTCATGTGATTTGGGGGGATGGCAGACTGATGCTGCCTGTAGTAAGAGAAGAAATGGAAAAATACTGTCATGGGATCTTTTGTGCCCAAGCACTTGGGTGGGCCAGGAATTGCTGGAGTACAGAAGAGCTAATGATGCCGT
>NW_008825268.1:3103263-3108648 GCF_000699105.1 Pygoscelis adeliae | reverse complement strand
CCACTGCTGCTTCCTGAAAGCAGTGACTTGTGCACTAGTCTTGGTCTTTTTGCAGGTAGACAGACCTGTGTTTCTGTGCCAGCCCAAGATGCCAGTGTAGCCTAGTTAACAGAGCACAGGTGAATTTTCAGGACAGCTTGGTGTTGTCCTAATATAATGACCTTCTTGAAGAGTTTGCTTGCTTCCTCTCTATCCCCACTTTAAGGGAAAGCAGGGGACTGATTTGGAGGATTTTCTCCTTGCAGCGCCCACTGCAGTGTTAGTATTTAGGTACAGTCAAATGCTGACTGTAAATCTGAAAGCCTCTGCTGCAAGCAGAAGTTGAGTATAGAGATAAGTAAAATCTTCCAGGCTGTAAAGTTCCTTCTTCTCTTACACATGCAATTCCCAAGCTGCAAGCTGTTTCACTTACATAGGTACAGATCACTTCAGCTTTGTGTGCCTTTTGTGGTAGGTGAGCGTGTATGTGTTGTCTCCCAAACAAGGCAAGAACAAAATTGGCCTCTAGCCACTGTCAAACTAATATAAACCACCTTTGCCACCTCCTGGGTTTAGTGCTGGTCACAGCCTGGCTGGATTGGAGTATCTGCATCTTTGTGACTGCAGTTCTTATGACTGTACCAGCTGTTGACAGTTTTTTCTTTGTTCTCTGATTTGTTTTGCATCAGTTCTGTAACTTCAAACTTCTGTACCAACAGAGGGATTTAGGTGTCATTTATGGCTGCATGTTGTTGGGGAGCAATATTCTGGACTCAAAATGGCAAGTTTGACTAGAACTGCAATTTGCAGTTACATTTTTGATTACTACAAAGTAGTAGTTATACAATTTCCTCTCAGTGTCTGTTGGGCTACCTGAGCTCCACTTGCTGATGGCTGTGTGACAGGGCAAGGTGCTGGCTATGCACAAAGAAAGTGTAAGGAAAATAATACTGTACTTCAAAGCTATGTGTTTCTCCTGAAGAGTCATAGAATCATAGAATAGTTTGGGTTGGAAGGGACTCTAAAGGTCATCTAGTCCAACCCCCCTGCCGTGGGCAGGGACATCTTCAACTAGGTCAGGTTGCTCAGAGCCCCGTCCAGCCTGACCTTGAATGTTTTCAGGGATGGGGCATCCACCACCTCTCTGGGCAACCTGTGCCAGTGTTTCACCACCCTCAGCGTAAAAAATTTCTTCAAGTCCTTCAAGGATGTAACAGAAAGCCACGTAGAGGTACTAGTATATTGTCCTCCTGCTTTCTGAGTGATAGTTAACACTGACAGATGTGGAGCTAGCGTGCGGTTGCCTCGTGTGTGCTCCACTCCTGCTCCTCTTCTGACCAAAGAGCGGAAGAGAGGACGTTTGGATTCTCCTCAGTGAAGTGCTGCTAGTGAGCTTCCAAACTCTACTCTCTAGGAATGCCTCTGTTCAGGGGCAGCAATGATGTTTACCTGGGTAGGTTTGAAACCAATGAATGCCATTGTTTTCCTACTAAACTTGGTTTTTTGTGGAGCTTTGTGTTCACATTTTCATCCCTGTCTGTTTACCCCTAAGCAGCTGCCCTGGACTGACCACACCAAGTGCCTCTGGTGTCCCTGTCAATCAGGAGAATTCGTAGGAGATTTTGGCTGTAGTCTGCAAGCAAGCTGCAGTGCTTATTTTTGGTTTTGTGTTTCCTGTTGTGTAGCAGAGCATGGGAATAATAAGCTTAGGCTTAGAGCAGCAAACTGGAAGCTATTGTAAATGACTGCTTCTTGAATGCAGGAATAAAGAGAGAGACCCATTTAAAAACCAAACCAAACCAAACAAAACAAAACCCAGATCTGAACTGTGCTTACCGGTTACTGAGAGAATGCAAGTGTCTTAAACTCAAACCAGTTCAATATTATAACTGACTAAAACGCGCGATGGCACTAATTTTGAGGGTGAATCTATACGACACTTAAAATAACATCCACATAAACCATCCCTAGCCTGCAACCCTCATCCCTGGCTGAGGGTTAGCAATCCTCTTAACTGTGGTGAAGCTACGAGTTTTAGCTATTCATATTGTGAATGTCCGTGAGGAAGACACTGACCTTGCACTTTTTGAGGCCTTAACAGGTCAGTTGTTTTTTTTTTTTCTTTAATTGCAAATAGCGTTAAAACTTTCTTTAGTCCTTATACTTTTCTTGGAAGAAGAGTGATTCTCCTGCTTGATAATTACTAAAACTCCAAATAAAATTAGACTTCCCACTTGTTGCTAACTGAGGTTATGCTTTATTCAATAAGTTCATAACACATTACAGGACTGGAAAAAGCTGGTTTTTAAAAATAAGTTTATCACTCCTACTGCATTGTGTTTCACTTCTGACTGTCAAGAGGCATGCTGGCAGGAATTAAAACTCAAATTTGCTTTCCAAATAAGAAGGCTTTGTATAAAAAGTCCTGGATCCATTGAGGGGATGTGGAGTAGGGAAACTAATACATACCTTGCATTTAGAAGTAATTTGTTTTAACCATCTTCTCTCTGTAGTTAGTTCTCGTAAGATTTTAGAAATCAAGATTATTAGGTCAGGTTGCTCAGAGCCCCATCCAGCCTGACCTTGAATGTTTTCAGGGATGGGGCATCCACCACCTCTCTGGGCAACCTGTGCCAGTGTTTCACCACCCTCAGCGTAAAAAATTTCTTCAAGTCCTTCAAGGATGTAACAGAAAGCCACGTAGAGGTACTAGTATATTGTCCTCCTGCTTTCTGAGTGATAGTTAACACTGACAGATGTGGAGCTAGCGTGCGGTTGCCTCGTGTGTGCTCCACTCCTGCTCCTCTTCTGACCAAAGAGCGGAAGAGAGGACGTTTGGATTCTCCTCAGTGAAGTGCTGCTAGTGAGCTTCCAAACTCTACTCTCTAGGAATGCCTCTGTTCAGGGGCAGCAATGATGTTTACCTGGGTAGGTTTGAAACCAATGAATGCCATTGTTTTCCTACTAAACTTGTTTTTTTGTGGAGCTTTGTGTTCACATTTTCATCCCTGTCTGTTTACCCCTAAGCAGCTGCCCTGGACTGACCACACCAAGTGCCTCTGGTGTCCCTGTCAATCAGGAGAATTCGTAGGAGATTTTGGCTGTAGTCTGCAAGCAAGCTGCAGTGCTTATTTTTGGTTTTGTGTTTCCTGTTGTGTAGCAGAGCATGGGAATAATAAGCTTAGGCTTAGAGCAGCAAACTGGAAGCTATTGTAAATGACTGCTTCTTGAATGCAGGAATAAAGAGAGAGACCCATTTAAAAACCAAACCAAACCAAACAAAACAAAACCCAGATCTGAACTGTGCTTACCGGTTACTGAGAGAATGCAAGTGTCTTAAACTCAAACCAGTTCAATATTATAACTGACTAAAACGCGCGATGGCACTAATTTTGAGGGTGAATCTATACGACACTTAAAATAACATCCACATAAACCATCCCTAGCCTGCAACCCTCATCCCTGGCTGAGGGTTAGCAATCCTCTTAACTGTGGTGAAGCTACGAGTTTTAGCTATTCATATTGTGAATGTCCGTGAGGAAGACACTGACCTTGCACTTTTTGAGGCCTTAACAGGTCAGTTGTTTTTTTTTTTTCTTTAATTGCAAATAGCGTTAAAACTTTCTTTAGTCCTTATACTTTTCTTGGAAGAAGAGTGATTCTCCTGCTTGATAATTACTAAAACTCCAAATAAAATTAGACTTCCCACTTGTTGCTAACTGAGGTTATGCTTTATTCAATAAGTTCATAACACATTACAGGACTGGAAAAAGCTGGTTTTTAAAAATAAGTTTATCACTCCTACTGCATTGTGTTTCACTTCTGACTGTCAAGAGGCATGCTGGCAGGAATTAAAACTCAAATTTGCTTTCCAAATAAGAAGGCTTTGTATAAAAAGTCCTGGATCCATTGAGGGGATGTGGAGTAGGGAAACTAATACATACCTTGCATTTAGAAGTAATTTGTTTTAACCATCTTCTCTCTGTAGTTAGTTCTCGTAAGATTTTAGAAATCAAGATTATTTTTTCCTGTCTGACCTCACTTAATTGAAGGAAAGAAAATAGTAATTAAAAACTTTCCTGTCTGAGCAAGCTAATCCTGTGAATAAAAAGGCTTTACTTCTGTGCACCAGCGGAAAAAGTTGCTGCTAGCAAAAAACCCAACCAAACAAGACAAAGAAAACCAACTAGTTTAGCATTTCAGCACTCAGGTAGATTAGTGATTTTAATTATTTAAAAATTTTTGGTTGTATTGTTTAGGTTTTATTTAACAGATTACCTTCTAATTAACTGTCTTAGTACTCCTTTTGTGCAAGAGGGGGGTTTTAGGAAAATGTAGACCACATAGGGTCCTGTTCTCCAGGAGTGGAGATCAAGACCAGCCTAAGTCACTGCAAGGAAGTATTGGGTTGGGCACCAGAAAAAACTTTATCCCAAGTGGGAGTAAATGCAGATTATTAAAGTAGTGGCACTGGGTTTTCAGCAAACCTGTTTCTCAAAGTACCCATAACGAGGAAAAAGGTGGTGTTGACCAATTCAGCTCCTGTTCCAGGAAGGAATGACCTCGGCGAGTCTTTAAGCGCCTGATACTAAGCAGGAAGATTGAAAGACAGGAAGAAATATGGCCTTGGTTTGTTGGAGCATCTCTCTTTAAACTTGCAATCTTTTTACAGAAGCAATGGAATATCACAATTTTTTTTGTGAAAAATTATCCAATAAGGGTTGACTTGCGCGGGTCTTTCATTTTATTCTGTTGATTTTTTGTAGTATACTATCTTCTGATATCCTTAGGTATGTAAGGAGAGCTAATCTAACGATGACTGAGAAATATTTCCGAGAAACCTGACTCAAATATATCTTTGTATTAGTCAAATCAGTCTGGTGTCTAGTTGGAAACACAAGTAAATCTGCTTTGGCGCTCACCATCCTCTCCATGTCTGTCTCAACTCTTTCTGTGTAAGAAAAACCCATGGAATAACTACCCCAAACTTCCCCTGCTCCTACCACCAACCTTCACTTTCGGAGAGGGTTTATTGCTTGCTTCCCATCTCTCCCCACTCTTGAGATAAAAGAGTAACTCCCCGTTTAACAGCCTTGCTCCATGCTGTATCAGATGCTTTGAGGGCTCCTGCCTTCGTAGATCCAAGGAGGACTTGGCCTTGTAAACTAAACTATTGATGAACTCCCCGGCACCTCGAAAAGCCCTCTTTCATTTCTGCTCCTCCGAGGTTGTGGGGGAGCTTGGTCAGACTCCACCCGATTTGCAGGAGCAGCCTATTTGAACTTCTCCCTGCTGCAGGCGGGTGGCGAGGGAGGGAGGGAGGGAGGGAAGGAAGGGGCCGCTCCCAGGCAACTGGCCGCCCGCTCCCATTGTGTTGCCGCGCCTCGCACGGCAGGCGCCGGCGCC
>NW_008825268.1:3093571-3103058 GCF_000699105.1 Pygoscelis adeliae | reverse complement strand
AGGGAGATGCTGAAGGCAGGGAGGAAGCAGAGGGACGCGGACATCTTCGCTCCCCTAATTTCCTCCCTGCCTTCTGCAGCCATTTTGCACCAGCAAAGCTGAAGGGAGGTGTTAGAGGGGAGGGAGGGGGTGGGCTGCAGAGGGTGAAGGCAAGAGGGTAAAGAGTTACGGAGAGCAAAGAGGCAGCCATGGGAGAGCCCGGCTGGTACGTCTGCTGAGACTGGCTCACGGCAGCAGCTGTCATCAGCATCATGGTGAAAAGGAAAAGCTCAGAGGGCCAGGAGCAGGAGAGCGGCCGTGGCATCCCTCTGCCCATCCAGACCTTCCTATGGAGGCAAACCAGGTAAGAGCAGCAAGCCCTGGGTACTTGGGATACAGCTGCAACAGGGCAGTGGAAGTGGGGAGGGGGGGCAGGCCAGCCAGCTGCTGCCCAGTGGCGGGGGGGGAGCCGTTACTGCAGCTGCAACATGAAGGCGTGAAACAAGCTGCTCTCTTTGCACTCAATAAAGAGCAATCTGTGTGTATCGGGGATGGGGGAAGGACTGGAGGCAGCTTAACCTAGTGGCAGTCCCAGGCAGCTTCTTCATTTGACTTTAAAACATCCATGTGTATGTGTGTCTACGCACCTCTCCCCTCCTCCCTGTCCTCTGTCCCCCCAACCCCCACTTTTAAGAGGACTCCTGGAGCTCTGGTACCAGAAGCAGCACCCCTCAGTGCTGCACCAGACTTGCAGCTTTGCTTGTGTCTGTATTTGCAGCCGTTCTGGAAGTGTAATCAATGCTTTGAGAGGTCGGCATGCAAACAGATATGTCAAAGTCTCACCTTATTTCATTGGACTGGAGAGTAATGATGTGTGAGGGGCAAGCTGGATGTATGGCTGGGACTTTATGTACCTTGTGAATCCTGTCTTAACATAATTCTAAACTGAAAACATTGCGGAGGCTGTGGGGGAAGGTTGGAAGGTTTGAAGGTTGTGGCTCCAATTTAAGGCCTCAGTCACAAAATCCCTTTATTCCACAGTTTCAGTGTCCTCAAAAAAAAAAAAAAAAAGCTGTAATAAAGTAACCTGATTAATTTTTTTTAAATATTTAACTCTGATCCCATTCTGGAGGGGAATGACAGTAGAGGGTGGGTGTTCTCTACCTACAGGGTACAGGCCTGCATTTCATCACAAGCCTTCCACATCAGCAGTTGTGGAGGAAAATACTTAATACAAAACTGGCAAAGGGATCTCTGGCTTAAAATAGAGGCAAGGCAAAGTTCAGTAATACTTAACACATTTTAAACAGAATATACTGAAAATCTTTCAGTGAGGTAAAATGGCTGAAAACTGTCTGATAGAAGATTTTATCCATGGGGAACAGGACTTTTCTTGAGGGTGGATTAACTATCTCTTGGCATATCAGTGTGGGTACTTCTGTCTCTAGAAAAGGTAACAGTGTTTTGTCAGATATCATCAACAGGTATCTGAACATTGTTTTGGCCTTATGTCTTCCTTTTTACATAGATTCTCAGCCTTTTGCCAACCTTCTGACATGAGAAAAAACCTAAAAATAACTAAGCAAAATCCACACTTGATGTACTGGGTCTCTAATGCTTTTTCTCCCTTCCTTCAGTGCATTTTTAAGACCTAAACTGGGGAAACAATATGAAGCTTCCTGTGTGGTATGTACATGTTTCTCTTTTTCAACTCTTATTAGTAACTAACTTTTCATGCAACTTGATCTGACCATGGTGGCTGATCAGCAAGCTTCTTAGCTTATGCCAGAAGTGGATTTAGTCCATTCAGCTTAATTTTGTACTTTTATCACATGAAGGATTTGAAACCTTTTCCCATCTAGAGAATTTGGATATCGTATGCATCTCTAGACACAACAAAAATATATTGATTTGGATATTAGTAATTGAACTAATTAGTAATTAAATAAAGTAAATAATGGTATGGGCAGACTCAGCTATGACAATCTGGGTCTGAACTTGCAGTTCATCATGTGCGTATGTGCTTTCAGATGAGATTGATGTAATTTCAGTTTGCGACTACTGGAGTTTTTTCAGACTTAAAATATTGAAAATACAAACATTACTAACAGGCTTTAAACAATACTTTTACCATTGTGCAAGACGAAAATACCTCCTTTCCTGGAAAATAGAGGGAGCATGTCTTAAAGAGAGGTTATTATGCAGATACTAATAACTCTTATTTCTAACTGTATTTTGAATGAAACCTCAATCTGTTGTCTAAAGGGAGGAGAAAGGGAAGGCATGCAGCAAGTTCAAATAAGATGGGTATCCAGGGAATTTCAGAATTCTTTGAACTGTTACTGATCTTTGGATGACTTAAAGTACATTAAGCAGTTGCAGCCAAACTTGACAGACTGGAAAAACTTGGTCTGGACGTGTATCTTAATAGTTTAAAGTACTTAGGTCTCTCTGTAGCAATTTTCTGCCTTCCTTCTCACAAGATATTAAGCTGGAGAAGCCCCAGCTGCTGCTGACTGATTTTCTTCTAAGAAATCCATAAATTTTTCAGGGTTATTGCTAGATACCAAATACTGATAGAGGACTGCTGGCTTAGTGTGTTGGTGAGTAAAATGTACTGCAATTCTGGCACATAGAGCAAAAAGCATCATCACTGGTTTATACAATTGACAGTTCCTGGTTGTTCAGAGGCTAGAAAATGGAGCTTGTTGCCTTATGTCCTTTACCAGTGGTCTCAGCAGTATGCAGGAGCCATGCCTTGAAGCACCTATAATCTGAGGCTGTGGCCCCATCTGTGAGCTAATGTCTGTTACTGTTGGGTAGAGGGACAGAGCTTCCTTCTCTGTGCGTTCTCCATGATGTACCTATTTGTCTGTGACTTCCTTGTGCTTCATGCTCTGCTGTTGGCATCAGGTCTTCCTCTATGTCCCCCAGGCACCTTTCTTCTATGAGCACATATCAGAATTTACTAAGTGTAAAAAAAAACCCCAACCCAAAAAACCCAAAATAAACCCCAACCAAACAAAAAAACCCAAATCCCCAACCCTCCCCCCCTCACCCCCCCTTTATTTTTGCAAGACAAAATAAATCACACGCTTCAGCCAAGGGAAAAGAAGCTCTGGAAAAATGCATTTCATGGAGATCCAATCCGTTTCCACCCCTTGGATGAAGGAGAACTTGATTCTTCTCCAATTCTTAACATAATCATTAAATTATGGTAGAAAGCTTTCAAAGGTAGGGCTTAGTTTTGAGCAACTGATGGGTTACAGCCTGAGCTGCTGCATCTGCCACCTTCTTTTGCTCATCAGTTTGCTGTCCCTGCCAATGCACAGGAATGTCTGCCCACACCAACACCTACCCCAGTGGGGTAGCAGAGTACTGCATGCATGGGTGAGAGAGAGTTCCAGAAACTTGACAGGTAGTTGGCTTGTCTTTTGAAACATCAAGCTGACTATCTAACACCACTGTACTGACTAGTGTGCCTAAATATACTGTGCACCTGTTATATGATCTGTCCTTTTAAAATTCTCCAGCCAAAATTGTTCTGGGCAAGTCTATAGGCTGTTAACTGTCTGACAATGCATATGACACAACATTGTGCAGTATTCTATTATTATTCTTGGCTCTAAGCTTGCTGTAGTAGAATTTGCTGCATATTGTGCACTGAGGAAGCAGATGCTGGAGGCCTAGATTCAGTGAGTACAGCATCTGGTCTGCAAGAGCAGATTGCATTGCTTCTTTGAGCTTTGCTTTATACTTTAATACTTGAGAAAAAGCCTAGCTCTTTCATGGCCTTGTTTTCCTTACCTGAACAATCACACTGACTTCAATTGGTCTATGAATAATAGCTTTTAATCTGAAGATAAACCCCCCGCATTATCTTACACTGTCTAAATGCACTTGTGCGTCAGTATGGATTTAATGTTCTTCCTTCTCCCCATTCTAAAGTTCTTCTGCCCTGACACAATGTCATTCCTAATGTGCATGAGTCAAAGATGTAAATGACCTCACAGGAACGTGTGTGAGTGCTGTACAAAGGTAATGCATTTTTTGGGGTGAGGATAAGGGACTCAAGGATATGTTTTAAATTCTTTTACTCTGGAATGCATTGGGCATGGAAGAACCCAGAAGTTTTCTGGAGGATCCTGCAAATTCAAAGTTTACCTCTTTTCTGTTTTTTTACTTTTTTTTGCAAATGTAGTAATAAGTTTTGTTGTTATGAATGATTAAAGGATAGATATGGAACAAAATTTAAAAAGAGGCCACCTTTATTTTATCTAGCCAATGGACATGGTTGCAGAAAACTGAGTTTTTGAATGTGGGAATTTTCTGTAAATAAAATGCTTGGCATCTGTGTTTCATTGCTTGTCAATGTTTGCACTATTACTATGTTTAGTAAACAATGGAGCCTTACCACCCCTTGTGCCATGAACTCCTAGATTAATGTTTTAGATCTTTCTAGGAACTGTCCCCTACTCAGAGTACCTTCCCCAAACTGACAATACTGTCTGCCTGCACTTCAAGCTCTTTTCAGTCAGTCTGAAGTGACTTCAGCAATGGTCTCTGCTTTCCACCATGATGCAGCCTGAGCTTTGGAAGAACAGGGCAATAAAGTTCCCTCTGAGGACAGAAGTCTGGTTTAAGAAGCACTAATAGTTTCTCTCTGTCTCTGCCAGGGTCCTTCTGTACATACACCAGGCTAAGCACTGGGCCCCGCTCTCCTAGCTTACTACTTTTTTTTTTTTTTCAAGTGAGATCCTCTAGGGCTACTTCGCTGGAGGAAACCTGCAGCTCATCTGGAACAGGGGGGTGCTGAGCTTCCCAAGGTCCTGGCTGTCTAGTAGGGGCTAGAGGCCTGGCTGAACCCTTGCTGCCTTATGCAGTTCACTGCAGGTACAGCTCCCCTGGGCTTAGAGCAGGGGCAGTTCACGTGACTCGAGGAAAGCTGTATAGGAAACCATGGCAAAGCCCAGCCAGAGTCTGCTCTGTCCTGTTCTGCTTGTCTAGGCTTCTTCAGGCAGCCACCTGTTCCCATTCCAGCAGCAAAGTGACACACAGGCTGACCGTGATCACAAGGTATTTGACAGTCCCTTTGGTTCTTGGTGGAGAAGAAGGTAAAAGGAGAACAGCAGCAGTGGGAAGGCAGCCAGACAAGACTGACCGCCACTCCCTGTGAAAACAGATGGCATCACCAGGGTAAAAGGAAAAATGCTTGTGTAAGTGGCCCCAAGGGAGCTGAACACACACACACAGAGCACCGCTGAAAGGGGCTGCCCTTTCTCCAGCCAAGGCATAACACTGACTTCCCTCACTACCACCTTGGCAGATGTTCTTTATCCTCCTTTGGCACGTGGGGTGTTGCAGGCACAGACAAGCCTGCTATAAGTAGGCAACTTTTCTTAGCCAAGCAGCAGCCCTGAGGCTGCAGCTACAGACATACCCATAGCATGACAATATCTCTCTTCTGCCTGACTTACAGGGAGCTTACTTGAGACATTCTCATTCAGCCTTCTTATTGAAGCATGTAACTCCTCTCAACCGTAGTAGCAGTTGCCTAGTTCATGTGGGGTGAAATTAGGTCTTTCAACTTAATCTCTGTATATTCTCTGTAGCACATCCTGAAAGTTAGAGTAGAGCCATAGCAGACAAAAAGGGAGGCTCTACAGGAGCAAATGCTAACCCAGCGCCTTGCGTCTTGAACGTCTGGTGTGGGCAGAAGCTGCTGTGAGCTGGAGCTTTATCGAGAACTCCAGGCAAATCCCATGGGAACACTTGTCCAAAGAACTGCATGTTCTTGTTGGGCTGCTTGTGACAGTTATCAGTGTGGGGATTGATGTCTGCCAGGTTCCGTGCTGACAGTACATGCACAGTGGCAATTGTGCACCAGCCAGTACCCGTAGCACACAGGGACACTTGGTGGTTTCCATACAGTAGCCTTTGTGTTAGCATTTTTCTGGAAACATACAGTACTTCTGTCTCAGATGCTTGTGATCACATATGCTGTTCTGGAAGCTAATCTTTCATTGTGGTACAGAAATATATTTAGCTTTCTGCTCAGGCCAGGAAAAAAACAGAGGAATCTTGTGGCTAACCATGTAGGAAAAGCTTCATGTTGCTCAGAAACCCAAAATGTTGAGGTGAATACAAGCCTAATTTAAAGACCTAATTGCAGACTTCTTGGCTTCCTCCTGAGTTTCTGAAGTATGCAGAATGTGGGCCAGAGCTTCCAGAAGGCAGCTGTTGGATGACTTTCTCCCTGATGCCATTGAAGTACCCGTGAATGAGACCTTGAATGGAAAGGCAGAGAGCAGCAATGTGTCTTCCATCACGCTTCAGAATAGTGTTGCTGCTCACAGTGATTATTTTTTTTCCTCCCCTTGCTCTGTAAACTGAATAGCTTTGTCACTGTACTGAAGTGTGAGCTTATGGTTTGGCTTTTCTACTAGAGGTGAGAAGATAATTTCTTTCAATAAGCCTAGGTCAGCATTGGTGCTTGGCAGGCCTTTCAGTGAGCTAATTCATCTCACTAACCTGATAGAAACTACTTACCTCTATGCTGAGCTTCATTTTGGCTTGTGTAGAGGCTTGACTTGGCTGAATGAAGGCTTCAGTGAGCCCCAGAGCTGATGCATGGGTAGAGGTGGGAGTGTGTGGCTGGAGCAAAAAATAAGGAGTGGCACCCTGTCCCCTTTTGACAAAAATAAATAAAATCTCATGTCTTTCACTGGCTCTTTCAGACTTTGTGTTTTTTGTAATCATGCATTAAACCTGCACCTCTTGTCTTGCTTCTGGGGATACTTTGCTGCTTTGTTCTCCCTTTTTGTTAGGTAACCTTGTCTGGGATAGTTCTTCTAGACCTCTGTTGTCTTTATACTAATGTGCTCTTGACTGCTACTGTGGTTCAATGACTTTGTAGTTCCTGAATGGAACAGAATACTGAGACCTTCCAACGAGTACTTCGCCCCCTCACCTGCCAAGGCTTTCCAAGCATCGGCCATCCCTTCATGTTTCCCCCATTCCTGAACTGATAGGAATGAATAGCAGGAGACCATTTCCCTTTGTAGACAATGTGGCCCCCAGCAGATTGCTGTAAGAGTGATTTGGGGCATCCTTTCCCTGGTAGACATGTTATCTGATCCTGATGCTAAGAAATACACATTGCTGACAACGTAATCCATGGCACATTATTTTTGACTAATCCTCAGGAAGCCAGCATTTTTGTCCACATATTACAACTAATGCCCTCCAATTTCAGCCATTGCTCCATAAAGAAAGTCTATTGAGTTTTCTGACTAGAACCTGGGGTTTCTAGTAGGTGGGCAGTGTGACTTTCTACACAGTTATGGTTGTTGGCAGCTCTGATGTTGATTGTCGGTATTTCCTCAGGTTCAATTTGTGTTGCTACAGGCTTAGTATATATAAGCATACTCAGTTCTGAATACCCCCCAAATACATCTGTGTAAATCATACAGTCCATCTCCCCTTCTCTTTGTCTATGCCTGGTGCTATTGGGGAGTTTCTGTCTTAGGTTGTAAGTACAGTGTTTCTCTGCCTCCATGCTGGCCAGAGCGGAGCTGTTATGGGAATGCTATAAGCCCACGATGGTGTGGCACTACGCTTGCACCAGGGCATCCTGCCTCTCGATGGAGGAGCTCATGTCTGCCCACACCGGCAGATGTGGCTGCGACCTGAGAGAACAAATGTGCGCAGCTGCTGGGGTATGCAGAAGACTGCACGTTGCCACTGGTTAGTATGCCACACCTGGGAGTGGCTGGTTGTTTAGGAGAGCTAGGTTACGACTGCTGCCCTTTTTGCTTTTCTTCTTTGTCATTAAGTCTGTTCTTATTACCTCCCCCCTCCAATTTTACAGGAAAAATCAGTATGACTAGTGTTGAAGGATAAGCTTTATGAATCTGGAGTTAGGGCATTTGAAGCATCCGTTAGGTCATGAATGCCAACAGTTACTTGTTTGCCCAGAGCCTGATAAAATTGGTGAAACAGCTTGTGAACAAATAGGTAGCCAGGAGGCTAAGCTGGTGTGTGGCAAGGATATGCATTATCAGTAATGTATTTCTTCGCTTTAGGAACTACAGTGAAGGAATGTAACTATTTTTTGACCTACAATGAGATCTTTGTATCTGGTCAGAGGAAGAACTTATTGAAATGGTTGGAGCAACTAGCAATAAGGAACTTCCTTAGGGATTTCAAAGGCAGATAGTCTTATTTTGTGTTGGCTGAGGTGGAAATAATGAACTTGCAGCCATCAGCTCTTTTAAGTGTTCACAAAACCATTACATCATGGTTCGACAAAAAATTTTGTACACTGATTATTTTTTGTGGCAGGGTGTGAAAACATTCCCTAAGGCCCATATACCTTTAATGGGTTGCCCTTTATGTTACACTAAACTGAATGAGCGTGTGTATGTGTGAGAAGAATATCCAGCTCTCAGCTCCACAAATACAGGCTTCATTAGCTCCTGTGACTTCCAACAGGATTACCGGCATGCCAGATTAATACCCAGCACAACTGTAAGTCTGTCTTGATGTCGGCACTTACTAATATACACGATACTTGCTTTAATTCTTATTACAGGAAATATATTGAGTAGCCCATTCATTTCTTAGCCAAGTATGTCCATATGTCTGGTGAGCTTTAGCTACAGTCTGTGTCTTTCAGGAAAAATATTCTAAGGTGTGCTTTAGTTATATAATGAAAACTTACAGATTACGGGTTTTTAAAAGAGAATGTTATATGTACTAGAAGGTATGTGCAGAAATAATTATACAGCGTCTGTTTTTCTTTTTCTTACTTTTAGTCTTTTGAAAGAGTTTTAGTAGAGAACAAGCTGCATGGCCTTTCTCCAGCTCTCTCTGAAGCTATCCAGAGCATTTCTCGCTGGGAACTTGTCCAAGCTGCGCTCCCACATGTGCTGCACTGCACCGCAACATTGCTCTCCAACCGAAACAAGCTAGGTTAGTGAGTTTGTTTTTCCATTACTGAAGCTCATGTGAGTTTGTTTTTCCATTACTGAAGTTATCAGTCAAAATATGACAGATTGATGCTCAGGGTGCCAACATGTTCTACATCGTAGAATCCTAGTTAGTTCATTCTGTGGATTGCCTTTCTTGATGTGTTCTCATTTATAGCAGGGTAACCCGTGAGAGCTTCCCCAGTGAAGTTAATGGTCTGGTGAGCTGAAGAGTGAAAGTAGTTCAATAATATTTTGCTAGTTATTTTCCAGAGATAATAGAACTAGCTTTATCAAAAGCCTTACCACCCAGCAGGCATGGGTTCCTTGAAGGAATACATGTTTCTTTCAAGGCATGGTGCAGTGCCCAATTGCAGCAAGGTACTTTTAATATCTTCAATTCTTATTTTTTTTCCTCCTTCTTTTTCTTTTTATTCACACTAATGCGTTTGATTTTCAGCAGATAAGTCAATCAGATAATAAGGATAGGACCAGGTCCAAATCTAACTTACTTTACTAGTCTTTCTTTTACCAATTTC
>NW_008825268.1:3074006-3093551 GCF_000699105.1 Pygoscelis adeliae | reverse complement strand
ATGAGACATGCCATTCAATAGAGTCAAACAGACAAGACTGTCAAGCTGGCACCTTTTAGGAGCACTCTATGTCCATGCATTCAGTTGCCCTGCAACTGACATTTCAGGGACTGAACTGCCAATGTTATGAAGTAAATAGAGACTTGTGAAGTAGGAGGTTTCAAACATAATGAAACAGAATGCTGATACTTTTAATGGCAGAATTTTAATTTTCAAATGCTTATCAGGATGTTGGATGCCCAGTTTCCTGTGCGGCTCTGAAAGTCTCAAGAGTACCATTAATGGAACCCCTGTGAGATACTGTGATGCATTTTTCTATCCAGGACATCAGGATAAGCTTGGAGTAGCTGAAACAAAGCTTCTTCACACTCTTCACTGGATGCTGCTGGAGGCCCCTCAGGACTGCAGCAATGACCGATTCGGAGGAGACAGAGGCTCTAGTTGGGGAGGGAGCAGTAGCGCCTTTATCCATCAGGCTGAAAACCAGGGATCACCAGGACATCCCCGGCCCAGCGCCACAAATGATGATGAGGAGAATAACAGAAGGAAGTTCTTCCAGAACTCCATGGCCACAGTGGAGCTCTTTGTGTTCCTTTTTGCTCCCCTTGTCCACAGGATTAAAGTAAGTGGAACACTGGTGGGGTACTTGTGTGGAGACACCTCTGAGCAGAAAAAGAATGATTCTGCCATTGTGATTGTTAATTAATTCAGCCTATAGTGCACACTGGGTAACCACTGGAAATGTTTTAACAAGCTGGCAGAATACCACTGCCATCAGGAAAAAATACTTCCAGTGACATGAACATTCACTACAGCATCAGGCAGACACAAAGGGAAATGAATTTGAAGCAAGCCATTTTCAGCCCTCGGGAACGTCAAAGATCTGTGGCCCTTGTGAAGTCTTTGGGACCCTGGAACCTGCAGAAAGGATTGCGAGCTTTAGCTTGCTCCAGTGATTCTCAACCGTCGCTCAGAGGGCCTTGCTAGCTTTTCAGGGATTCCACCATGGGGCTGCCACTGGGATTTGTTGTTGTCATTACTAATCATCATGATGCTAATTACCAGGAATGCATGATAGTGGTATAAGCATGGCAGTGGCAAAGACAACTGAGCATTCCTTTGTTCTGAAGTTGGAAGCAGGCTGCAGGCTTCCTGTCTGCCAGGGTCCCTCTGTTGGTTTTACGCTGAGTGCATCAGCTTTGCAGAGTGGTGTGATGAGGAGACATTTTCTGCATGCTCTGACTCCTGCCTCTGGTCTTTAGTCTCTCTGGAGGGCTGCTGTTTAGCCTTTATGTTTCCAGCTAGGCCTCAGAAAAGAAACTGGCTCTGGAGAGTAGGTGCTTGGAAAAGGTCTATAAAGTCATGAAGTGATGGAGGCTGTTATCTGTTCTAATCCAGCCTTGTACGCTGCAACAGTTGAAGAAGATAAGAAAGTACAGGAGATGATAATCTTTTGGTTAAGGCAGGTGAAAGCAGGTCTGGAGAGCTAGATTCTTTCCGTACTTCTGCTACTGAGTTCCTGTACAGTATTGCTCAATTTATTTAGCCCAAATTTTTCGCACTTGTTTACAAGTTCCACATTTTCTCTGTAAGCTACTGGGACACAACAGGAAGAAATGCTGAATTCTTCCCAGTGCTACACACAAAATGTAGGCTGCACTTTGAATAAATGAAATGAAACTGGAGGTAGCCCCTGGCTGTTAGAGATTAGATTTCCAATTTTTTTATATTAATCTTTCTGGGATGTAGTTTCCCATTTACAAGATGGGGTTAATAACAGTATCTCAGGTTTACCTTGAAAATCTCTGAGACCTGTAGCGACGAACATTGAAAAGCCAGTGAAAACATGCATGTTTCTGTCATCAAAGCAAAGCTCAAAAAAGGTGAGGTAAATGAGGCATGTAACTGGCTCACTAAGTCAGCGTTGTCCCCTCTGGTTTCATAGAGCTAGAGGTCTCAGGGGAAGAATCCTATCTGATCAGGTAACCAAAGTAATGCATGTGCTCAAGGAAGATGATATGTTTGCACAGGCAGAATTTAGTGATGGAATTCCTAACTTCTGAGAGGATTTGTGTATTTAGCAATGTGTTTTTAAATGAGGCTTTTGGGTGGTGAGGGGGATGCCTGTAATCCTGTAACTCAACAACTCTAGATAAAAGTGTTGGCATGTCACGAAAAGCTAGCAGCGCAAAGTAAAAATGCAACACGTTACTGCTACCACTTCCAAAAGCCTTGCAAGGTGCTCCTCAATAAAAGTAGTAATTCAAAACAAGCTTAGTTTATAACAAGGCTTGTGAGCTCATTATGGTGAGATGGCACTAACGAAGAGTAGGGAATAGAAGGGCTGGAGAACTACAAGCAGTCAGTTCCTGCCATTCCTTTGGCTCTGTCTGCATCATTGATTTCAACTGCTGAGGCATGTGGAGCTATGTCAACAGGAGACAGTGGTGCAGCTATAATTATGCTGCCAAAAATGCTATTACCGTGTTTGTTTGCCTTATGGGGATAGCTGGACTATACCACCATCGATGTCTCCTAATGTAGATCTGACCTTAGGTCAAGTAAGTGCATACCTGCACCGTGATCCTGCTAAGATTTACTTGTGTGCTAATTTACATGAATTCAGCTACTTGCATATGTAAAACAACGATGGCACAAGTGTAAGTAGTACCAATGTGTCTGTATTGACATAGCTCAGGTACTAACAGTGCTAATAGTAATAACAACATTCTTGTATACTGTTATTTCATAGTAATTTGTTACATTTCATGTTTCCTCAATTTCTCGGTAATGTTTTAATATTTAGTATTCTTATTCTTTTGGAGCAAGAAGTTCAAGTCTCGGAGTGTAAATCCTGAAGTTGAGATTGAATACTAAATATGATGTGGTTATATATGGTCAGAAGGGATGCTTTCTGACACAGGAATGGCCTTTTCTTTCACAGCTTAATGTCCTGGAAAAGATGGGGTTCATTAACTAGTATAGAAATTTCATTTGGAAAAAGCCTCTTGTATATTTTTGTATTGAGATTTCCCTATTATTTTTTAATAGCTATACTTGAAATGTATTAACGTCTGCTGAGTAGTGTCAGTGGCCCTTGAGTTATCATATACCGACCACAGAACTGCACGTGGTATCACTCAGTTCTTGTAAGATCTGTGCATCAGAGAAATGACGGTCCTTTTAGACTGGAAACAACATTCTTTTGTGTGAGCTTGTGTCATACAACCTCTGTTTGTCTTTCTAGGAGTCTGACCTGACATTTCGGTTGGCCAGTGGCCTTGTTATTTGGCAGCCTATGTGGGAACACAGGCAGCCTGAAGTTTCTGCCTTCAACGCCCTTGTAAAACCTATCAGGAACATAGTTACAGGTCTGTGACTTTGCTGGTAATGTAGCTCCTGAGAGCTGGGAAACCTTTCCTTTGTTTGCCTGATGCTGCCTTACGTTCTGTAGCCATCATATTTGAAGGAATATGTTAATCCTGCAGGAACTAGTCAAACCTTTGAGAGTAATTTAAGGTTGTTTCCCTTCAGAGTCAACTGACATTTGCATAATCATTAAATAGGAGATGAGAGAGAAATCACAAATAGGAAATGAGAAACTCTTCAGTAGAGGTATTATTTCCCGTCAGCCTCATATCTCTGTTTCACCGTATCTTCCTTAGTTGCTAAGAAGGGCAAAGGCAGCAGCCTGACATGGGCGGGGAAGGCTTTCCCAGACTGGCACTGGACAAAAATTAACAGTTGGCAGTGTAGGTTCTCCTCCTGTCTAAAATTTGAATTTCACCATGCTATGAAATCAAACAAGAGGCTCCAAAGAAGGCTTAGGTTGTGAATTTGCTTTTGCATACTGGAAGGGGTTGCTCCTCCTTTGTACTTCAGCCATAATGAGATTGGAGTTGGGTGCTCAGGCTTCCAAGCCTTTGTGTCTGGCCTAGTTCTAAAAAACCTTTTTTACTTTTATGATTTTAGACAAGAGTTTTGCATAATTCCTACAAGGTAGTGAATTGAAAGCGTGCAGGGTATATCGCTGTAGCATTGCTTGCTTGCTCTCAAAAGCATGGAACTGTAATTTTCACAGTAGTGAAAATGTAGTTCAGTAAATCAGATTTTTCTGATGACAAGTCATTCTGGATGTCATATTTTGTTCTGAAGGCTTTGTAGGCCTCTGGGACAGTCCAGAATTGAAGAGATTCAAGTCTTTCAAATGATTTAAAACCATCTTTGATATCTAGCTCTTCCTCCCTCTGCTTCAACTTCTGGAATTAAAAAATAGGATTTCAGCCCTGGAACTAAAAGGAATTAGTCCTAAGTATTCTTCGACTGTTGGATTTTTTTCCATAGGTCTGGAGTGTGGTCAGAAAATCCCTAAAGAATAACTTCAGGAGTAAAGTTTGGAATGAAAATACTTTGTTAGTTCTGAAAATGTTTTCAGCAGAACGGAAATAGAATATCAAGGAATATTCTGCTATCTTAGCATTGTTGTCTCAAATTGGGACAAAAAAGTTAAATTTACTTAGATTTGCCTTCAAACAACAAATTAAAAAAATTCTACTGAAGAAGCTTTGCAATGTTTTGCTTGGAATCAGTCTGATGATAGTAAGTCACATCTGAATAGCTTGCGATGTGACAAGATTTCAAGAATTGTCATCCTAGGCTTTGTGATGCCCCTGTTCTTTTACAGTATTGCTGATCAAACTTTCTGTATGACATTCGTGTGTTTCCTGTGATGAAAGCATTTGTCAAATTGGAAATCACAATACATTCTGAGAGACGTAACCTAGAAAAGGAGCTGAATAGATGTGAAAATAGGAGGAGGAAGAGCTCCAAAATAAAAGGCACTAGTATGCACAGGAAAACACAATTTGATGCCAAATGGATTTAGGATAAAATTTATATTCAAATTTAATTTTCAAGAAAGAGACATTTTCAGTAGGCAATGTTGTTGACAACACAATTTAAAGAATTGTGCAAAAATTAAAACAGTCCTTTTTTCTTTTTCTTTTTATGGCTGCGGCTAATGCCTAGGAAGTCTGCAGCAGAGAGATGCTGCTTTGGGTTTGTTTTTGTTTTCTGATTTATCTTTTCAGTGGTACATTTTAATATTAGAGATGATTCCTGAAATGTCCTCCTTTGACTTCTTTTCTCAGCTAAGAGAAGCTCTCCCACCAACAATCAGAGTGTGACTTGTGAATCCCCTAATCTGGACAGTGGACATAGCGAGGTAAGTTCTACGCTAAGGTTAGACAAGCTTGAATAAGGAGCTGAGGGAGGGGGGAAATTAATATTGAAACAGCACTTGCAGCTACAACTCTAAAGTATTCTGTCTCCAGAAATGACAGTTCTTCACAGTTCTTCCGAAGGCTCCCAACCTTGTCTGCAGTGGAACCAAAGGGTATTGAGTATAGTTGTCAGGATCTCCTTGGCCTTATCCTATCTTATAGGGTGGAAGCCTGATCTTACGTATTTTCTTGGGCAAGAGCCCTGTCTTACCCTTTGCCTGTACAATGCCTCGTACTGAGAAGCCCCAGGCTTGATCAGTTTCTCCATGGTATTACCATGGTATTACAGTGTAAGTAATAGTCATGTCTAAGCACAAATTGCAGTAAGAAAACTAATATGGGAGAGATAAATATGTTTATATACCTATTTCCTTTTATTAAAACTATCCAAAGGGACTACAAGTGGTCTGTGAGACAACCCAGCCAGATTCTGTACCTCCAAAGGCCACTGTTTCAGCATGTCATCATGGAAATTCCTTGGATGGAAGCGTATCCTCCCAAACCTCTCAGGAGAGAGGTACCGCACATCCCAGGTACAAACCCCTTCAGCAGAAACTTAAGTTGGTGTGACGCAATGGTGGAGGTTGCAGAAGTCCTTTATCTTGAATCTGCTGTTGTCTGTACACGCCAAGGGTGCTGGATGTTTATCTCAAACTCTTAATTCAACAAATCTCAGTTCTGGGTGATGAACAAGGTGGTGACACGATATTCAATGCCACTTTCATTGGAGAAATCTCTAGCTGGCCTGTTGGGACAGTTTCTTTGGTCTTTTCTAATATGTTGGTTTCTTATAATTAAAGACACTAACAAATAACCTGCAGGTTCAACCTTCCTTAGCTAGATTCAGCCTCAGGCAGCTGGTATCATTTCTGGCTTCTTTCTGATTAAATTTTCTTCACCTTTAGCAAAGGATTTTTGCAAGCCTCTCTCCATTGCCTTCGTTATGCCTTCTCTGCATCCTGCTGCTTAGCTTGCTTTAGACTACTGGCCCAAAGGAACAGACTAACAAAGAAGCGCAGCCATGCAAACATCCTCCCAGCTTGCCCTGCGGAGCTCAGGCCATGGCCTGAGCATGGTATTCCAGCATGGCACTGATAAATTAACTTCTTTTAATCTAGATTTGGGCAGGTAAAATAGAACCAGATTTTCAGTAGTGCTGGCCACTCAGTAGTGCCATAAGGTAAATGAAGCTGATGAGTGTTTTCAGGGAGTGGAGAGGGAGGGAAGCCTAGCTATATTTTTAGGTATCTATGCATTTAGGAGTGTCACTTAAACTCCTCCTGAAAATTTTGGTCCTGTTGCTTATCTCTTTTGGGAAATGTCATATCCAGAACACTGCAGTGTTTTAAGAAATTGCTTCATTACAGAGACAGAAGAAATGTGGGATGGAGTGGGTTTCTGGATATAATCTAGGAACGGCTCTGATTTCTCAAAAAGGGCTTTGATGCACCCTTTCACTGGTGGAAAGGGCAAAGCTATTCTCTAGGGTTCTGATCCCATCAGGAGGCTTCCCTCAGGGTTTTGTATCAATCCTGCTGTCAGTTCTGGGTCTCTATTTAATTTGTATTAATGTGAGCCAGTAAAACTGAAGTTGGAGACAGAACTGCCTTTCTATGTGTGAACACTACTGCTCAGAGAGTGCACAGCCATAAAAAAATAAGTAGCCTTTTAAGAAGACGGCATCAGGTGATCAATTTGTCAAGCTGGGTCTGGTGGTTGCTATGGGGATGAAGCTTCAGACAGGCTTTGAAGAGAGCATCATTATGCCTCCTCATTTGCAGGACTCATTGATCAGTTAAAACTGTACAGGGAGCTTTGGTTGCCAAGCAACAGACAACTGGGGAACAAATGTTGTTTACTCTACTTACCAACAGCCGCAGTATTCCTTTGTCCTTGGGCTGGGGTTGAAGGAAGGCTGCCTTTCCTCTCTCCCTGCAGTCACAGGCAACCAAGAGCTGATTATACGAACACTACGTTTCCTTCTAAATGAAGCATGGGGTTTAATTTCTGGTTCCTCAGACACTCCTGGAGCAAATGGCTTGTTCCTCTGATCCTGGCTAATTATCCCTGCTCCACTCAGTGAAATTCTCCATTTACAGAGGAAGCAAATAAAGCCACAGCTCTTTATCCCGCTGCTGTCTGGAACACACTGCCTGGGGAATAGACTTTGCAGGAAGGACTTTAGTGACAAATCTTTCACAAGGAGAACATGCCTTGCTCCAAGCTGTGTTGTGCCTCGGGTTTGCCTACGCCGCATACAGGGGAGCATGAAAGACTGTTTAGACTCAGACACTGATCTGGGTCCTGCAAAGTGACCATTTACATTCGCTACTGAGGTGATGGGCTTTATTTCCTTTGCTGAGATGCTTTGAGTATCCTAGGTATCCTTATGGATTTTTTACAGGTTGCATCTATGTGACACAATCTTGACTGTGACAAAAGCAGCCTTCACATCAGGTTTATGGGGAAAACTTTATAGCATGTTTCCATTTATCATTATTTTCTCCTTCCTAATTCAGTTTTTCAGGTTTTTATAACAGCTCATTTTAAAGTCGTCAAACTTGGAACATTTCTACCTTGAATACAGCACTAGGGGAGAAGCTTTGGATCTATAGATTGCATATAGTGACATATGCTGACACAGACGGGCTGGTCTGCAGTCGCCAAGTGCCTTCAACATTGGCCTGTGTGCCTGGCAGCAAACCAGCTCCTGCAGGTTTGAGTTCTAGATGCATGCATTGCTCCAAGCCCAGCCTTGCCACCTGCCCCCCCGTTTCCAAGCGTGTAATATGGAGCAGGGTTCACATGATTCCAGGTGGTGTCAACGTTCACTGCACACTTCTTTCTCCTTTGCCAGTCCTATATCTGCCTTGGATGCACAGGGCAGCTTTGTGGCACTGGACAGCGATCCAGCAAAACACTTTAAGCATGCACTTCCACTGGGCAGTGTTGCCACTTGTTCCCTAATGCTTTGCTGGACTGCCTTGGACGCCTCTGTTCAGAATGTGGTGGTACCCAGCTGGAGATGGGGGTGTCCTGCCAATGCTGTTTGCATGTTGTTTAGTAGAACTGATAATATAAATGGTTAAAAAAAAAAAAAATTTGATGTTCTTGTGATGATTCCCAAATGGCTGAGAATACAATTCACGGAAGTGCTGTTGATTTTTATAGAATCCAAAAATCACAGAAGTATTCAGTTCACAGACATGTGTTTCTAAGACACCGAGTGGAAACATTCAAATTGTGTACTTCCGCAGGCAAAAAAAAATAGATCTCCAGAGTTCCTGCCCCACTCCCAGCATTTCACACCTTCTTTTGCCATGTGATTCTCATTCCTCCGAGTCCCTTTCACTGCTTCTTTCCTGACAGATTGTCTCCTAACAGCTAGCGACTGTACAGAGGGTAGATCAGGCCAGGTGTACTCTGCTGGGAGAGAAGTAGTGTAAAAAACAAATAATAAAAAAGTTGGGGCATTTTACTGCAATAAGATTGGCTCTGAAAACAGGTACGATCCCTTTGAAATCTGAAATCTCTGGAGTCTCATTTCTGAGGCTTACTACAGACATCTAGCTTTTGCGTGCACTAAGTTCTACAATACTTAGGAAATTCCGTACTAAAACCCATCAGAAAATGACACCACCTGAAAGGCAGGAAAATCATAATGAAGGCTAAAAATGGTCCTTTTCTCTAGCACACCTTGGCAAAGAAGTGTCCATAACAGTAACTTTTACTTGTATAAGAATCAATTTAATTGGTTTAAAGGGTTAACTAACATAGCTGCCCTGCCTACTCCTTCTTAAGTAAGGCCTGATGTGTACAAATGTAAATCATTCCTAAATATATATTACTAATATCCGAACAGCATATGCTCATGGATTGTCTGTTTTCAGCTGAACAAATTATTCAGTTAACGCAGGTGCTGGAGGCTTATCTTCAGACCACAGTTTAAGAAAGCAACCGTGTCCAAGAAAACACTTAACAAAGCATGTATTTGAGTCATCTAGGGAGCTGAAAGCTAAATATCCATTTACTTGTGTCTTCAGTAATGCTTTCCTCAGTCAGGGCCTTAGTCCCAAAGGGTCAATGTGAAATGTCCCTGCAAGCTCAAGCAGGCACAGCTGTGTGCACATCGTGGTGATTTCTGCAGATGGCAGGAGAATGAGAATGGCTCACAGCTCTTGATGAATGGCTAAATTTTAGGCCTCTTAGTAGAGCTCTTGGGTCTTTTGGGGTGGACCGGCATGTATGCTAGGACAGAACTGGTTTCCAGCAATCAAAGAAAACTTTGTGGTATCAAGAGTGACCCCTTAAGAACAGTTGAACATACAAACTTGGCAGGTCATGGCTGAGTGGTTCTTTATGCAGAGAGCTGAGTATCTCAGAAGGGCTAAGGAGCCTGACGACTAACATTTCCACTCCTACTTTTTGGAACAGGGTGTCCTTGGTGATCCCACCATGCCAGAAGTCTCGCTATGCCACATACTTTGATGTGGCAGTGCTGCGCTGCCTGCTGCAGCCACATTGGTCCGAGGAGGGCACACAGTGGTCACTAATGTACTACCTGCAGAGGCTGAGGCATATGCTACAGGAAAAGCCGGAGAAACCACCTGAGCCAGAGATCACCCCTTTACCAAGACCTCGCAGCAGCTCCATGGTGGCTGCTGCACCCTCTCTGGTGAATACCCACAAAACTCAGGTAAGCGGTTGCCATCAATAAGAAAATAGCAACAGTTGTGGTGATGCTGGGAAGTGATGGCTGGACAACTAGTGGAAAGCACAGCTTTGTTGTTGGTTAAACTGCCCGGAGGTCAGATATGTGCATCAATTCAGAAAGATACCCTGAGAACAATGAGGGTTTTGGAGGCAGAATCTGATGCAGAGTCAGAGCTGGTGACTGCTGAAAGCTTGAGGGTTGATTTGGGATAATTAATCTAGGGTGAACTGTGATAACATTATTTTTTAATGTGGGAATATACTAATGTAGTTGTCAGAAGAAATCAGACTGGCTTTGCATTATGGTGTAATGCTCAGGACTGACTGAGCTTCTTTGCTGTAACCCCTCAAAAGAGAGAAAAGGAATTGCACTTGGTGCAGCACTGCACACTCCAGGCAAACACTTGGATTAAAATATTGGAGTAGACTTTGCAAACAGTGGCAGTGAGCAAAAGCCCTCCATGTTGTTACCTCTTCCCCTGCTGTTATTCTTACTGCGTAACTTTTACCTTTATTTTTGCCAACAAAACCTCAGTAGACAAACTGGCCTAATAGGTGTCAAGACTTGCTCCCTGTTTTGCTGGAAAAGGAACCCCAGACTCCTGACCTTGGTGCAGTGAAGATCTTTGTGTTAGAGCTTAAATGTTTTTTCTTTTGGGTAGCTCACTGTTTTTCCAGGGTTAAAAAGGGGATGCTGCTGCAGTTTCAGTTAATCCCCTTGTTGATTTGTGCTACTTTTAGGTTGTGCACCCTTTTCTTGTCATGTGGGCTTTTAACAGCAAATTCTGATTTCCTAAGTTGATGGAACTGCCTAACAAAATTTAATACAGGTTCTATTTTTGCGATCCAATTTTATGACACACCTCAAGTCAAAGTCTCTCTCTTCTGTTAATGGTGCTGTCAAATGTCTTTTTTGAGTCAGAACTTTCAGAATTTTTGGTTTTTTTTCTTAAAACCCTTGCTGTCAGTATTGTAGAGCTCTGGCAGTTTTTGACCTGTCATTTTATAAGGGAGAAGGGTGAAATATCTTTTCTCCTGTACAGCCCAGATGCTCATAAGCCAGAAGACAAGCATAAACAATGTAAATATTAGTACCGTTATTTTTAAATCTCAGGATTTTATAGCCATTCTCATGATTTTTATGAGGGCTGGTGGTTACTTGTGGTTTTAAGGGCTCAGCCGCAGCAGTATTGTTTAAACTGTATTATACTTTAGTGTCATTTCTATAAAATGTTGCCTGTTTCATCCCTGTAAAAGCTTGACATATCTCCATAAAGGCCAGGTGATATGAATTACTATTCAGTCTTAATCTACCTTTGCATGGGGATTTTATAGGATTGCTGTGCATGTACAGAAAATCCTCCTTAATATCATCTCCTGGAGGGAGAATTGGAAGATATTGCTGTTGATGTGGTTCACTGTTTCCATGCATATACTGTCCCTTTGCCTTTGCTCATAACAACCTGGTTATTTTGCACATTAACAAGTGTAGCTACTAGTGCAACAGGGAGTGCAGTCAGGGGTTCTCAGCACAGTGGCGGCATGGATGGGGTTGTCCTCCAATAGGCACTGTTTGCACTAGTATTGTGCTGGTTTGTCTCTTTACAGTGAAACACTTCGCTCCTTTCACACACTTGGCTATATCTTGCTCTTCTAGGCTGTTTCTCTTGCAGAAGATTCCTTTGCTCAGTTGCTCTTCACTAACATTTTTCTGTTAAAACCATTTGGCAATTCCGCTGGGTACTTTCTAGCTGTTAATGTAAGGACTCTGTCCAGGGCATTCTTCCCTCCAGGGCTAGGTTTGATTGTTTTTGGTAACCTCTGTGTCAGTCTTGTGTATTTTTACTGTACTTCATCAAATTGGAATCCTGTTTAAAAAGGTTTCCAATTTGTTACGCAGAACAGCTGTGATGGAGGAGGTGAAACGGTCTTCCATGCAGCAAAAGTTTCAGCTCATGCCCCCCTTCTTTACAACTCTGAGGACTGAAGTCTGGGCAACACACAGACACCTAGGCTTTGTTTCATCCCAGCCAACTGTAGGGACTTAACTGCTGTTCTTAAATTCAGATTACGTCTTGTCACGTAAGGCTCTCTGCTTGTCAGAGGAGAGAATGCCACCTCCAGAGGGCTAAGATTTGTCATTTCTTTCTATCAGCACAAGGGCTTGTACGCTGAGACTTCACCAGCTCATCGGACACACGGATATGCTCAAAGCCTGCTTTTTCAGTCTAGATCTTAAATTCCTAACGTAATGTCATCATTTCTGCTCACAGGTTGATCGATAAGTTCTCAAAAATATTGTGTTTCAGGGGGATAGATTTAAAGTGCCAGGCAGAAACTGATTACAGACAAAAACAGCTGCCTGCAAATCACATCAGGGACCAGTAGATTTTTCTGGTAAATCCACATTCTTTCTATTGTTCTGCAGTTTATCAGGGTAACTTCCTGCATCTCCCTAAGCCTCAGCAAAACTTTCACACTTCTTGTTGGTTTCTGTGTGCCTGAAATCACATTTCAAATATAAGCTTGGGCTAAAGCAGTTGGGATCGAGAGAACGTGAGAAACATCCTCCGTGTATCACCTAGTAAACTGAACAGCAAAGTAGAAAAAGATTCAGTGCAGCACTCAATTCTGCCAACACTCCTTGTTGCATAGGAAAAGCGGTACTGGATGGAGTGTGAATAAAATGAATACTAGCTTCCTCTAGAAAATGACTTTAGTCTAAACATATTTCAGACCTGGCAACACGTGATAAAGGAAACCTGCATTGCATCTGTATGCAGTGAATTCAGTGTAAGGACAGGTCTAGGAAATGAAACCTTCAGAGGCCCACAAACCTCTACAGTCTTGCACTAACATTGCAGGGGCAAAGAGCCAAAGCTTAAATTAAGCGTAAGACCAATGCAGCTGTAGCGCTCGCTGCAATGCTAATATAAAGCCAAGAGTCTCAAGTGTAATATCTTGAGTGTTGAGAGAAGTACTAATGAGCTGGTAGCCATACAGTCATGCAGAAGGAAGGCAATAGAAAACAGAAACAACAAAATCTAGAGTAGCAGCCCCAAAACTGTTTTGCTTTCTTAACCATCCTCTGCATATCATAATTGCCACATAGCCTACTGCAAAGAATAGCCACATTTTTAATCAGTCTTCAACAGGAGTGCTAGCTTGATTCATTAAAATACATCATATACCACACTGTTCATTTAAGGTGATTCTGTAATTTGGTTTTCTAGTGTTGTTTGCTTGATACCTACCCTAAGCGGATTTCAGAACCGGGACTGTGTCTTTCTGTGTGTTTGTATGGCTTGTATCACAGTAGGCCCTGATCCTCACTCTGTCCTTTTGGTGACCGTAAGCCACCTAATAAAACACTGATTTAGTAACTAATGGACAAAGATAATGAATCTGAAGTAAACTCATATGACGTTTTCCAGCCAGAAGAGGCCAGAGAGATGTAAAAGCTGAGAACCAAGCCATATGAAATACTTGCTGGCCTCGCTGTTGAGAGCATCTAGATTTGAATCCTGATTTGCTGTCTATTGGATTTTACATATGACTGCTCCCCTGAATCTTTAGTCATATATGCAAAATGGTTTAAAAGCATACCTTGACTGAATGTGACTGAAAACAACTGTGAAGAGGAATATTTCTGTTGTGTGTCTCCTTCATTCTTGTGTTGATAAAGTCAATAGAAGGATTCAAGAGTAGTCTTCGATTAGTTTGAAAAGTCTCTGAAGAATGTGTGGTCCCCAGTAGCCCAGTACTGCAAACACTGTAACTGGTGCTTAAGACTTCAGCTGCAGGGACTGTCACCGGCTTCTGCTGGACTTCCGTATGCATAAAACTGCATATTTGGTATTGCAGAGCTCGCTAGCTCTGCAATATGCAGTCTGGCTAGCCAGAATCTAAACCTCCTATACCATAGAAGTCGCTTCATCTGTTGTTGGCATATGGGTATCTCTGGATTGAAAGCAAAAAGGTATATTAACGTGACCCAGTTGTCTAGCAGAACCTTTCTGATGGGGGAGCAAGGAAAAAGAGCATCTCCATTGGAAACAAGCTGATATTTAGGCAGAAGAAAATTATCCTGAGGGAATTTGGTCAGATCAGCTGCACAAACATCTCATGAAAAGTGGCATCAGATCTTTAATGAGAACAGATGGCCAGGAGCTGAGCTTATGCCACCTATTGTAGCAAAGCCTTTCTTTACAGTAGGCAGCTGTAGCGTGTGTGGCTCAGTGCAGAAGGGGAGTAGGGTGCCCTCTACTGAACTGTCAGTAAATTAGTCTCAAGGTTTTCACTGTCGTGGGACGTTCTGTGCTACAGCTATAGGGGCTTTCACAAATATGAACTATGATGAGGACTATGATGGACAGGTCTTGGAGCACTGTTATGACAAGTGAAGGATGCTTACTGACGTAGAAGTCTTAGGTTTCTTTAGTGAGTAAATAAAATTTTTACAAATCAACTCTCTTGAAGGGGCAATGCTGCTTATTGCAGTTCAGTTCCAAAATACATGTTTAAGGGCATATGTTATTAAGGGCATATTCTCTTAGATCTTAAATAAAACGCTTCAAAAAGGGTAGCCATTGTGATTGCTCATAAATGTAAACCAAGGCCTCAAGAAGATCGTCAGCTACCTGGAATCATACCCGGGATCAGAATCAGAGTAGAACAGAACATGAGTCTTCCATGCCACAACCACACTGACAGCCACGCCTGAGGCTTTCTGTGGCAGCACAATGTGCTGTACTTTTTTTCTATGGTGACAGAAATGTTAGACAAGGTAAATAATTCTGGGAGTTTCTAAATTTTGTTTGTTCATTTGTTGTTCTTTGAAAGGGTGAATAGTGTTTTGTGTAATGAATTGAAGGTCCTTTTCCTCTACAGTGCTCCTATGACAGCTCTTGGAAGTAGCTCTTTTTTTTAAAGCCGATTATCCTCTATTTCTCCTTTTGCTTATTGTCTTCTTTTGAGAGCTGCAGGATCTTACAATGAAATGTAATGAGGAAGAAAAATCACTTAGCACAGAGGCATTTTCCAAGGTTTCACTGACCAACTTGCGTAGACCAGCAGTTCCAGATCTCTCCACAGACCTGGGGATGAACATCTTCAAAAAGGTGAGTGGAAGAAAATTGTACTTTAATTTTCAGGAACATCAACGTCCTGCTAAGCAGCAGCTGAAGGTCTGCTTGGACTATATATTCATGCCATACGTGAGATTGACATCTCTTTTCATTGGAAGTGATTCTGCGTGTTATTACATAGGTTTTTATATGCACATTCCAAACACAATACTGAAATCTTTACACAAGTAATTTTCTGCTGCCAACTGCATGAGCATGAGGGGAGGGTACTCAAAACAGTGCTGATTCTTAAGTGCTGGTGCTCACCGTAGTTCCAGCTAATTCAGTGGGTTTTTCTGATGTTTTTACCTCATGAAGCTCTGGGTTTGCAACCATCCAAGATACTTAGCAGAGTTTTGTGGATTTTACGAATCTAGCTCATGGTCTGAGAATGTCATTACATTCTACAAGGGCATCCATCCCAGCCTAAGGGCAAGACTGAGTTCCTTTAAATACTCATATGGTCCCAGAGTGCTGAGAGTTGCTATCAGGGTAAATGGCCAAGATACAAAGCTCAGCGTGGAAGGTTGCACTTGGGCCACACATCTGTGTTTTCTTTTTTCCTCAAATGGTAGTTTGCCATGCTTCAAAGCCTCTACCTGCTCTTGTATTTGCTCCTGTTCCTCCTGCAGTTTAAGAGCCGCAAAGAGGACAGGGAGCGTGAGCGCAAAGGGTCAATTCCTTTCCACCATACTGGGAAGAAGCGGCAACGAAGGATAGGGGTGCCCTTCCTCCCCCATGAGGATCATTTGGATGTCTCGCCCACTCGCAGCACTTTCTCCTTTGGCAGTTTCTCTGGAATCGGAGAGGACCGGCGTGGCATTGAGAGAGGAGGATGGCAAACCACCATATTAGGTAAGATAGTTATTTCTGCCGCAGGTTCTGTGTCATTCCTGTCCTGAACATTCAGAGAACAAGAGAGGCTCTTTATTTCTTCATCCATCCTATTGCCACCTTATGTCCTTGGCTCAGTTTGCAGCATTACACACCTGTTTGTTTGTAGAAGTGGCAACTGTGCTGACAGCAGACCTTGAATGACTTACGCTTTAGTTCACTTTTTCCCTGAAAACTGCCATCTTTACTGGAATAATAGCTACTGAAGCGACCTGTAGTCATATCTGTACCACTTCAATACACTTTCTTTCAGTGCAAGCATTGCACAACTGCAGCTTAAAATAGATTCAAGGAATGGTTGCATTCTCTTTTAAAGAGAAATCTCTGGAGAGACAACAATATGGTCATTAGGAGTACGGCAAAAAATATTCACCGTCTTCCTCAAGTGGATACAAAATAAATAGGGTATTGTCTCAGATAGTGAGGCTTACGCTGTCTTGATATTGCAAAGATACAGTGTTTAAATCTAAATACTGGCTCCTTCGAGCTTCTAAGTTCACCGAACAGTGTCTAGTCATTTTTTCTTTTTCACAAAGTTACTCCTAATGTCATAGATTTTTATCCTGGCACCCTTTCTTAGAGATGATAGGCAGCAAAATGATTGCCTAAGGCCATGCCAGAGCCTTCTCATTTTCACCAGCTTAGATGGCATCATTTGGTAAGCTCTCCATTGTAAACATGTCCCTCTTTGGGACACAGGACAATGACCTTAGCCAAATGAATTCTTAAAGATTCACATGTGTTCTGTCAATGGTTAATACGCAAACACCTACAGATTTGTACAAGAATAGCAAACTTAGTATCCAAATCCTCTTTCCCATATCTTCAGTAGCTCAAGAAGTTTGTTAGATTTTGATCTCAGGGGCTCCAGATTCTTGTCCTGGCTTAACTTAGAGTTCTTTCATTCTGATATCTTGGTAAAATCATGTATTTCAGATCCAACAGTCAACAGATCCTTTGCTTTAGCACTCCCCATCCTAATATACCTATTTCTTTTTGGACAAAGGGAGAAGAAACCAAATTCCTATAACTTGCCCCAAAGAGTGGAGTCTTTCAGTGCTGACCAATCTTATTTTCCTGAAGTTGCTGGAGGGTGACAATTTGGGTGTCAGCTAAACCAGTATGTGCTGAGGGGAAGAGCCCTGCAGAGAGTTTTTACTTCCAGTCTTTATGTCAATGAACCCCTACGAGTCATCCCACTACAATGTTTGGTTCTGCTTCACAGGGTCCTGGAAGGCCTTGACTTTTGCTGACTCCAATCCTTCAATTTCTAACCTCAGTTACTGTCTCTTGCTTCCAAAAGCACCTCTCAGATGAATAAAATATCCATGTCTTGTCTTCACCCTAGGAAAGTTTACCAGACGGGGGAGCTCTGACACAGCAACAGAGATGGAGAGCCTGAGCGCTAGGCATTCACACTCTCATCACACTCTGGTCTCTGATCTGCCGGACCACTCAAACAGCCATGGAGAGAACACAGTCAAAGAAGGTAAATTTAACACATCAGGAAAGAAACGTTTCATTGAAATATCAACTCCAAGAAGCTGAGGAAGTGTTACTGTTTCCATGTATGGGTATATGACTAATTGTTTTTTCCTTTTGTTTTTCCCACATCTCTTGAGGGTTTTTTTGTTCTGTGTAGAAAAATGTTCCAAACCTTTCATGTTTATCTGGTGCAGTTTGTCAAAAAAATTGGCAGCCATCAGCAGGGAGAAGGCAGTTGTTGGAGTTTTTTCACCTGACCACAACACAGCACAGAAGTTTTTGGCAGAAACTTGGGATTGCTAACTTTAGTAGTTTCATGGGGAATCTTGTGGTATTTAATGCCCCGTTGGAGTCCCCAGTTTCTGGATTGTGCTCAGAATCACAGTTTTTCTCTTAATTCCTCTGGTTCCAAATAGAAGCCTGCCTTTTAAATTTACTTGAAATCTCCCTGGGGCCCATCTGTCTTGGAGCCCTTTGCAGAAATAGCAATGCCAGTGTGACCATGATGGGAGAGCCTCTGGTAGGCTGAAGTCTGCTCCAGAAGGAAGAGTCTTTCTATTGGCAAGGCAACACCACCTTTGTCAAACGATGTTAGCCAAGCAGAGGAAAGCTCTCTTCTGGCAGCAGGGCTGTCTGCACCAGAGCACTTTGCTGGCACTGCTCCTATTGCTGAAACACAGTGAATTTGTTTTCTCCCTCATGCATAGTGCTACTGGCAAAACCTGGTCATAGAAGTTGGGCATCACTTGTGGCAAGTGCAACCTTAAACCTTGATGAGGGAACAGGATACCATGCACCCCATGGAGCAGGGCACAGTCTGTCTCTGCACAAGCTGTCAGGCAGCATACCTAGGAGGCTACAGATGCACTCACATGATATGTGCTGTAGCCTTGGAGCTCTCAAAGATCCATGCTTTTTTAGCACAGCAAATCTGAATAGTCTGAGAGAGGATGGATTTGTGTCAGCTCTAATCCAGCCTGGGCACGTCTCCTTCATCTTGCTGTGTGTCTCCTGGGCAAAGCTCTTCTCCTGGATAAATTTTGTAGAGTCTGTCTTCCTGACCTGCATTCGTTCTATAGGACAGTAATCCCACTCACTACACCAGCTTCCTAGCCAAGTATTTTCTAAAAGGTAGCCATATGCGATGCTTGTTTTTCTAGCTTTCTAGTTGTACCCCAGGTACAATTGTGCAGCAACTATATGAATAAAAGGACAAATCATAATATTTCTAGTGATAGTCTATAACTTTGAATGAACCATTCTATAGTTAGAGAATAAGTACAAATATTACATATTTCTTTTGTTTTGTGTGACCAACTATATCCAAGCATACTGGTCATTCATAATTTCCCATCTGTTGTCTACTTTCCCTGGCCAGGAGACATTTGCTAATAAACTCATTTCTTCTGGCTGACACACTGAAAAGCAGAGATAAAAAATTAGTTATGTCCTAGGTAGCTGCTCAGGAGGAGTCACAGGCACCTGGGCACATGCTGCAGGCATGCATGGATGTAAATGGGGAGTCCTTCGTCCTCCTTCCCTGCCTCTGTGAGTCCCATCCAGCAGTCAGCCCTATGAGTGATAATGAAATTAAGGTACAACACAGGAAAAGTTACTTTATGTAGGATTTGGATATGGATTTTTGTTACCCATTTCAAAACAAAGTAAAACCTTAGTGAAACAAAAAATAGCTACCCTTGGATAGTCATCAAACTTGGTAGCTCAGGAACAAAATTTCCTAATTCCATCTTTATTTTTATCTTCACCATGCACATTTCAGTGAATGTCATTAAAAAGTCACACTTGCCAGCAAGTAATCCTGGGATTACAGGCAGCTAATTCCTGCCCTGCTCATTGAAAGGCTGGGTGATTGTCATAGGTGATTCCCTTCTGAGGGGAACAGAGGGCCCTATATGCTGACCGGACCCGTCCCACAGGGAAGTCTGCTGCCTCCCTGGGGCCCGGGTCAGAGACATTACTAGGAAGCTCCCTAGTCTGGTACGGTCTACCGACTACTACCCGCTGTTGGTTATACAGGCTGGCAG
>NW_008825268.1:3070018-3070847 GCF_000699105.1 Pygoscelis adeliae | reverse complement strand
GGTTGAGTCACCACCCCTGGAAGTATTTAAAAGACATGTAGATGAGGCGCTTAGGGACATGGCGGGTGTTGGGTTGACGGTTGGACTCGATGATCTTGGAGGTCTCTTCCAACCTTAATGATTCTATGATTCTATCATTGACCAAATTGTAGCCTAGTTCAAGGTACTGCCATCGGCCTCAGAACATTTCTTGTAATAGTGTTAGTTCAGTGCTGGCAGGGTTGCACAGGCTATGAGGAAATGTAGTCGCCACTCTGGCAAGTTGTTATTTGCATAATTAAACCAGTCCATCGCTGAGTCAGTGCTTGAAGATTCTTATTAGATGTATGTTATTTTATTCATTAGAACACATTAAATAGCCTTAGGTAGAGGTTCTTTGTTATTCCATAGCCCTGTTACTGTACTGTCTGGCAGAAGGTGGTCCAATCCACACTGTGGGACACATATGGTCTTTCTACACTACAGGGTGTATAAACCTACTTACAAAGCACTAAGTGTGGGAAATTACTAGCATCGTGGCCTGTAGTTCAGCATGAGTTGTAAAACCGTGGTGAATCCTTGATAAAAATTGGCCTGTGTAGCCAAAATGCTGTCACTGAGCTAACCAATTTAAAGTTAAGCTTGGCTATGTCATGAGGTCCTTTCTCTGAGCACTGTGAACTTAGACACCACATTGCCTTTCTCATCAGTCCGCTTTGCATTTTGGAGGTGGTTTAGACTGTCACAGGTACTGTTAGGAACACACTGCTCCATTTTTTTCAACTGATGTGATGAAATATTTCAAACTGGTGTGACTCAGAAAGTTGTTCCAAGTTGGTGCTGCTGTTAC
>NW_008825268.1:3039315-3070000 GCF_000699105.1 Pygoscelis adeliae | reverse complement strand
AGGAAAAAAGTGCTGCTTTTAACACCAGGCACTGGACCAATGCAGGGAGCAAAGATAGCCAAAATCTAATCCCCCTTTTGGATTAGATTTAGACAGGCTGAGCTCCCTGATCTGCTTAACTGCCCAGTTGACTGAGATCAGCTTAAGGTGCCGTGGAACTGTACTGCTAGAGCAAACTTGGGGTTGTTCTAATTTAGACTGGCTTAAAGGAATAAATGAATCTATGCTTTCATCCCTGTACCCATGATAGGAATTAGGAACCTGTCTTGTCTTTCAGCATTACAAGCTGCATTAAGAGCTGCTCCCTTCTTGTCAACAAGGACAGCCTCAGTTTGCCATTTCATAACTCTAGAGATGGAAATTTACAGGTAGCCATTTTCCTCCCTGCAGTGCGGTCCCAGATCTCCACCATCACTGTGGCCACCTTCAACACTACCCTGGCCTCATTCAATGTGGGCTACGCCGATTTCTTCAGTGAGCACATGAGGAAGCTTTGCAACCAGGTGCCTATCCCTGAGATGCCCCATGAGCCGCTTGCATGTGCCAACCTCCCACGGAGCCTGACAGACTCCTGCATCAATTACAGTTGCTTGGAGGATACGGATCACATTGATGGAACCAACAACTTTGTCCACAAGAACGGCATGCTGGATCTCTCGGTAATTGGCAAGGAACGAGGAAAGCCAGGTCCCTCTTCTGTCAATATAGCTGTACCATTGAGATCAGGGGTTTGATGGGCTTTTCCTCCACCTCTTTATATGACTTCTCTCAGCAGTACATAAAGGTCAGTCAGATACATTTGTGCATATCATAAAAGTCTCCTCTGAGATACTGCAACTCCTATTACTCCTTGCAAGGAGTGCATGTGCATGTGGAATGCACACATCAAATCTTAAGTGATATTATTTAATGGCTGTGTTCCTGGGGCATGCACCAAGTACCCTATAAAATAGTATAAAACTGAATAGCACCTTTCTTCTAATGGCACCTTAAAACTCACCTTTTCTGCATTCCCCTTAATGACTTGACAGCCCCCGGTGCACTGAAGCAGTGTTCTCAGGCTCACAGATGTCATCTCATGGTTTCCTTTTCTGCCTGACTGTGCCCAGCCTGTGGTTTCTTGTCTTACACCTAGATCGTAGGCTCTTGGGGTTGAGGGTTGTGTGTACTTCATTCTGAGTTTGTACTGTGCCTGCTATAATGAGTCTCTGGTCTGTGACTAGAATTTCCAGGCACTAAATAGTACTAGGAGAGAAAATAAACCTGACTTTAAATACTATGTTTGAATCTCCCAGGTGGTCCTGAAGGCTGTTTACTTGGTTCTGAACCATGACATCAGTTCCCGGATTTGCGATGTGGCACTGAACATTGTGGAGTGCTTACTTCAGCTTGGTGTGGTGCCCTGTGTAGAGAAGGTTCGGAGGAAGAGTGAGAACAAAGAAAATGAGGCCCCTGAAAAGAGACCAAGTGAAGGATCCTTCCAGCTCAAAGGGGCTGCTTCTGGTGGTTCAGCTTGTGGATTTGGGCCTCCCCCAGTTAGTGGAGCTGGAGATGGAGGAGAAGAAGGAGGTGGTGGAAGTGGTGGAGGAGGTGGAGGTGGAAGTGATGGAGGTGGAGGAGGAGGAGGAGGGCCATATGAGAAGAATGACAAAAAACAAGAAAAGGTTTGTCTTGCTTCTCTTTATACAATTCCTGTATGTACTGTAAGATCTGTAAAGATTGAGTATGCATGTGTATGCAACTGCCCTTTTGTTTTCCCTCCTTTTTTTTTGCACCGCAATTATAAATTAATTTGTTTTGTTCTCGTGCTCACTTGGGGTTCCACTGAAGAAACACAATTGGGAATTCAAGCACTGTAACCACTCCAGCGAAGCAGCTGCTAAAAGCAGGTTTTGTGAGCCTTGCATGGACATTTTCAGTATCTTGTAAAAGACCCCGAAACCCTCAATCACAATGATTTTTTTCAGGTTTATTATTCATAACTTATAAGGAAAAACAGAATCTAGTGTGTGAACACAGTTTTTTTTTCTTTGATGGCCAGAAAGTATAATTTTTTCAGTATTGCTATGAGAATTGGCCAAGAGATGCTGTTGCTGACCTCCAAAGTTGCAATTCATGGTAGCATAATACCTAAGACATTTTTAAAAGGTGCTTGTTTTTCTGCTCAAGCAAGCCAGCACTCCATTTTTCAGGAAGAAGTTTTTGAAGTAAATGCTGAATGGTATTCATAGCAGTATGTAGGGGTTTTTGCATTTATAGCATGACTTTTTGAGGGGAGCTGAAAGGGAGGGGGCCAGTCCCTAAACTTGAAAAATAATTGGAGTAAGCATTTCAAGAGTAAGAACTCAGCCATGGAGTGTCTGAGAGGATAAATGGACAGCAATTTGTTAAAAGTAAAATGCTAACAAAATGCCAGTGGTTGTGCCAGGGTTTCACACCATCTTTCCCTCTGTGTCTCTCAGGATGAAGGCCCATCTGTCAGCACCCATAGGCTGGCACTCACAATGCTGATCAAAATTGTGAAGTCCCTGGGTTGTGCCTATGGTTGCGGAGAAGGACACCGAGGGCTCTCTGGAGATCGCCTGAGACACCAGGTATTCCGGGAGAATGTAAGAGAATTAAAGCTCATTAAAGCGTCCCCCTTGTACTTTTGACATCAGCTGCTAATATTGCTGTCTGCCCCCTCTGTAGCTTTCTCTGTATTGGCAGTAAATGTGTTGCTCTTTGCCCCAGCTCACAGTATGTGTTGCAGCCCAGCTGTAGCAGATTTTCAGCTATCGTGTTACCTTCCAGCCCCTGGGGCTTGCTAAGAGAGCACTTGAGGCCCAGGGTGCTTCTGAGTACCCCAATGGATGGGTTGTCTGGGACGGGACAAATACATGGGAGCAAATCCCCCGTGTGAGCTGGTGTAAGTAATTTTTCACATTGATGGTACCCCAACAGAGTACGCTATTTACAAGAGGTGCAGCTATCTTGGGTTGCATATCTGAATCCAGAAGTCTGAGGTGTAGTTATGTCCACCTTTCCTAATGGCGATTATGACTGATTGCTGCTGGGCTGCTCCGTCAGCTCCTGGTAGTTGGAGTGCACTGTGCTTGCAGGCATGTTAGTGTGCTGCAAGGAAGTCGAAGACTCATGCCCTATTGAAGGGCAGGGTGGATTGTCACTGTTGATTCCTTACATTTTTGGTTCTGCCCAAGTTGAAGCAGTGGAAAGTGCCTAAGATGTAGCCCAGACATCTGACTTCATCCAGAAGAGTTTGACTCCCTGAGATCAGTCCAATGCCCTGTCAAATGTGAGACTTTCAAAGGCTTTCTCCAGCACATGCCTCCTCCTCGCTTCCTGTGCTTCCAGCAGAGAGCATTTTTGATGACTGTAATGAGAATTTACACTGTGCCCATCCACAGCGTGGGTGGGAGCCAGGTGCTTTTCCATGGCTTTCGTTAGCCTGAGCTATGCCAACAGAGTTACAGTTTGGTTCTGGGATCTGAGCTAGATGGCTCAGAGGTGGATTGGCTGCCTCTGTGTCATGCAGCATTCTTCTCTTAGCTAGACTCTGGAGTACTGAGGAGACTGCAGCAGTAACATTAGTTCTGGACACAATGGGACAAGATGGGGTAAGAGAGTCCCAGTGGTTACAGTAGAAAGGTTCTGCACAGAGCACTGGTTGAACATACACCATATTCATCAAAATGTCAGTTAGGCTTTTATGTTGTGTTGGAGCTGAGCCAACAAAACATTTAGGCCTATGCATAACATGAAGCATAAATGAATAGGTCTTTTGGAGCCCAGGTTCCTATCAGACTGATTGAATTGAGGTCTTTATGGGAAGAGATTCTCCTACATGTCTAAGTCTGCTGCATTTTCTGTGCGTTTGTCTGGCCAAACTGCTTTGCATGCACCATTTGTGTTGACTGCATGACAATCACATGTCTGAGTTCACTGGAAAGTTAAGCACCCTATTGTAGGTAGCAGGAGAGTTCATGTTTCCCATAGAGCTGATATTTCAGGTTCTCTAACTCTAGCCTGCATGGGGTCCCAGTAGGATGGATACTTTTGTGATAAGAAGTTGACAATTAATAGCTTTTAAATAAAAAGCTAATGTTTTGCATGATATAAATTGGTCACTGGGTACCGGTGCATTGAACGGGTTGGGTCTGAGCCAGAGGCTGAAAATCAGATGCCTGAGGCTATGAACCTGTTTCATCACGGCTATAAGCCTTGACTGAGGTGGTATATTCCTACTTCATTCATATTCAGTGAGGTTTTACCTTGGGGTTGGGGAGAGGAGGAGACGCCTTGAGACATGGCTGGCAGTGACTTCACCACCACCTCTGAACAGTGGCATCCATACTGGTGCACTGTCTCCTTGTGCTGAACTTCTTGTTTGCTTCAGAGGCGAACCTGTCTTCTGTTACAGGACCCGAACCTTCTGGCTCCTAGGGGAGGTTACTTTAGACAGCACAGCAGAGCACTGGCTAAGCAAGAGCAAAAAATACCCTGCTCCTATTAGCAAAACTCGAACACGTACTTTGATGTGATGTGATTTGATGGATGTCGTTGCAGGCTCAGAACTGCCTCACAAAGCTGTACAAACTGGATAAGATGCAGTTCCGGCAGACCATGAGGGATTATGTGAACAGGGATTCTCTCAATAATGTGGTGGATTTCCTGCATGCTTTACTGGGATTCTGCATGGAGCCAGTCACTGACAGTAAGTATAGCTGGCATCAGAAACTCTCACTTGAATATTCCCGAACTGTACCATCAGAAAGAAGCCACACCTTTTTCTTTTCCTTCAAAAAAGAAAAAAAATGTGAATTACTGTATTGAATATACAGACTGTATCCTCAGTCAGTGCGAGCCAGGGGACTTGGCTCCCTTCTTGATTTGACCACCCAGTGATCTCACCTAGTGATCTTGCATCACCCAGTACATCTGAAATTGAAGGCTTCTCTTTTGATTCATCCTACCTGTTGTTCATGGTTCTTCAAAGAAAATATTTTCATTCAACTGCGCCTCAGGCAGGAAGTTCTCTGCTTCATGACATGACCAGGCGCCAGCTGGAATAGCCTGTTTAATCCAGGGTTTAGTCTGAACGGAGATATAATTGAGCGTTAAAACCCTCTGTGGTGCCTCAGGTGAGGCAGTAAATAGCAAGAACAGATTGAATAAACAAGAACACACAGATGCACATGCCTGCAGTTACAAGCGTGTGTGCAAGTGTGTCTATGTGTATGTATATATGTATTTTTTTTTTTTTTAAGTTAGGAAAATTATTCCAGGTGCTATTAGAATGACCAAATATTTATGCTTGGTCACTGCATGCAACAACAGTTAACAATAATTGTTTACAGAGTAGCAATAGCTGCTCTGAAGCACTCAGGGAGTCTGACTAGTCTATTAGCCTACCTCTGATCCCAGGCATTTCAGAGAAAGCATCAAAAAATATTACATATCAGGCTTTTGTGAAGAAGATGCCCATAGGAAGTTTCCCCAAGTATTCATCAATTATTAACTGGCTCATGCTTTGAAGCATGGCAGCTCATGCAGCTTTTGAAAGACTTTTCTCTCACCTAATGAAACTGGGATGTTTCTTGTTATTCATATAAATGTGTAATTCTTTTTTGACTCTTTCTGAGAGCTTGGTCTCCTTGTGCACCTTGCAAGAACAACATTCCTGTAGTTCAGAAGATTTTCTTTTCATGGGTGTCGTCACTTTTCAGCTTAATCAAACATCTCTTGTCTTTTAGAACAGTAAATAGAAAAGCTGGAGGTATTGTTCAAATTTTATGCCTTATTCTGTACATCTCTAAATGAGATGTGGAAAAAAGGAAGCCAGAGTGGTCCTGATCTTTTCAAACCTTTTTGATACTACCACTATTTCTGGGAAGATTTCATCCTTCTCATTTATTTTACCCTTCCCTTCTGCTTTATTTTTGTGGGGTGGGATTGTGAGAACTCAGCACAGGATATTAGGTGGGGACTTGCCATTGTCTCATGTATCTGAATCCCTTTACATGTGTCTTTAAGCCATCTTTTTTAAACTGTTCCTAACAAGGGGACTTGCTTGTACTTGAATTTCACAGACAAGGCTGGATTTGGGAATAACTTCACCACAGTGGACAACAAGTCTACAGCCCAGAGTGTAGAAGGTATTATTGTGAGTGCCATGTTCAAGTCATTAATCACTCGCTGTGCTTCCACTACACATGAGTTGCACAGCCCAGAGAACCTGGTAAGTACTTGACTTCATGTTAATAAAGTTACTTTTTCACTTGGGTGTCACCAGTGAGGCTTTACAGTGAAGAATTGATTCAGTTTAGCCAAATCCCTTGGGCGCAGCAAGCTATGCAGTCACAGTTGAAACATAATATAAATGTGACGCCCTCCTTGCATGCCTGCCTTGGAACCTGGGGACTTAGCCAGGATGAAAGTTGTGCGCTCTGAATTGCATTTTCCTCTGTGTTCAAGCAACTTCTGTGGATTTTTTTTCCAAATGGATTCATGGCATTGTCTGGAGCAAGGGGTTAATGAACAAGACCACAGCCAGCATAAATCAACTTTCAGGAAAGTTAAAGCCAGTTTACTTGGTTAAGGATGTGGCCCGCCTGTGGCAGAGTATGTCAGTTACTGAACAGAAATTTGGTAGGTCTTCTCAAGGTTTAGACAAACACTCAATTTACCAAACACCTGGAGGAATGTAAGGTGCTAGTGGTTGCTGCCTATGTGCTATCTCCTCAGAGCAGTCAGTAGAATGGATGACATGAGCTGTCTTCTTCCAAATTGGTGCAGAATCTAGCAGCTAATCTCAAACCACCTCCTTTATTGTCAGGAATTAGGATTTTTCATGGAAGCAACCAAGAAGCGTTCTTGTGCTCCGTCCTTATGGCAGAGCTGTAGAGGCACTGAAGTCCAGCTAAAGAGTCAGTAATCCTCTGTGAAGGGAAGGGAGAGGGGGAAGGAAAAGCACGGTAACATCTTAAACCAGCAGAGTAGTCTGCCTACGTCCAAGTCCTCTTGTTCTTATGGATAACTCTCCTTTGGAATGCTTCTCAGCAGAGATTAAGTCGTGGGATGCAGAAAAACGTGCGCCATTGTTGAACCTAGATTAGGATCACTAATTGTAAATTTTCCTTATAAATTGCATATCTTTCTGGACCCTATTTTAGCTAGTGTGTAAGGTGAAACTTATCTTTAAGCATAGCACCATTAATTGTGCCTGTATCAAGAACATAGTACGCAGAGTATATATGAGGATTTCCTATTGTTGCGTCACACTTTAAAGTCAATCTTGTATTTAATATCTTATGAAAAAGAGCCTTAATCAGTATACAGATCCAATTATTTGTTTGGGGTTTTTTGTTGAAAGATGGCTGTGCAGTTCCTAGCTGGGAATTTTCAGAATAATCCAAGATCCTTCAGGAAAGTTCACAGATCAAAAATCAGGTCCTATAAAACTGTTTCCTCCATCCCCTTGCCCTCAGATATAGAGGTGATTTGTCACATCACAGATGCGTATGAATGTTCAGAACTAAAAAGAGCCTTGAGTGTAGGAGTAGGTTGGGGAATGAGTGAGTCATTCCTCTCTCTTCCCATGATGTAAAGCTTTAAAATAATAAGAAAAATCCCAAGACACCCACTGGTTTTGAAACAAAACATGCAATTTTTTGCACTCTACTTCCCCCCCCTCCCCTTCATTTAGCTTTTTCATGCCTTTTAAGATTATGGGCTAGATGAATGGGATAAAACAGGCTTTAAGTCATCTTTGCAGTTCCCTCACCTTGCAGCTGTTTAGCCTCTGATACATCTACATCTGCTTTAACCCATTGCAGAGCATGTTCCATAACAATAATGCTCCTCACTGTCTGCTTCCTCTGAGTGCACTAAATGGAGTTTCCAGCTTTTGATCCCAGCCAGAAAACACAAACCCTGTACATGGAGAGTATATCAGACAACAGCCGGAGGAAGTAATGGTCTGCTGAAGTACCTTAGAAACTATTGATTCTCACTGCTTCTTCACAAACTGCAGACTGAATTCTTTCATTTTCATGATGTCTTGCTACTCAGGGCTTGTACTGCGATATCCGACAGCTGGTCCAGTTTATCAAGGAGGCTCATGGGAATGTCTTTCGGAGAGTGGCACTCAGTGCCCTCTTAGACAGCGCTGAAAAGTTAATACCAGGGAAAAAAACAGAGGAAACAGAGCAAGAGCCGAAACCTTCTGGGAGCAAAAGGTGGGTGTCTAGAAGGGAGAAGGCAAACGACTGACCTGCATACGGCAGTATGACTACATGAACTGAACACAAATGTAGAAAGTCCAAGGGCTTGTGTGTTTTATGTTGATAGCATATGTCAGTTCCTGATGTACAGAATTGTACTGTGGCAGCAGTCTCCTTTAAAATTTAATGAACTGAGACAGTAGTAGATTTGCAGCAAAAAGTATTAACCCTCACATACAAGACGCCTAAGAGAACAGTGCAATGGAAACACTGGGAGGAGGAAAGGTTAAGAGAAGTAAGAAGCATAGTGTCAGTCCCAAAACACCGTGTGGACATATCTTTTAATGTGCATCACATCCTTAGTGTTGTTTATCTGACAGGTAAACCCTGGTATGCAAAACAAGTCCCAGAAGAAATCTAATCCTGACGTGCTTTTTCATCAAAAAGAAATTTTCTCTGGTGCTTTGAGGCTTGTCATATTAAAATGTTGGGAAGAAGGATTAAGAAATTTGAAAAACTCCTAAAATCTTGGCTTTTCTTGTAAGAGCTGATGCCTTTTTCATGAATGATATATATAGAGGCAGTAAGTTGCTAAAGAGAGTGTAGATCTCTAAAGCTGCTTTGTTGCTCAGCAGCACTGTTTTCCATGTCATGTAGCTATGTGGTGACCAGGAGATGGGCCATCCATTTGCTTTAGCTGATGATTTGTATTGTCTGTATAGATCCGAGGTGGGAAGCGTCATCATTGACAAAGGCCAGGCATCAGCTGCCCCTGACGAATGCCGTAGTTACATCTCAAGCCGCCCAATGCAAACTCCAGAACAGTAAGTAAATATTGAGTTGTTTCATGCATTATTGCCAACAGCTTCCTTCTGGACAGGACAGCAAGGCCTTAACTCTTTGGATGGTACAACAAATGCGTTGAGTGTCTGTTCAGGAGCTGCTGATAATATCCAGGTAATGCCTATTTTCAATGCTGCCAACTGGACCCACCCTGATTTTGATGGGGAACCACCGGAGATTTTCAAATGACAGTGCAGTAGATTTGTCAGTATTGCATACTACCATATCCATGAATAGAGTGTTAATTCCTCAGAGGTGTCATCACAGCTGTTCTCCATGCTTTGTTTGTGCTTCTGGGGGATGATTCTATTAATTTTCAGCTTCCAAGTTGTTGCTAAGGGTCATTAATCCTTTACTGCCTCCCAAGAGCCAGCCTATTCCTGACCTATCTTGGGCATGCAGCCTCCAAAGATTGTTGCATTTCCCTTATCAGCACAGGTGCTCTACCAGTTTTCTTAATGAGCAAATCAACCTGCTGTTCGGGATTGCACGTTTGAAGTCTCTGTTGTCCAAAGAATTCTGCCATTTAATATTGAAGTAAACTTAATCAATACTCTTAAGAATTTTAGAAAATTTTATAAATGGCCACTGGTCCCTGAGTAACTTTGGACAAGTCATTTAACTTTTCTGTGCCTCTGAATACCCGTCTGTCTTGTTAAAGTGCTTTGAGATGCACTGTACGAAGACATTGCTTGCACAAGGGCCCAGGGCTCTGTATTATGCATTTTCCTGCACTAAATGAGCCTGCAAAGTCTCACTGTTGCTGAGACTGCAAGGATACCACAAAGCCCTTTACTGCTCTGCAGAATTGCAGCAAGCTGTTCTGCCCTGAGCCCTGCCACAGCCATGGGAGATCTCAAGAGTATAGCGAAATATGCTGTCCCCATTCCAATACGTTAATGAGAACCGTGACTCCAGCAGGTTCACAAATGGCTATTGTGATGTCTAAAAGCTCTCCAGTACACATGCTTGTAGAAAGCACCAGTGTAGTCTTACCAATATGGGTCATTTTGACCTGAAGAATATGATTTGTTATTCACATGTAGGAACTAAAAATTGAAACGACCTGTTCAGTGGACAAGCTTCTCAGGGTAGAAAAGATGGTTATTTTGTGCCTTGAACAATATTGAGCATGTTGTCAAACTTGAGTATGTCCCACTAAGAAGAGTGTGTTTGGAATTCAGAATGAAACAACCTCAAAGAGTAGAGAGGTCGGGAGGGGGCTGCGGGAGGGAGGCCTCATTCCCCTGGACATCCAAACTTCACTGAAATGCAGTTCACGCTCTGCATCCCTTTTCTTCCAGTGATGAGCAAATCCAAGGGGCCGTTCTGGGACGCAAGGACTTCTGGCGAAAGATGTTCAAGTCACAGAGTGCAGCGAGTGATACCAGTAGTCAGTCTGAGCAGGACACATCCGAGTGCACCACTGCTCACTCTGGGACCACCACAGACAGGCGTTCCCGCTCCCGTTCCCGACGAATCTCCCTTCGAAAGAAACTCAAACTCCCCATAGGTAAATGTATGTCTCTTCCTATTCTATATACATATTGCATGTGCAGAGAAATGCAGATGGATATATCTGTCTTAAGAAACATTGCAACGCAGTTCCTTATTGTCCAAGTATATTGTCTAGTCTCCCAAGGGAAGTTGGGAAATGCTGCTCTCTCCATTTTACAGATGGGGAACTGAGGCAAAGGGAAACATAAGCAATTTGCCAAAGGTAACAGAGGATATCTGTGGCAAAATAGAATACTGAATCCGTGTCTCGAAAGTAGTAGGCTAGTACCTTAATCTCACAGCCATTTTTCCTCTCTGTAGAAGAGAAATATTCCAAATAGCATTTGATAGACAAAGAATATATCCTTTACAAGTCCCAAGACCTGGCCTTGCATGGTAGTTAATGCATGTAACATGAAAAGGTTGCCTTCCCCTTTCCTCCCATTTTCCCATACCCTGGCATGGCCACTTTGGAGAAATATGCTGCAGTTGCTAATAAATAGATTCTGCTTGGAAGCATTTTCAGAATTGTCCTGAGTGGCTTATTCTGCAACAGGGAACTGGCTGAAGCGCTCCTCCCTCTCTGGCCTGGCTGACGGGGTGGAAGATCTCCTAGATATCAGCTCTGTCGACCGTCTGTCTTTCATCAGGCAGAGTTCCAAGGTAAATGTGTCAGGTGGGACTGCAGAGAGCTTGGAAGGATAGGATCTGGCTGGTTTTAGCTGTACAGGGAAACATTCTACTCAATATGGACATTGCAGCCAATGAGACTTGGTCACAGAAGTCTTCAGAGTAGAGTACCATGGGAATTTGATACTGGACTTTTGCAGCTCACAGTGAAGACTAGGTTAAACCTACACTGTACTTGTCAGTCTGCCTTGGTTCACTGAGAGAGAAATGCAGGCTCTGTCAACACACTTAAGGTTTAATTGTTGGTCACACTTCTCCTTCCTTCTTTGTGCCTTTACAGCCTCTTGCGAAAGACCAATCCTTTAAGCAGAAAGCTTAAAAGATGAAGTGCTTCAGCGTACGTAAACCTGTGCAGACCCACATGTATTGCTATGGTGACCCACTGTGTTACACCCCTTCTGTAGATGCTTTATGTCTAAGCAAGGAAGACCAAGAGATAGTGGTACGGCGCAGTCTGACCCGGCACTCTGTCTTTGCACAGGTGAAGTTTACCAGCGCGGTGAAGCTGTCAGAAGGAGGGGGGCCAGGAGGTGGCCTGGACAATGGGCGAGATGAAGAGGAGAATTTCTTCAAGCGTCTTGGTAAATGGCGCACCTGCCGAAGACACCCATCCAAGCTTCATCACACAGAAGAAAAAGATGGTTAGAAATCAGGGTTCTCGTCTCCTTTTTTCTTTCTTTTTTTTTTTTTTTTAACCTCTTTCTTTCTGTATTTTACCCCTTTCCCTTTTTTCCTGCTTTCTCCGTAGTTTTTGTATCCATTCTAGCCTTCTCCAACTTTTTAGTCTTTGTAACTGTTTTCTTTCCCTTCCTTCTTTCTTTTGTTTTGATTTAGAAAACAACTCTAGTAAAGTCAATTTTTTAAAAAAATCAAGACTATCCAAATAAATTATGCAAATACAATATTTGGGCTTTTAAAATCAAATCAAATTTGATCAACACACTTGAAAAATTAATGCTTGCTTTAAAGCACTTATTCAGTTCAAAATTAGGTGTGTAAATCTTTTGTTGCCTAATATAACAATGGGTGTTCCATCAGTTTTTTGTTCGCTTTTTTTTTTCCCAATTTGTGACCATTTGACAGTTTTAGCAAAGATCAGCACTGATGAAATGGAAAACCCTGCACAAACCTTGTTATAATTATCTCTTTTCTTCTGTGTTTGCATGTCTAGTGTCTACATACCATTCGTTAGGGATGCTGTCCCTTTTTCTTAGCACACAACATAATAATAACAACACTACTTTTCCTTTCCACAAAAGTATATTTAATTGCAATGCATTTTCAAAATCAGCAATGTTTGAAAAGTGCCTTTATGAATAATAGAAGGTCGTGATATATTCTGTTTTAAAATATCATGCAGCCATTCACATGCTCGTGTCCTCAGGTCAGAGCTCGTCCTTGTGTCAGGGAGATAACCTTGTATCTTGAAGTTCTGCTACTGTTTTTTCAAGAAAACCCAACCCGACTCCCAAAAACACACAAAAAGGAGTAGATTTTCTTTTTCACCATGATTTCTGTAGCTTTACAGTATGTTACATTCTCTGGCATTATGTTTTTTATTTTCTGACATTACACTTTGACACTGCATTGTATGTATTTCACCATCATCTGTCCCAGACCTGCAATGTAATGCATGTAAGACGTTGTTCAGGCAAGTAATACTAGCAAAGCATAATGAGCATATCTCAGCAATGTAAACTGGTCATCATTCTACCACTGCAGAAACACTGGTGGTGGTTTTCAACTAGCTCCTAGGTGAAAAGTATCATTCCTTTAGAAGGAGAATACATCAGCCCAGCAGCTTGTTGTAGCCTGGTAGTGGAAGGTGAATACCCCCACAATGGAAGGAACTACGTTGTTTTCTTCATCCACTACTTTGTGCTGAAGTAGGTGTGAAATACGTGCACCATATTTTCTCCCAGTTCTTACTGGGAACAAACAACAGAGGGGCAGTGAGATCTTCATAGACTGCCACAGCTGTTTCTACAGTGCTCATGTGAGATGTCCTTCATATTTTCTTGTAGGGGATAATTTTTGTTTTCATTTTGCTAATGCTGATTTTATGCCACTGTGAGTTTGCTTCTGCCTAGAGTGCCCATATTCTTGATTTAATGGCACAGATTTAGTCTTGGCCCTGTGAGCGTCAAAAGCCTTGTTCAGTATGTGTGGCATATCTTAGTTCTATACAAAACTCAGATGACACATTAGTATTGGCTTTTTGAACTTCGGAAGTGTTGTCCATACTTCAGCCCTCTGTGAGTAACATCAGAATTTATGTAATTAATGAAGAGAACTTGAAACGTCTTTTACATGCCTGTGAGAGAAGAGATGTACATGACACATGCTTGGTTTTGACGTATGCATGCATTAGAAATACGATAATAATATTGATGCAATGGGTTAAAGGCAGAGACCCTTGCATGGTAGTATGAGAAACAGGCAAATTGTCCAGCTATGTTGATGGGGAGGGTTGGGCTGTTGCCTGATCACTAACTGAAGCAAAGGGAGGGTATTTAAAGTTTATAAGGCAAAGTGTGACAGTTAAGGACATTCTGTCACCATGTCCACAAGGACCTCTGGTATGCAATGAAAGCCACATACCATTAGCAAATATTACAGTGGTTGTACATGCCTCTGTGTGTATGTACTTGCATGTGCATAGTGAAATTGATGTGAGGCCTTTTCAGGGTGGGACGGTTTATTACACAGTAGAACAGCAATGTTACAGAGGGCCTTCAAATTTCCAGTGCTTCTGTATCTTCCATAAAGATCAGCAGGTTTTATGTGCTTATGGAGAAAAGAATAAAAGCCTGTTGAAGGTGGATGGGCATACTATTAAATCCCTTGAAGTCTGACCCTAAAGCGTTGTTTTGGAACCTATTTCTGCCTTCCCATTCTTGTCATTCATGATGCTATGCCATGACTTTGCTCATGCTTTTCCCATGTGGTGTTTCCTCTTGTGTTTTTGGGTCTTTTTAACATAGTAGACCAAATTTAAAAGAAAACAGAGAAAGGAGAAATACATTACAGTAAAAAAAATAAAATATAATGTAGAATAATTTGTCACATCATTTTTGAATTGTAGTCTTCATTGTGATATATCATCTAGACCACTGGAAATTCTGTGTTGGATATGTATGTAAGCATATGCGCGCGCGTGTGTGTGTGTATCTGTATGTGTGCATATGTATACATATATATACACATAAATATATGCACATTCATGCATAACAAAATGTTTATTTTAACGATCTTTTTACCTATACTAAGAACACAGCATATATACAGAAGTGAGTTACAGTATGTTTACATGGGACCCTTAATGTTCCTTCGGGCACTTACTGAAGACATTGTGAGTGACCATAGAAGTTGCCAGGGTGTTCCAGGCATGGACAGGCGAACCACAGCACATGCTTGCTCCGAGGGGTGATCTCACATTCGCACAGGAAGCAACTGTGGGGGTGGGAGCTTGGGCATCCAGTGTCCTCCTATGTTAGGAAATGGTCTCTGCTCACTGGGTGACATTTTCTGCAGCGCTGAGTCACATTAACATTAAGCCAGTGAGGGCTCCCCTACTTATAGCAAGGCTACTCCAGGATGGGCATAGTGGAGGACAGCCATCAGCTGCCTCTGAAGGATTCTCTTGCAAAACTTCAACAAAGTGCATGGCTGGGACTGCAGAGGACTGCAAAGGGCTGTAGTGATAGACTGTAGGTAGTACCACCTGAGCCCAGATGGACAAAGCGTCTGCTAGACCTTTATAGAGGGGGTTAGGGAGATGCCTTAGGCATGCCTTTCTGTATCAGAAAGTCAAGTTTCTGTTCTTTATCTCATACAGGCACAGCCCTAACAGGGCCCTGAATAGGAAACATTTGTTTGTACCTCAAATGAGTTAGTGTTACAACAGCCATAGCAGGAAGGCTCAGATAGCATGCTACAGGCTATAAGGAAACAGGAGGAGTTGGAAGAAAAGGGTATTTGTGCCTGCTCATTTATGTAAGTGTTCTACCTGTTCTTTCTACTTTGTTTGTTTGTCCATTTTGATGAAATATTTCCCAACATAGGAACATTTTGTTTACTGGAAAACTATGTACAGCTTCACTGGAGAGAGAAAAGCCACAGATGTCGTAAAGAAGTCTCTTGAAATTTGATATGCCTCTGTCTTCAGGGGAAAAGTGATCTACATTGTCATTTTCTGTTGTGACTATTGTTTGTGGTACATAAGTGCTTTCCAAGTAATTCTGGGGAGTGCAATCTCAAAGGGACTTTGAATTTCAGCCATTCTTCTTTCCTGAGGAAGGAGAAGTCACAAAGTCCTGTAGAGCTGACGTTTTGCCTCGTCTTTCAAATCCATGTTTAAAGCCAGTTCTGAATTCTCCACTCAGTGTTCTCTTCTTCAGTGCTTTATCCTTCAGTATTCTGTAAACTTACGTACTTTCACATGTAAACAGGGAGAGTATTATGGATAAAGAGAAAAAGTCCAGAAGCTGACTGTTCTTGTTTTGACCAGCCACCCTGGCCTTGAAACTACTTTCCTGATTTCTCATCTGTGTCTTTCTACCACTCTCTCAACTCTGGGTAGTGACTGCATAATGACCTTCTGCATTCAGAAGTGTTCATTCCAATTGGCAATGGGATTAGTTGATTTATCATGTGAACTCTATACATGGAGTTTAAAATCGTGCTTGAAAGAAGCCCTGGAGGGGGGTGCTAGCTTCATTTTCAAAAGGAACTCTTATTAGGGAGCTTTCCATCCCAAAGAGTGCAAGACACTTCAAAGGAGAGAGGCTGGAATGATGATGATACCTAGGACTTGAGTCCAGTCTCACTTCAGGTGTTCTGATAATTGCAGAAGATGTATGCCTAAAAAAAGGACAGCACTTGATTTCCACACAGAACATTTCCAATATTTGCTACTGATTTTTCTGTCCTAGTAGATGATATATTAATAAATTGATACATGAGGAATAAGGTTCACGCATGCTCCACTTTAAGGTAAACTTAGAGGCAATAGAGAAGTAAGATAAGAGATTATTCAGGAAAAACAGGCAGTAAGCATGATGTTCTGTGTTAAAGAGGTGGGGTGGAAGGGCCATATTCTGGTTCACCTATGCTGGAGTAGATCCTGGGCTTCCACACTGAGTATGGTGGAATTTGGGCAGACATCAGTGTGACCAAGACCAGAATCTGGCTTGCTGTACACCTATTTCATGGAAGTCATGAATACTGTAAACATGCCCCTGTTATCTTCAAGATAGCGCATCAAGGTGAGGAAGGGATTTAGACCAAGGCTGTACTCATCATGGTTTTTGTACCACTTTTTGGTTGGTGAGAGACTGTGTTCCCTTCTCCCTATCCCTCCCTGCATCCCCTCTCTACTCTCTACCTCTTTAGGTTGCCATAGCTTTGATGATCACTTGACCTCCAACCAAGAAGGAGGAAAATCCAAGAACGTTGTGAACCTGGGAGCAATCCGCCAAGGCATGAAGCGCTTTCAGTTTCTCCTGAACTGCTGTGAACCAGGCACTATCCCCGATGCCTCCATTTTGGCAGCAGCCCTAGATCTTGTAAGTCATTCGTTGGCGTATTTTTACCTGCTGAGTGAGAGCATGTGCATACGTGGTGGTCCGTTGTCATTCACTAATGCTGTTCATGCCCGCACAGAAAGCAGGTAAAGCATCACAGCAATGCCAACTGGTGTTGCTGTTATTAGGTGGAGTTTTAGCATGTGACTGGATGACTATGCAGACAAAATGGATCTTTTTTTATTACATGGCTCCCCATAACTAGATTATTGCTAGCGCAAAGCTTTTATTGTCAGACTTCCAATTTTGCTCACAGCCATTTTGCTTCTGCTCCTAGTGTCAATAATAACCTACAGAATAAAGATTGAAGACTGCGTATCTACCTGGAGAGGCATAGTAATTCCACTCAAGAGTTCTGACAGAGTTATAAATACATTAGGCAACACTGAACTATGAGTCACCAGAGCCAGTCAGTGGGAAAAACTTCAAATGTCAGTGTGCATGTTTTTAAATGCAGATATTGCTATTTTGCAGATCCAAATCACAGAAGTGACACAATTCAGTCCCTCCTTCCTGACACTGAGGGACTCTTCTGCATCTCCTTCCTTCCTTTCCTTGCAGCTGCTGGTTTTTTAACAGTGCTTTCCTTTTCCAAAGCAGTGGCCTTCAGCCTGTGGTTCATGGGCCAGTGGGGCTCTGTGAGGTGCTTATGTGACAAGCACAAGAGTGTGACAAAGACAGTTACGAAAAGCCAGCCAATCATTAGTAACTTCTCTGCACAGTGCTCTTCTACTTCCTTCCAGAAGTGTTTGGATGTCTGCAAACTTAAAAAGATTGAAAGCCACTGCTCTCAAAGCATCTGCATCCTCTCTATCCCTTTGTCTTCCCACCCTTCACCACTCGCCTCTTTGACTGTCATGCCATTTGTGCTCATATTCAGTTTTTTTGCTCGCTGCTGGAGATGCCAGGCTCACAGACTCTCCCATTCTGCTAGTGCTGTGCCCTGAGCTGTGCTGCCTTGTCTGCTCCATAGCTGTAGGGATGATACACTCTGCGCACCAAGCCTTTACATGTTCTTCTTAACCTTGCATCCTTAGGCTGCAGATTCAAGCAAGTCTGCATTGATATTGGCCCAAAGTTGCTGTTGCTATCAGTTCACATCTAGCTCTGCTGTTTGGACTCCATCTTCCAGTAGACAGGTGTTTTCTTCACTAGTTCTCAGTCTTCCTGTTGGAGATTGTTGGCCCTCTGGCTGGAAGCTATGGAAGCAGTGGCTGATAGGGAAGCCTGTCTCATGCTCTCACAGTCAGAAGTGGTTCCTACCAGTCAGGGTTGCAGTGAGCTCAGAAGGTGGCTTGGGGAGATAGTCACTCCTGTCATGTGTGCTGCACAAAGACAACTTCATTCTTCAAGGCTGCTGGGCTGCCACCCCATTGCGAATTCTAAACTAACACAAGGAATGTAAGGTGCATGAGCAGGGAGGAGCTCATTGATGCCAAGAATGTCACTAAGATCCTTCTGAGGGTGCACTACTCTGTGTGTTAATAAATCAGATGATAAAACAGGGGTTTGGGAATTATGTCCCTATTTTCTGTAAATGTCTTATTTATTTTTTAAATTTGTCGAACGCTTAAGCCACAGACCAACTTACTCTGTGCCCATGTATGAAGTCAAGTGAAAACTACCGGAGTGAACTGTTTGAAGATGTCTGTTCTGACTTCCAGAGCTGGCTTTTACAAAATAGAGTTTGACTCTGTTTCCTTTCCGCTGAATGATGCAGAAGGCTTTGGTATCAGAATTTCTAGAAGGTCTGCAGCTAAAGATGAAAGCAGCCTTGCTCTAATTACAGGTTTGGGAGACTTCTTACAAGTACCTGCTCAGCTGGCATTTTTGTCTACAAAGTATTGGAGATATATGGAAGTTAAGAAGTCACATGCACTGCAGGTTTCAAAAGATGACAGCTTGTCATCTCACTGTATTGCTTAATGGCAATGTATGCTGTTATGGAAAATTCCCACATTTTATGTCAATAGAGCACACCCAACAGAAAACATTGTGGTTTTTTTAACTTCAGTTTTCAGGCTTCTGAAGTAATAGTTTGAATCAGGTTTGATGCAAATTAAAAGCTTCTTAAGTCATTTTATCCAGTCGAGTTGCTATGGCAACCTTCAAAGAATCAAAGGCAAACATCTCCAGTTTCAGTTCTTTCATAAACTTTTTCAGCATGTTTTTTCATGCAGATTTTTGAAATTCCATTCTTATACCGACTTCAAGATCTTTGATCAGCCTGGATGTTTATACAGGTTTGCCACAGTGATTTAAAATTAGAACAGTGAAACAAAGGCTGCATCCTTATGGAGGTAATGATTTATTTATATATTAAATTGGGTGTTGCCTTAGTTTTAGAAACTACGTAGTTAACATATTTTCCCAGAAGCAGCATCCATCCTTGACTGAATTTTATAAAACTACAATCAATTTTGGCTTTGCAAGCATTCAATGACAATTGATAATATGTCGCAGGCAGTTTCATCCTTATGTCACCAGCTTAAATCCAGACTTGGCAATAATAAAATTGATTTTCTTTTCCTTTTTAAGAAACTTTGGAAGTTGAAAGGCAAGTCATATGATATTTCAGTCTGTGGTCAAGTTTCGGCAGAGGGTTCCAATAAACCACTGTCTAGCATTGTATAAAGATGTTACCTAAAATATCGTAATCAGACTAGTGTAAATGACTCAGGTGGGGAAATACAAGCTTTTCTTTGACCAGTTTAGCAATGTGTGACACCTATCACAATGACACTTCTCCAATAAGATGTGTGAGCTGATCTGTTCTAACATGTAAATCTCTTATCCTTGTTGAAATTCCATAATGGCACTGCTTTATGGCAGGGTTGTGTTTAGGAGGACCTACCAAGTATTGGGAGGGCAGAAGCAAAGTCTAAACTGCAAGAATACTTGCCAGTATCCTGACTCCATGCCTCCAAGGGTTTTAGGCAGGCTCTGTTGTTCCCATGTCCCTGTTTCCATAGGAGAAATATTTGTTCACAGGAGGGCATATAACCCGGAAAGAAATCAGAGATTGCTCCAAACAGGTCCCCAGAATAGATGACTGGGAACAGAAACAAAGAGCTGTGTCATGGATTGTACTTGACCGTTTTTAGATATAATCAGAGAGACTTGAACTAACATTTTTGAGGCAATTCTCCTAGACATTGGTTAATAATTTACTCACCTGTCTTCATATACCTGCTAAGCTACTTCTTATGCCAGACTTATCTTGTGGCTAGACAAAACAGAGCTATCCAGTCAGCGTCTTTTGACAGTACTTGAATTTACTTTGTTTACTCTAAAAGTAGATTGTTGTTATTTTGCTTTTTTCTTTTTCCTTGAAGAGACCAGTGGAAATGAATTTTTGTTCAGTGTCTTGCAGAGTACAAGAAAGGGCACAAGAAAATCACCACTGGTTGATTAATCTTATAGAATTCATTGTCCTTGAAAACAAAACTGGACCTAAACACCCTGCAGTCATAAAACTCTGCAGAATCAGCTGTACTTGAACAGTAATGTGATGCTGTAAAATTCCAAATCCATTCTGTACTTGCTCCCTCCCACTCAGGTCATTGCTTTTGCTGTTATTAGTACAAATCAGGGTATCTGTTGAAAAGCTCCAGTTGGAATACTTGAAGTTTTGTTAAGAAAATGGTGGATTCTTATTCATGTCAATTTATACGGTACAAGAACAATTTTCAAAAGGTGAAGCGATATAGTAGGTCTAATGTTAAAAGGGGACTTGTGAACAGTTTCACAGGCATGGGCAGGCTTGTGAGAGTATTGCTGCTGTGTTAAGTTTTGACAGTGACCATGGTAACTTGTGTTCTTTTCAGCTATGCATCGCCTGCCTGATTCATTTCTCTCCATTTGTGATGTGTTTCTCTGTGGTGTGAATCCATCCCTGTCCATTCTGTCACATCTTCATCTTTCTCTTGCTGCTGCTTCAGGTTTCTCTCAGCCTCAGGTAAGCAATCACAGGGAGCTTGTGCCCTGTGATGTTCAGAAAGTCCTCCTTCATGCAGGAGGTCTTTTCAGTGATTTTTAATTTGCAACTCCTGCTCCAGGACACAGTCCTCCTCCTCTTCACCCCCCATCCTATATATCCTCCGTTAGTTATAGTAGTTGAGTACTTCTGTAATGTTTACAACATGTATCTTTACAAGATTCCTATATGCTAAGAAATTGTGACATTACCAGCGGTGAACTAAAACAGGAGGAGACTAAGGCTGGAGCTTCATCTTTTCATGAATGTCTCCATGGTTAAGGTTTTACTCTGCGAGAATAAAAGAATAAAATCCTCAGCTATTCAGTGTTGCATATTGCATGTGGGTGGGCAACACGTAATTTGTAATGGTTTTTCCAGGTGCTAGATATTAGTTTTGTTCCTGGTTGTCAATGACTGTCTGGCTTCAGATTTCTGCCTTCCTCATCAGAACATGGGGCCAGCTTTAATGTTCTTATTCAAGAGAATTGCTAAAAGATTGCTATTCTCTTCCAACATTTCAATAAAATATGAGCAAAAAGCTGCAAACAGATGTTGTGTCAAGAAGCAATCAACATATTTTCTTGTTAATGTAGACAAAACATAATCTTTTTTTTTTTTTTCTTGCCAGTCCCCTAAAAGGCATGAATTTTTTCAGTCCTGTTGGTAGTAATTTCTGGCTGTAAGTTTAGCTGCAGTACAGAATTTCTTAAATCAATTCCCAAACTTTTGGAGCGTTGGTCCAAAATTGCTTGCTTTCAACATTTGATTAAAACACTATTGGAAGTACTATTTAATAATGTTCCACAGACCATCTTCCATGGTCTCAGGGCCCATCTGCTATTTATAGACCACAGATGAGGAACCTCCCCTTATAAGTGGATGCTGATCTGTTTAAATTATCTCATTAAAGCTGCCAGCATCTAAATGTGTGGAATACACATGTTTGTGCTCTGTGAAATCCCTGTTAGGGAACCTTTCAAAGCCAGCTTGTAAATTGTGGACATTGTTGTATTCTTAGTTTTACAACCTGCTGGCCACAGGGGTTTTTGCTTGTGAAAATTGCAGGAAGAGAGGGGGAAAATTAAATGGAAATGAGGAGAACCATTTGGTTTTAGTCACTTTCCATGTCTGTAAAAATGTTATTTTTGCAGAGTTGTAGGCTGCTGGGAAGAAATCTCCTTCCTGAGTCTAAGCTACCCTTTTGGAAGGAAATTACAGTGTCCATTTTTGAACATATTTGAGAGTTTCAGAAGCATTCTTTGTTGGTCTAACATGGATCCTGCTGGGCAATTTAATACAAACTAAGATACAATCAATATAATTTCTCCCATTAAAGAAAAGTGCTCTTCCAAGCTGGGGGCAGGAGGATTTTCCTCTGGAAAACAGTCAATCACTTCAAAACTCAGCTGCCTGATGTTAAGTTTCAGTACTAAATTGTCTGATGGTAAGGCCATTGAAGTTAGGCCAGCAAAATTTTGTTGACTTATGGCAATAACGGATTTCACTCTCCATATCTGCTTGTTATAAGTGCAAAATAGCATTCTTCCTAGTTTCAGCAAGCCTCCATTCATGCTTCCACCCCCAAGATGCGCAAGCAGAACTTAACAAGACAAATGCTAGGATTCATGTCGCCATGCTGCCATTTGTGCTTGCAATATTTGCAGCCTTACTGGCGAAGATGAAAAGAAAACATGACTCATTCCTCCAGCAAAAGTGTCAGAGGCACGCCTCTGCTTTTTGGCAGTTACCTGGTTTCTGAAAGAAAGGATTACAGAGAGGTATCAAAACGAGGTTGATTGAGCAGGTCCAGAGGAGGGCCACGAAAATGCTCAGGGGGATGGAACACCTCTCCTATGAAGAAAGGCTGAGAGAGTTGGGGTTGTTCAGCCGAGAGAAGAGAAGGCTTCGGGGAGACCTTCTTGCAGCCTATCAGTACTTAAAGGGGGCTTATAAAAAAGATGGTGGCAGACTTTGAGCAGGGCCTGTTGTGACAGGACAAGGGGGAATGGCTTTAAACTAAAGGGGGGTAGATTTAGACTAGATAGAAGGAAGACATTTTTTACGCTGAGGGTGGTGAAACACTGGCACAGGTTGCCCAGAGAGGTGGTGGATGCCCCATCCCTGGAAACATTCCAGGTCAGGCTGGACAGGGCTCTGAGCAACCTGCTCTAGCTGAAGATGTCCCTGCCCATGGCAGGGGGGTTGGACTAGATGACCTTTAGAGATGCCTTCCAACCCAAACTATTCTATGATTCTATGATTCTATAAGTTTACAATGTGGCTCTTTCTGCCCCTCTAGTTGTTAGACTAAGCATAACTGTTCAGTGTTTATAAGCCTTGGTTTTATTAGCTCAAGAGGTGTGACTCAGGGCAGAGATCCCGGTTTCAGACTCTGATGGAGAGATTGCTCAGTCTATGTGACTGCATGGCAAACTTGCAAAACAATTGATTAAAGCACAAAATCCTCCAATGTTCAGAGAGTTTTTCCAATGTATTTGTATTCAAGGTGATTTTTTGCAAACATTTCAGGAAGCTCCTGTAGTGGCAAGAGCAGCCCTGTTCCTCGAGTGTGCACGCTTCGTTCACCGCTGTAATCGCGGCAACTGGCCTGAGTGGATGAAGGGCCACCATGTGAACATTACTAAGAAAGGCCTGTCTCGTGGGCGTTCTCCTATCGTGGGCAACAAAAGGAACCAGAAGCTGCAGTGGAATGCAGCTAAGCTCTTCTACCAGTGGGGAGATGTAAGTATTTGTTTCTCTTCTACTTACATTAAAAAATATACCAAGATGTAAAGGTAATTAGATCCTATGCAGAATTTCAGTTCCAGTAAAAAGGGGACTCATAAGCCTCCCTTTCAACTTGCACTTCACAGCCTGCCAGGGTCAGCTCTTCTCCTAATGGTATCAGACTTTGTTAGGACATAATGGTGTCCCCTTCCTTCCCTTCCCCCTGCCGTGTTCCCTCTGAGGATCTATTTGGTCCACTCTTCTGTTTCCAGCACTTGTCATATGTGAATGCCTAAGGAAGAGTAAGAGCAGGGTGTGTGATACTACTTGCTTTTTTCTAGCTTCCAAATATTTTTAGCCCAAGGCTGCTTGAGCTAGATGTGGTGCTGTATATTTAGTAATGGATTTCTCTTTGACATACTTGTTCAGTCTCTCTTTGCACCCATACAAACTGTTAGCACTCATCATTCTTTGGCAGGGAATTCTACGGGGCTATTACATGTCATCTAAAGAACTGTCTCTGTTTGTTTTGAGCTTGGCTCCTTCAAGTTTTATTTGATCGTGATCTCTTAGCATACATGAACTAGGCAATTGCCCTGTCTGGCCCTGACAGTGCCGCTTGCAATTTCTTTGGAAGCCCACCAGGGTATACCTGCTGAAGGTCTGATGCTTATTGCAAGTCATTTCACACAACTCAAAATAGTGGGAGAAGTTCCTTTGACCTCTATGGTGCCTGTTACATATGTCTATCTGGAAGTGAGCTTTGTGCTTCTCACCTCTTTTCACAAAACTAGAGATTTTTACGGTGAGAATCATGAGCCAAAAAAAAAAAAAAAAGGACAAAAAAAAAAAAAAGACATAAAATCCAAGGCTCAGGGGAATTTGAAAACCATGTATTCTGCAGTCTTGGGGTACTTACATAAGCCATGCCAAAAAAGCCTTGCTGACCCGTATTCTCCTAAGTTAAACCAACACACGCTTCTCAGTGGAGCACATTGTAGGGAACCTTGAGCTAGTGCTGACCGTGTCAGTACATTCCCACCACAAAACACAGCCCAGGGGGAGAACCTAGCTTGGGTTTGAGCACCCAAGCTAATAAGCTTTGTCTGTTGGCAGCTCTCCTTCCATTTCTGAAGCTAATTCAGGGAATGCTACCTGGGCACCCTACTCTCTGTTATGTCTCAAACACAGTTGACTATCTTAATAACAGCACAGATACCAAAGTTCCTTGAAAAAGTACATGGTGTGAATGTATTTGCTTCTATATTTCATGAGGTCACCACCTTAGTCTAACCCCTTTGAGGAATCCTTCCAAGTGGAGAACATCAATTACATAGTCCTTGTATTTTTGCATGCATTGCTGACAGTCAGGACTATCCATCTGTTTGTGGACTCTATGCCTCTAGACATTCATTTTCTTCAGATCCTAACAAAATGGGAGCAAGCAAGTCAGTAACCATTAGAAGCCAGTTAGATTCCCCATCAGCTGCCATTTTTAGAAACTGAAATAGCCTGACCTGGAAAAAGTCCAGGAAGGTTTTCTTTTAGAAATGTTAAAGTACCACCATATGATGCAAGATCACAACAAAGGAGCCAGGGAAATCTGATGGCAAGCAACATCATTCTCTTCCCCTTAACTTTAATGGCATCATAAGGCATATCTGGATCCATTGTCCATGGTAGGAATAGCACGTGTTTGCTAGCTGCTTAGGAACATCCCAGAAGAGAAAAGCATTACTTTTACCTTACTGTAAGGCAGGAGAAGATTTGGAGAGTAGTCTTTACCATGCAAATTTCTTCTCTTTTTACTGCAAGGTGTCCTGCCACCCATGAATATTTCTGTTTCTTCTCACTGGAGGCTAGGACAGTATAGTTATCCACAGCATCACCAGCCCCCAAACAGACTCATGCTTTAGGATTGGGCTGCACCTCGCACTGCTGAGGTGCAGTTCCTTTATGTCCTTTATGTTGAATGCTGGGCAAGGCTGGTCCTCTGGCACTGCTTTTATCTCCCGGAAGCTATTTCAGATGAAGGTGGCTGGAAGCATAAGCGGCAGCCACCAGCCAAGCCTGTAGGGCTTGGACCCTGCAAGCTGTGCTCCTCAGATGACTGCTTTTGTTGGCTCTGGTTCCAACCAGATAGGCTGAACCGTGAGGAGAAACAGCTTTCTGTTGCTGTAGTACAGGAACCTGCTGCAGAACATGCTGCCGTTTCTCTGTGTTAACCTGCCCATTTCACCGTGGGCAATATCAGCACGAAGGGCAATTGACTGTGCACTCACATAGCTCCTAAGCAGCTCCAGTACCAAGAAGATGGGATACCTCCCCCAGCCCATCTCTGCCTCCATGCTACCAGATCCTTGTCAACACTACAGCACACCATCCTTGCTGCTTGGTGGCAGCAGGGCTGCTGCTCTGGAAGGAAGATCCTTGGACAAAGAGAAAAGAATATATAGGTCTCTGGATGCACTGAGGCCTTGTTCTGTTTTTTTCTTGCAGTAAATAAGGCTGGAAATTTGTGCTAATTATGGATCCTTGCTTGTCTCTCATTGCTCACTAATTGTGATATACAGTGTTATTGTCAAAGTTTAGTGAGACCAAGAATGAACGTAAAACCTTTTTTCCCCACCCAACTCCTTTAATTCAGCCTCCCTAACAGCCATCAGAGGATAACAGTGTAAACCCTTTCCACACGAGGTGGGATTTGGGCTGCCTGTAACAGTGATGAGCCTATTGAATCATGCAGTATCACTTGCTATGCTGCCTTTTTAAATAATACAATGTTAAATCTATTCTGATCCCGTTAGCCTGTCACTTCCTTTGGCTTCTTCTGTTAAGAGGCATTTTCTTTTAATCCGTGGCATGCTCTCTGTTTGGTAGGAAAACCAAGGATAATTCATGCAGATAATACATGTTAGGAATTCAGTGCTCATTAGTTAGGATGCTGTGAGATTATGTGTGATTACTTTAATATTTGGGTGGACAACACAGCATAAATAATATGTGATAAATTACTGCTTTGTGGAGAGGCAAGCAGAACATTTCTTCCTTTAAATGCTTGAAACATGAAAGGGGAAAAAAATTGTGAGAGATGTGTTGCTGGAGTTTATTTAGCAATGTGCAGGCTCACAGGTAGCTGAGATTGGCAACTATTTGCATCAGCTTGCAAACCACAACAATACCACCTTATTCTCTTCGTGTAGCAGAGTCTACGCTCTTCATTGTTGCTGGATTTCACAGGAACTGCTTAGTAGCAAGGAAGAAGAGCCTTACTAATACCTGTTTGTGACTCTTTATCTATTTCTGCTTTGCTTCAGCCAAGACAGGAAAATTATGTAGTGCTGGCATGACCATCAGTGCTGACTTGTAGAAGATTCAGAAATCCTCTGTAGTATCTTTCTCTGAAACTATCCCAAAACCAAGGAGGCCAAATGGCAAGTGCTGATGAAAACTCAGTAATTAAACACATTTCCGCCCTCGCAAAGTGATGATATCACAGGATAAAGTTTTACTTACTTGTCTGTGTTCTCTTCACCTATCTGCAGCAAAGAAAATGAAGAAAATCCTTAAGAGCTCTGAAGTGTCTTAGCAGGAAAGCATTCTTCTTGCTAACACACCCTCATCTGTAGCTTTGCTGACAGCACCATGAGGGCTGTTTACATGCTGATAATGATGCTGGCAAACAACCACAAATAAATAATCAATGCCTTTCTGGAGAATGTAACAGTATTCAGTGGAAATCTATCTGTCTCTGTTCTCTACATGGATCCCCTCTACACCATTAACCATGCACCTTCCCAGATTTTATATGCATATTGCGAGCTCATTTTTGGAAAGTGCATCAGGCAGTCTCTCCTTTAAAGATGGTAGCAGGATTTCCCATGGGCATTCAATGGTTTTGTGGAGGAAACAGGGACTGTTACAGGATTCCTAAGTCACAGGATAGTTTCTTAAACGGAGTTTAAGTTCTTAAACAGTTTCTTAAATATTCTCAGTAATCTCAGACTTAGCAAAAAACTGGCACACATATATCAAGGGGAGAAAGAAAGTGGAAGAAATTAATACAAAATAATGACCTAATCTCCTCCTGCCTATGATGTGCTGGTTTGGGGATTTTTTTTTTTATTTAACCAAATCTGCAAAATTTTTTCATCTTGAAATTTGACAGTGTTTGCAAATTTTGGTTGAAAAAAAGGGGGAAATAAATTATGGTCTTGGTAGCAATTAATCTTCTGTCATCCCTTTCTCTACTTTACTGCATTTTGCAGACAATAAAAATAAAGCCTGAGCATTCTGTTCTGGCTGAAACATCTCCACAGCCTGCATGGGGCAGAGCCCTCGACTACCAGTGAGTTGGGCTGAAATTCTCATCTCCTTGTGCTTTCTCTTTCTCCCTGTCTGCAGGCAATCGGTGTCCGCCTCAACGAGCTGTGCCATGCTGAGAGTGAGAGCCCTGCCAACCTGCTGGGCCTCATTTATGATGAGGAGACCAAGAGGCGCCTGAGAAAGGAGGATGAGGAAGAAGACTTTTTAGATGACAGTAAGGAGACTCCCTTTACTACAAGAACCCCGGCTTGTAAGAACCTCTGCTTTAGGAGCACTTAATTTTTCTTCTCTTTTCATTCTCTTGCCACCCAGCTGTATTTCCCAGTCCCTCACCTTCACCCCAGCTTCCTCCCCTGTTCTTTCCGTGCCTGGATGTACAACATAACAGATGGGTAGCAGCACTGAGAGACTTTGAAGGAAAAGGGGGTGAAACCAGGCAGTGAGTTGCAATTCCTGGCAACTGCAATTATAAGCAGGGTACTAATTTCTTGAGTCTTGCCGTCACCTGAGTGCCAAAAGTGGTTCAGACTCCCATTCTTCCGAGTTATTTCTGCCAAAATATTTGTGTAAGATCAGCTGCTTTTCTGTTTCTTAACATTGAAGAGTCATCTCCTCACCTGATGTGAATTGGCACAGCTCTACCAAAGGCTTTTAAATCTTGACTTCAGTATATTTGCCTGATTCTCAGGCAGAAATATAGCACAGTGGTATAAAAAGTATCATTAAAAACCTGTATAACAAGAAGATGACTAAAACACACACATTTGTGTGTGTGTGTACATAAGGGTGGGGGGTGTGTCACAGATCACTGATTCTGAAAGTCTAGATAGGCATGCAAATTATAACACACCCTGTGAATCAAAATACATTAAGTCAAAACATATACTGTTGTAGGTGTAGGTGAAGGTGGTAACAAACATTATGTCCTCTCCAGACACCATTTGTATATACGTGTGTGCTGTAATGTACTGGTTCCTGTGTACATGTACTGTTGTTCGCCATTGGATGTAGTGTGCTAGCACTGTTTATGTATCTTCTGGTTTCTTTTTCTGTGGTTCTGGGTTTGTTCTTATCACTGCATAAAGGCCAGCTCTGGAGTAGAGAGGAGTAGGTGGGAGCAGTGAAATGGCATTTGTGGGAAATGATCTCAAGAGAAGGTATTGTCCCTAAGCTAGACCTTCACATGTGCTACTGTGGTGTGCCAGCGCTAGCAGCTACATGAATGTGGGTGGCTGTTCTGGATATTTTATTGGCCCTTTAAGAAATATATCCAAAGCAGGAGAGTGCACCCAAAATTTTCCCTCTCCTGCACCATGAATGACTTTTGAAAGGTGAAGAACAACTGCATTCCCATGACCAAGTGAGAGAATAGTCTTTCTTGTCCCTGTTCAGCCACTGATAAGGCACTCAAAAGGGGATGAGGAGATGCTTTAAAAGGGTGGTCTAAGACAAGCAAACAGAGAGAACAGGTTGTGGTCTAGAAAGCCATGTAAAAGCTCAAGTACTCTCCTGAAAGCCAGGGTCTGAAAATAACCAATCTGCATTCTTGCTGAAGGCAGAGGCTTTTCAAAAACTGCCCTGTATGCTGTAGGGAATAGACTGAGGAGCATAAAATATGCAGCTGGATATTCCATTACACTGTATGCCTCATCTGTATTTGATAGTTCAGATTATTTTAGTCCCTAGAAAGTCCATAATTTGTTACTGGTAATGTGTACAGAGGAATGAGCAAGTATCACAGAATTAATCTGGTTTTAGTGATCCCTGCAGCATCCTTTCGCTTGTTTGGTTTGGACCATTTCTTTGCAAAAAATAATTGGATCATATATGGTGGAAAGCAAGTGAAAACATAAATATCTCTGATATGTATGTAGACGGTAAAATCAGACACTATTAAAAAATGGGTGTGGTTAGTTGTTGTCACAACTAATTTTTTTATTTACTTTTTTTGCTGTCCATGATCCTAAATAGTGTTTTTCAAATTGGTAAAGCACTGAAGAATCCTTCATACTTTTCAAGCTTTGAATGGCATTAGATGGGTTACAAAATGTAGGGTTTTTGAAGCTGATTGTTTAGATTCAGTTGAGACAAAACTTCAAGTATTTCAATGATCCCTCTTCCCTTTCCCCCTTTGTTTTAGGTTAAGCATTTGAATGTATAATTTGATTAAGAAATTTGATTTTTTTTTTCTTGATTATCTCTAAATAGCACTTGGATTCTGTGCACAAAATGAAGCCTGACTTCAAAGGAGGCCATCTTTTCCAGTTATCAGGGTAGTAATTAATAATAGGCACAGTACCTCTTTGCTGGCTAGTCATAATTCCATGTACTTCGAGAAATTTTCCTATATTTTGAAGTGGTTCTTTTCTAGAACTGCACAGGATTTGGCTGAATGCAAAACTGTAAAGGGGAAGAAGGGTATCTACTTCTTAATCTGTGTTTACTTTAAATGAGGTATATACAAAATGCTGTAAGATCATGTTAGTTTAGTAGATACTTCACCATAATATACTATAATATATACTATAGTACACTATAGCATGTTAGTACTATTGCATGTGCTGGTAAATACATGGATTGACATTTGACTATGTTCCTTTTAGTGTAGGAAAAGTAGCATAGATAGAAGTCTGGGTTTTCCTCTTTTTTAGTGCAGCTTGCATTGTGCACCATATGTGAAAATGTCCATCACCTCTTGGTTCCAGATTTTGTATCATCTCCTTGCTCACCATAGAAATATTTTTTCCTAGGCACTGTGAATCCTACCAAATGTATTTGTCCTTTTGCACTGAAAATGGCAGCCTGTCAGCTTCTCC
>NW_008825268.1:3025975-3039258 GCF_000699105.1 Pygoscelis adeliae | reverse complement strand
TAAGTGGACAATACATATTGGAGAGGGAGCCGTGCCCACGGAAGTCATTGTGCTCTGTGCCTGTCTGAGGAGAGGTAGGGTGGGGTAATAACTCAAGTGGATCTCTGATGCAGGGAGAAAGGAGCCATTGTCTGGTGAATAGAAGATGGGCAGGGCACATCAAATGGGTTGATTAAGAAGATAAGACTGTGGAAGCACAACATGACCTGGAAGTTGAAGAAAGTTTCAAAATAGAGAAGAGGGCAGCAGATGGATAAAGAAACTGAGTGTGGGGGACCTGAGAGATGTGGGAGATGGACTGCAGGAGGTGACAGCTCACATGCTACCTAACTGATTAGGAGGTCCAGTTGGCAGAGAACTGAACAGGGCAGTTAGGAGAAAAGGAAGAGGGTGGTTTACAGAGAATTTTCTGGAGCTTAAAAGTTGCAGAGTTTTGGCTTGGGTTAGACAACAGAATTGAAGGGACTGGGGGAAGAAAGGAAAGAAATGGAGACGAAGCAAGGAAAGATATAAACGTCCATGAGACTGAGAGGCCCAGGCAAATCCTGGCATGAATAGTAAGCTAAATGACTGATTAGGTAACAACTAATTTTGTAAATAGCAGAACCCATGAAACCTGATTTCCAGTGGTTCAGTCTTGTGTGGATTCTCTTATGTCTAATAATGCAGTTTAACATTGCCTTCAGCCTGTTGTTTCACAAAATACACAGGCAGTCAGGTATCTTTTGTCAAATTGTGTTGAAGGTGACCATCAGCGTCAGAGGTGGTTAACATGGAATGAGATGAGAATTGAATGGCAGACATGCAGTTTCATCTTTTAAGCCTAATTTCTTTAGGAAATCAGGATAAAAATTATAAAGAAAGAATGAGAAGTTTCCAAGTGAACATGAAGGATTTAGGCCTACTATTCTGTTTTTTGTTAATGACTGACTGAGGTCAAATTTTGCTGATAACAATTGTGCTTGACAGGCTGATTTGGCTGTGCATTATTGTAATTAGGTTCTGAAATTGGTTTCAAAGGCTGTAGATGACCTATGATGAAGTGACTCAGCCCCCAGGTATGCAAAGAAGGGCATTTTTAAAAACAGGATTTTTTCTTCCTAAACATTTTGTTGATATTTTTACCATGTAATAAATGACTGCATCCAAAACCAGGATAATACCAGGGTTTAGAATTCATCTCAGTAAAGTAGTTAGGCTTGGAACTAAGAATATGTTGAGTAATGAAGGTCAACAGAAATTTTTTCTTTTGTGCCAGATAGAAATGCAACTGATTAATAGCTTTTCAGACTTGTATATGGGAGAAAAGGAGGAGGAATTATTCTGTGATGCGTAGGCAGAAGAAACCTTAAGGTCACATTATGCAAGAGCCTATTAGAGAAAATGGCCACAGAGTGCTGCTTCTGACTTTGTACCGGGAGGGGGTAGAGCCAACAACACTCCAGATTAAAATACTAAGTCTCTGTATTTATGGAGTGATGCTTCCTTTCCAAGAGAATAAGGTACATAATTATGGTCCATTAAGATGAAATTCCAGTAGAGCAAATCTCATTTCCATTGGTGTTTGCAGGCATGCCTGTTCCATAGATATGAGCACAGACTTAGCAGCCTTGAAGAACTGAAACGTTTGCAACTGAACTAGTTGTGGTGAACCAGTTTAACTACCCACAGTCCATCCAGACTTACCAGACCGAGGGCATAAGCACCCTTACCTATGTTTGAGTGAGGTAGGCAGTCCTGACTGCCTACCAGAGAAGGGCAACGAGGCTGGTGAGGGGTCTGGAGAACAAGTCTTATGAGGAGCAGCTGAGGGAACTGGGGTTGTTTAGCCTGGAGAAAAGGAGGCTCAGGGGAGACCTCATCGCTCTCTACAACTACCTAAAAGGAGGTTGTAGCGAGGTGGGTGTCAGTCTCTTCTCCCAAGTAACTGGCGATAGGACGAGAGGAAATGGCCTCAAGTTGCGTCAGGGGGGGTTTAGATTGGACATGAGGAAAAATGTCTTTACTGAAAGAGTGGTTAAACATTGGAACAGGCTGCCCAGGGAAGTGGTTGAGTCACCACCCCTGGAAGTATTTAAAAGAGGTGTAGATGAGGCGCTTAGGGACATGGTTTAGTGGGCACGGTGGTGTTGGGTTGATGGTTGGACTCGATGATCTTAGAGGTCTTTTCCAACCTTAATGATTCTATGATTATATGATTCTATGACTGAAGTTTCAGTCAAAGCCTTCTACTGAAGCTGGTGGAGTAGACACAAGCTCACTTTGCAAATGGCTGGGAGTGATGAATACATTCTCTTGAAGCCTACTGCTGCCACAGTAGAGCCAGAGAACTGGAACTTGTCATTTGCTGTCATGGAAAGTCATTCATTTTAGCTTAGCAGTTGCTGAAGATAGATAGAGTCAGACTAACTGTGTGCTAAGAGGATGTGTTTCATTCTATCAGTTAATTTGTGGGGGCAGCAATTTCCAATGTAAGCATGTTGACAAACAGCTGGGAGGAGTAACATGTTTAAACATGCCAGGGAGGGGAACTCTGATCACGCCCTAGGAATATATATACCTGTACTGCTAGTGTGGCTCAGTTTATGCATGCTAATTTATGAAGCTGCTGTAATTCAGACAGATTTGATCACAGATTTTTATCTTGAAATGCTTTAGCCTTTGTTTTATATCCTCAACTGTGTTAGATATATTTTAAACTATTTACATGGAAGTTTTCAATGCTAGAGATACTACAAATCATTACTTTAGGCCACCTTTCTATATCCCAGGATTTGTTATTGAGCAAAGTCAAAATGTTTCCCTTATGGCAATCAACTCTTAGCTTTTCTGACAATCATTTATGAGAATTTTCCCTGGAGATGCAAAGCTGACTGCAAATGGTTTGGGACCTTCAGTTGGCGCTAGATAGGCTGGTTAACCCATTTCAGCACAGCTCAGTCTAGAATATATGTTTGAGAAAACCTTTTTTTTTTCAAACCAACTCTTAGAGTAGCAGACTTTGTCACTACCCAAGTAGCTCCCAGTAACTTCTATAGGAGTTTTGTATGCAAATTCCCATATGAGATCTCTTGAGCCTACAGAATTTATCTGGAATAACTATTTTGGATAATTTCGGTGATGTTGTTATTCACATTGATCAGCTGTTTACTCACAGCAAGGAGCTTTGTGTAATCTTAGATTTCAGCTAGTTACATTTTGGGTGGGGAGATCTCAAAGTTGATGACATCCCTAGTCAAAAGGCATGAATGATGTTCTTAAAGAGCCCAGCATTTTAACTGTGTCTGCCAGTGTGGGAGTTCACAGTCTTTCTTTCACTCTTTCTAGCTGTGGTTAGAGAAAGCGGATGATAATCCATAACTTGTGGAATCTTAGGACTTTTGCTTTTTTGGCCCAAAATGGTATCCAGTAAGTGGCACAAATGGTGCCATTTCTGTTAATAGGAGAAAATGATGGTGCAAACTAGTTTCTCTCTGATGCAATACTGTTTATTTTCCAGAATTTAAGTGCAGCCAACATTTTTATTACTCCCTGTTTTCCACTGTGTCCTTTCAGCCTGATCTGCACAGAGAAAGCTTGCTCTGGGCCAGGCTGTCATGGCTGTCGCACTGTCAGCTAGCTTTCTCTCAGCTCTTCTGCCTCTGATGAGTACAGTGGCAATGCATTCCCTAATCAACCACAGGGAGCCTTTTGGCGTAGAGACCTAACCATCCACCCAGCATCTTGGGCAACAGCCACCTTTTATTGCTACCTATCCATTAGGGACCATTTATGTGTTTTCCCCCTCATGAGCCTATGGTCCCTATCCATTAGGGACCATTTATGTGTTTTCCCTCTCACGAGCCTGCAAACAGGGTGCCAATTCACTCAGCAGTGTTAACCAGAAATGCGTGTTAACACCTGTTAACTCTTCCATCCTGACAGCGTGGCTCAGCGTCCTGCAAGCCCAAAGAGCAGTTGGATTAGAAAGTGGCAGGGTGGATGGAGAACTGTGTGACAGAAATAAATTCCCATCTGAAGCAGTTCTTCCTGAAGCTTCTATGGTTGCAGTGAAAAGCATGGGGGCTCATACTGCTTGCACGTCTGTGTGGTCTGCATTCTGCTACAGGATCTGGAGAGCTGCAGGCTGCGTCTGGACCCTGAGATGGACCGGCACAGGTATGAAAGAAAGATCAGCTTTGCTGGGGTTCTGGATGAAAATGAAGATTCAAAGGATTCCCTGCACAGCAGCAGCCACACCCTCAAATCTGAGGCTGGCTTCGAGGAGAAAAAAGGTTTGTCAGCACAATAAAACTTTTGTATTCCCAGGGCTTGTGAAGTGGCGCTTGATTTTATGTTTTCATTTGCATAGACTGTGTTAAAAAGCAGGCAGCCATGGAGTCACATGGCTTTGAATCATTTCTGAGACGCTTCTGGCCTTCAGGGTTCAATATAACAAATGTGAGAAGCAAAGATGTTAAATTTTATAAAACACTGCTATGACTGAAACCAATTGAGAGCATTGCAAGATTTCTAAAAAGGAGGATGCCTTGTTTGAAACTGTCTCTCAGTGAGGTGCTGAGAGAAGCATCACTATTTGACTCACTTTAAAAATAAAGATCAAAAGTGTTCTCGTTTGGTTTTTCATTCTGATTACAGTTTTTTGTTTTGGGAAAACCGCAGATGGGGGGGAAGATTGGGATCTTTCCGTGAAAATCTGTACTGCTTTGGAAGTCATGGCATCTCACAGAATTAGTGCTTGATCACTTGATCTCTTGAATTCTTTGCTACCACATGAAAAACACACACCTATGTGGCTTTTGATGGCTAGCAGATTAATGTTACCAACATACTGTATACTGTACAAGCAAACCTCAAGCTCACTGTGTTTGCTGAGAACAGCAGATTGTTTCCATTTTTGAGCCATCTCATGCAAAACTCACATACTCTCTGATGGTACAAGTGTTGCAATACAATATACAGTCATCGTGCGTATTTGCAATCAGAGGCTAAACTGCCAGACAGTAACCTGTAAATGATTCTCCCTCTTACAAGTTTTCTAGAACTGTTTAAATTCTGTCTCATAATAGTTATATAAAGGTGCTATAAAGGTGCTATAAATTATTGAATGATAATTTTGATGATTGTTTGAAAAGGATAAATGTTTGACGATTGTTTGAAAAGGATGGCGTCTGTGGCTGGTTATCCTCTAGGAACTGTAATGTGTATTAATGATTCAGAGGAGGCTTTACTGACTTCAGGGGGCTTTGGATAAATTTTGCGTTGTCTTCAGCTATGACCCTGCCACAATTACTGGAGAAAATATTAGAACTGCTTCCAAGACTTACATGGTGTAAAACTGCCTCCAAAATTGTGTCAGGTAGGACAGTTACTCCTGTGAGGACAGCTAGGTGTCCTAAGAAAGGTGAGCCAGATAAATTCATGCTCAACCTCATTTTTTGTACCCTTGGCATATTGGCAGCCCAGGGAAGCACACAGCCTTATAATCTGTCTGATAGTCTAAGATCAGTGGCATAAGATGTCTCTAACTACTTAGACGAGGAAAAGCTTGGTTTTGGGGTTGTTTTTTTGTTTGAAGATAGTTATGACAATTACTTGAAACCACTTTTCAGCCTCTCAGGCAGCAGTCCCATCCACTGGGATGTTACCTGAGTGGGAGAATGCCTACGAGCACGCAGTCCTGCTGGAAAATGCTGGTGGCTGGTCTCTAACTATGCTATTTTTCTTAGAGACAGTGCTGACTTAGGTTTTCCCTTCATGTGTTACTGTGCTACAGGCATAATGCAGAACTGGGTTATATTTGCAAAGATAGTGTTCACTTTCTGCATCCTTGACTCTGTTATTTTCCCTGCAGTTTCAGTTGGTTTTTTTTCCTATTCTCCCTTTTCCCTAAGCTGTCATGTAGTATTTCTTTACTAAAGCTGCCTCTTTACTACATTTTAGAGATGGGAAAAGTGACGATGGTAGGAAGGCTGAATCTTAATATACTCTAGCAAAAATATATTTGCAGTATTTTGGAAGCTAAATAAATGCAAGATGATGTTATATTTTAAAATTACAATAATTATGTTCTTTTCTCTGGCCACAGCATATTCTTCTGGGGATCCACCTGGGCCAAACATAACAGATGCAGAGGCATCTTTCGTAATCTACACTTTTCTAGATAAGAAAATGTTGTTGTGTGAATGTAACTAAATTTTTCTCGCCTGCAGTGACAGGTTTCTTTATCTCAACCTCTTTGATGAGTACTAATCTGTTTCCTTTCATTTTTTCCGGAGTGTTAAAAACTTTGCTCTCGTTGCTCACCCCAGGCGTGGCTTAACAGCTATCCAAAAGCTACGAGTTTACTGTATAGAATCTGCTCCAGGTAGGTCTGAAATACAGACACTAAAGCTAGGTAGATGCAGGCTCTCAGAGGATCATATGTACTATTTGGGTACTAAAATGGGATTCTGCAGACTTCATGAAATGTAGTTACAAGTGCTTAAACGGTTTGACATTCGGGGGAACTGAGCCACTGTATTGAGGCTGATCTGAACAGAATTCAAGCAGTAGCGATTGCTAAGGAACTCAGCATGGTCACTTGGAGGGAGATTCTCTGGTCACTCAACAGTGATTTGCCCAGCTGATTCATGAGACCTATCCAGCTGTCTTCGGCCAGGACGTTAGCCACTGGAAATGGGAGTGGGAATTGGGTTCTGGAGGAATTATGGGCATTCTCAGGAGTAACGGTGTGTTTGATTTTTCCTGAAGCCAAAATACAATTCTATTAAAAGATTTTGCTTACCAGTGGTATGCAAAAAGCTGTATCCTGTTCATTCTCAACAACACACCAAAAGGTAATCAATCACACATGGCCTTGCCTGATTAGATCTGCAGTAAAATGACTGAGTGTTGCAACATTTGGACTGACATACTGCCTTGTACTGCCTTTGAACTAAGAGGAGAATGAAAGTGCAAACGGTTGGTGCTTTGAACATTGAACCATTTCATGTCTGTGCTCATCAAAAATGCAGAGTGTCAATGGATGTTGTTAATGCCTGAAAGCTGCTGATTTGTCTGAAGGAGAGGATCTACGTGCTCCTGTTTCCTCTAAAGCATTCTAATGATGAAGAGTAACATGCAGAGACACGGATTTATGCAAATCTTACTTCAAAGAAGTCTTGCGTGCTAACCTCATAAAGCAAAGTACCCTTCTGCAGTCACACGTGCTGTATGAATAAATAATTGATCCTACTGCAGAGCTCAGTGAGGTTCACAGAACCCAGGCCCACAGGAAAATAGGTTTGTCCATGGTGCCTTGTTCATGCTTGGGATTCAGCCATCTATCCCTAGCAAGAGGTGATTCTGCACTAATGTAAACCCCAGGGGCTGGCAAAGAAAACTGCAATTTACATCCATTGGGCAGATCCTGTTTCCTGGCAGGAATTGAGTCAAATTGGTGTGAATCGTAGGTTTTCCTTGTCCACGTTTTGGGTTTCTGTTAGAGCAGCTGACTCTACTTGCTGGTGGTTGAACGAGGGCTGATTCCAAATACAGACAAGGCCTGAGGTGACGTACCAGGTCTCCGGGAAATGAGGTGCTGAACACATTTCCGTAAAGCATCTTTACTGCCTGATTGACAGAGCTGCATTGGCGGTGGCTTTGGAGGGAGCCTCTGGCCCCACATTCCTTGGTAGAAGAAAAGACGCTGCAATACAGGCTGGCAGCAAAGGGGAGGGAGGGAGGGGAGGGCCAGGATATCTTTCTTTTTTAAATGGGGAAAAATTAAGGGGAAAAAAGTCCTCTTTTATTCTTTTAATACAGTTCCCAGCAGGAAGATCAGGATAGGAGGCTCCCGCTTGCTCCAGATTAAAGGAACCCGCAGTTTCCGGGTGAAGAAGGGGGGTTCCCTTTCCAGCATTCGCCGGGCCGGCAGCCTAAAGAGCACCAAGTTATCACGGCAGGACTCAGAGTCTGAGAATGAGGAGCTGCAGCTGTCCCACAGCAGGGACACTGTCACTGATATAGGTAACTTAGACAAGTGGGTGGAAAGGGAGGGGACAATAGGCAGGACCTAAACTCTTGATGTGATTGCAGCAGAGCTAGAAATGACAAGAGACCCCCACCCCAGCAGGCTAGGAAAAACCTAGAGTCCTCTTTAGGCACTGCCTGAACTAGGGCCTGGGAGGAACATGGTTCAAATCCTGGGTGCAGCGTCGGCTCCATGCACAAGCTGTCAATTCAGAGCTCCGTGTTAGAGCATGAACTCTTGGAATGCTGGTGCCTGCCAGCCAAACGCATGCTATCTTTAGGGGAGCACATACACGTGTGTGTATGCACATACACACACCCCTAAATCATACGGTATAATGAATACATGAGGTCATATGCATATATGATATTTTATTGTCCATATTAATAAATAGGATATATATATGTACAGACATGCACTTCATATTCTATGTAGCATATGATGTCATAGGCATGTTGTGTGACATGTAATATATATATTCCTATATGTAGAACATAACATGTACATGCTACATACTATATTTCTACATATTGGCATATACATATATTTTTAGAGTTTACAGATGCCTGCCTTAGTCTTCAAAAGATGGATCCCCATATAGTTATCTTATGGAAACCAAATGTGCATCCTGCCATGAGAAATCTCCATCACAGTTGAACTAAAGGGGCTCCCTCTGGTAGGGGTGTTAACCAAAAACTACGGTTTGGACACATTCGGAGCTGAAATAACCTCTGAAGCTTAATGGTCATTTTTATGTTGCCCAAAAGATGCTTCATTAGGTGAATATGGAGAGTGGGATTGCCTGTTCTGTAGACTTTGGCAAGTCACGGTTCACTTAAAGAGGAGAAAGAAAGGATTAACCGGAGTTCAGCCCCAGCCATCTCTTAACAGCATTAATGTTAGTATTATAGGAGGCCCATAGGTTATGAAATGGCTAGAGGAAACACAGGGATCAGTGAAGTTCTCAGAGAAATCTCTCCCTTGGCTGAGTTCTGTAGAACTAGTGTGCTAGCATCAGGATTTTTTTCCCCTTTCATCCCCATGACATTAGCAGTTTCCATGGGCAATTAGCAGTGACTTTGCCCATTGGCATTTCCAGTTGGATGCCACTTCTGGTTGGATTTTTGTTGACATTTTTAACCACAGAGCCCAGTCAATGCAGATCACTAAACCAACCATTTGCAGCATCTGAATGGTGCAAAGAATTTGTTTCTGATGTTTTTCATTTACCTTCTCCCCTTCCATTAAAGAAAAAAGTGGGGAGGGAGTAGTGTTTGCTACTGACAAGATGGCCTGTTAACCAAGTCTAAATGGTTCTTGTAATTGTCAAGCCAGCACGACACAAGGATTGGGGAGGGGTGTCCAAATGCAGTCTTTCCAGTGTGGCATATTCTGTGTACTCTGGTCTGTTCCCACAAGGCTGGCCTGGCTTACAAGTGCTGTCCCTAGTCTTTAAGCACATAGGGAGCAATAAAAACAACGACCTTTTGGGTATTTTTCTTTTGAAGAAGGGAGCCCTTGGAGCGCGAGCGAACCTAGCATTGAGCCCGAGGTGCTGAGCAACACAGGCACGGAGGAGAACTATCATCGGAACATGTCGTGGCTGCACGTAAGTATGAGTAACAGCAGCGCTCTCAAGGATGGCATTTTCAGTAGGAAAACCTTTGTGCTGGCAATAACCAGATCACAATCTGTGCTTTCTCCATGTAGCATCAAAGATCTCAAGTGTAAGTAAGTAAGCTGCGACATTTGGAAATCGTCTGTTTGCCATTTCTAAAATGGACTAAAACCAGAAAGTTTTTGTCTTGCTCCCTCTGTCCATTTCATATATTTAGTTTGTAAGGGAAAAGGGACTATTTCTCTCTAGGCGTGCAGGGACAGCCATGCTACCTCAGCTGAGAAATCCATTAGCTCAGTATCTTGTCTCCAGCACGGCTAGTAGCGGGTAGTTCAGAAAGAGTAACAGAATGGACTACAGTGTGACCTGGGCTCCCAGCTTCTGGGAAATGGCATTTTAGAAGCTACTTCAGCTGGAGGTTCTGTTGTGACCACTATGTTTGCTAACTACTGGAAGATTTTTCCTCAGGGAGTTTTTCCAACCTTTTTGAGCCAATTGATGTATTTTTGTCTCCATTTACTCTATGGCAATGAGCTTAATTATGCACCTTGTGAGGAAAAAAATACTTTTGGAATGTTTTCTTTGATTCCATTAGATGCATTCTATCAGAATGTCTAACCCAACAGAGCCTTGTGTAGTTTTGACTCTATCCAACAGACAGGGACTACAACAGTGCAAATGTGGTTTGTTCGTACAGGGCCTAAAATATGTGTTTTGGTGATCTCTGTACACATGATTTAGACATGCCAAAAGCCAACTGGGCAAGTCTACACCTTTCAATCCACTGGTATCCAAGGACTGTACACCTCTACCTCTGTTGCCTCATGACACTCTGTGATGATGCAGTACGGTCAGTGTGCCCATGTGCACGTGCTTTGCGGAAAAGTTGGATTGACTCCCTGTATACAGGTTGATTGTATCCTGCATGTGTGTATGAGGACAGATGCCTTTTGACTTCTGAGTTGCTTTTGGGAAAGACAGCTGCCAATAATGAGCTGATATCCCCCTCTTTCCCCCAAGTATTTCACACAGTCTGCTGTCAACTGGCCCATTCCTATGGGGTGTGGGCAAGAACAAGATTAATCTAATACTGTGATGTCAGAAGCAGTTCTTGATTTGAAAAGCAGTCTTTTTTGGAAGAGGGTGGCAAGGCGGGGAACTTGAATGTCATGTCTTCCAAGCTAGTACCTCAGTCCCTGGACCACCCCGCTTCTCTGTCAGATTTGGAAATTCCAGTGTGCTAAACTGAGCATGTTAGACAAGAAAGTGTGTACTAGGTGATTAATTGCTAGAGGATAAAGGCATCTCCCTGGCTAGCAGCTTGGGATAAATCATGGTGCCTTTGCTCAATGTGGAAAGATGCATGGACTCATAAATACAAGGCATAAACTGAAGGGTACTTGAGATGTTTGCCTCACTTTACATGTGATTAGCCTGCATAGGAGAAAGGAAGATTTGGAAAATCACCTGTTCCAGTTAATGCCACGCAAGTACCAATATCGCATGAGAACTTTCTCTTTTTGTTTGTTGGAAAGAAGGTGTGGGTGGATGGTCACTAAAACTACAGGCAAAACAAAAACCTGCTTTACTTAACGGTCATGAGAAAACCCCTCAAAAGGGTCACTATTTCCAGTTACTTCTATGCATGCACCAGCATTTCCTTTACCCGTCCTTTACGGCAGCCCGGAGCGTGATGTCCTCACTCTATGTCAGTGTATTGTAACTACAAGTTATAACAGTGGACCAGAGGTTGGGTAGAGGCTATACAATGCTGATCAGATTTATACCATTTGCACATTGATACAACACTAGTCGCTTGAGTTATTCCTGATTGACCCCAAAATAACATGAGGCCAGAACAGGCAGGCAAAGACAAGAATCCCACATATGCAGCACAGATTTGTTTTAAATTAAGGTCCTGACTTTTTGGAAGCCTAAATATTTGAGGGTTGAGAGTGATGTGGCAGACTTACTTGAGAGAGCCAGCAGACTGCAGCTGCATGGACAATAAATGTATGGAAAAGGTGGGATAGCTTCTTTCTGGTAGTTCTGGGTATTTCTGCACTAGGTTGTGGGATGACGAGAAGGATTCATAAAGGCCAGTTCTGACCTACAGTGTGAATGGCTTGGGGATGCCTGTGTGCTTTCCTCAGAGTGCTGCTAAGTGGCTGGGTTTGTGTGTGACATGAAGACCAATGTACAAAGAGCTGCTGGCGTGAGCTCTGCTCTTCTGGGAAGAAACCCTCTGAGTTACATCAGAGAACAGTCACTGAAGTGTAGACATACCTAAGGCTGTCTTTAATTAATTAGTTTAGGGACTAATAGGAGTGTTGCTGCAGCAAGGCAGGGCTCAGAATAGCTAAATGCCCAAATATTTACTCTGTTTCTTAGATGGGTTTTACAGCTCCTTGCTGCCATATGGCAACACCACTAGAAATAGTAACTGAGCCAGCTAACATAAAGCTAGGCTGGATGGGCCTACCCAAGCACAGTGAGGGAAGCATATGCAGAACAACTGGCACAGTTTATTCCTACTTGAGAGCATACTGAGACATTTCCTTTCCCATTCCTTGAAGGAAACTAACCCCCGAACCTGGTGGGTTTGCAGCTTTAATGATGATTATGTAGTTGACAACTTCCAGTCAAAGCCCTCATCTCGGAGTGGCGGTACAACAGCTTTTCTGCAAACTGAGAGAATACTGTTCTCCTCGGCCTTAATCTTGCCGCCAGCCAAACATACACACCTACAGCAGCTCTGTCTCTTTGTCTGGTTTGTTAACACTGATGTTTCTTTAGCCATGCCTAGCTAGTTTGTAAATCTTGTGCAAGTGTGGAGCTTTGCACAGACACATATACCTTTTCAAAAAGCTGTGTTGAGCTTCATGCCTCCCAGCTAGGCTGTGGAAAAGTTAGTTTGACTGTCCCCATCACTGGCTGCCCTAGGCTGTTCTTTGTGTAACTCCCTTTTCTATAGGTAACTATTCTCTTTTTTTCTTTTCAAGGTTATGATCCTATTATGCAACCAGCAAAGTTTCATATGTACCCACATTGACTACTGTCACCCACACTGCTACCTCCATCACAGCCGGTCCTGTGCTCGCCTGGTCCGGGCCATCAAACTCCTGTATGGAGACACAGTGGACTCTCTGCGAGAAAACAGCACATTGAACAGTGTGGCAAGAGGCAAAAAGCAAAAGGAAGTGAGTAGATGGAAAAAGCAGAATGTTTTGGGGTTTGTCCGGGCAGGTCATAATTACCTTCAAGGACTGCATAATGTACTCAAACAGTTCTTTCATGACAAAATGAACACAGCCCTTCCTAAACACAGGTCTGCTCTAAAAACACCTATTAAGTCACTTAGCATTATGGAAGGAAAGTAATCTGTATTGATTGGAAAGAATCTTAGTTGTTGATAAGGTCATTTAAAAGCTTATAAGTTGACTTTAATTTTAATGTTCTTTTATGGCCTCTACTTATCAGCCCCTGGAGTCCAGTCTCTTTTTTCATGTTTCTTCTCATCTGTTAATAAGAATCACTCTTAAAATTCTTGTAAAATCTTGCATAATTTCTTTCTTTTAGGTCTGAGCTCTCAGAGCTGTTCCAAGAATTATATACATTAGTCTTTAATGTCACAGTCTCTTTAGTGACACA
>NW_008825268.1:3021435-3025721 GCF_000699105.1 Pygoscelis adeliae | reverse complement strand
CCTTTTTAGCCATGTAAGTGGTACCTTTAACTTCAGCGGAAATACATTTCTGCTTTCAGTGAAGTGCCCACCCAGGTACCAACTGAATCATGTCAACAGTTGGTTAATACTTTCGTATTCCTGACCACAACAGACAGACTACAGTTATTCTGAATACTTGTAATGGCGGAGTCATTCAACTACTTTGCAGTAACACTGAAAACAAAAGTGTCCATGAAACTTTCATCAAGATTTCAGTTGGGTAAAGAGGCTATCATCCCTGTAAGTGGAAAATGAAGGAGTAGGAGACAAGTTCATAACGTTTCTTCATCAACCAGCAGATTGTTTGTTTCCTGTCAAGTTAGAAAATTGAAGGGTATTTGTATGGAACAAAGCACAGAGCAGATGAAACAACAGATGATTCTGCTTTCCTTGAAACTGTAACCCCCATATATTCCCTCTGACACAGAAAAGTAGTGTACTACTTAGTTATTTAGGAAGAGAGGCAGTCATTTCCTCTAAGAAGGCAGGATTGAGATGAGCAGCTGGCAGTGTTCATGAAAGGTAGCAAAAGAACACCGTGCATTACTGTGTGTTGTTTCATCTCCCACTTTGAATTGCAAGGCAAGGTGATACACATTTCATCATCCATCAACCCATCAAAGCCTTTAAGCAACAGCAAGGAAAAAAGAGGTTGGGGGACAATAAGGTTTCCTACGAACACATGCACCGTGTTTGTACAGACCTCACTGCAGGAGAGCAATTGATAACTTCTGAATTTTATGTAACAGTAGACTTTTCATCCCAGTTCCTCATGCTCTGGTATTCTTCAAGTGTTTTCAGTCTCTGAGTGCATGGGCACCATTTCCACATTTATCTGGGTTCCAGAGGAACCTCTCTTTTACTCTCACAGCTTGCAGAATGAAAGGCTGGGGGTAGCTGCAATATGCAGACCTGGCTGTGTGCTCCATGGGGCTTGTGAGCTCTCTGATAAACGAGGACCCCTCTGTTAATCAGCAGGCTACTAGCTTGAGGAGAAGAGTCTGTGGCAACCTAGCGTTCTGGGAAAAGTCCCTGGTGTTGTGAATAACAGACATAAAAAGTACTTGTCCTTTTTTATTATTTAATAATAACAATTAACAATTATCACTGTCATTGGCAATCTGCTAGGGACAACTCTCAGGCAGGCACAAGCTCAAGTCCTGAAATGTGTTGTCACTTATGCTTTCTGAGGAAGAAGAGAAGATAAATGTAGCTGAGAGGAATCAGTGTTGTACACACTGAACACCTCCATTGGTAATTTTTAGAGGGACGTGATAGACTTTTTACTGCTAACCTGCTTAAAGTACTGTTCTCCTGAAATACATGGGTACGCCACCTGTGAAGATTACACAGAGCACATTCACATTCCTCATTTGATTTACTGGCTTCTGCCTTAAGCTTTTATTGGGAAAAGCACTGTTAAAAAGAGAAGAAAATTGGATGAGATATGTCATCTCACTGATACTAGGCCTGTTGCCAGCACAGGAGAATGCTTTGTGCTACAGCTCTGGTACTAGACAGCTTCTAGTGTATGGAAATTCCTCGTCTATGATCTCCTCCCTTTCCACATTTTGGGAAATCTAAACATGAACTCCACTTTTTTTTTTTCCTTTCAGTGCTCAGACAAGTCATGCTTGAGAACTCCCTCTCTAAAAAAGAGAGTGATTGATATCAACTTGGAAGGGAAGAAGGACTCTGGAATGTTAAAATACATCAGGCACCAGGTACTGACTATGCCATATGCTAATTAGGGAGGCTGATACATAGATGTCAGGATAGACGGATAGACTGCAACAAGAAGGAAAATGTGTGTGGATCTCTAAGCCCATGTGAATGAAGAACTGTTGTTCCTGAATATCAATCAGTTCAGCCCTGCATGTTTTCCCCAGCTGAGTAATGCTAAATTTAAGCCTCTTAAGGTAACCCTGTCAAAGAATCCTTTAAACATGTAGGTCCATTAAATCTCAGTGTGCATCTCTGGCTTCCCATAGCGACACTTGCATCAAAACTGGGGATACAAAAAATTAAAATAAAAAAAAAGACAAAATCCACAAATGTGTTTAAATACAACCTGTCAGTTTACAGCAATAGTTTCCTTTGTTCTTTCTTGTTCAGTGTTCCTGAAGAAGCAACGGGGTCTTCACAGGACTGTTCTTTGTGAGATTTTAATGGATCTGTATCACTGTTTGTGCACCACCTTGGGAGAGTTTGGCTTTCCTTTTGTCCTTTTGTCACCAGTGATTTGGTGACATGAGTGACTAGCAACAGACTCAAGGAACTAGCCTGCAAACACTGCTCTTTCAGTGTAGGCTGAAAGCAACATTCTTCTATAGATCATTATCTGAAATGGCTGAAACTAGAGGTTATCAGTGGGTAATCTGCAGACCACAACTAGGGTAAAATTACTGAGTGTGTTGTTCACTGTGGTTAGTTTGCACAGCTCAGCTGTAAGGAATGGCTTGGGTTTTTGCAGGTAATGAGCCTCTCCCCTGCACCTTTGTCACTGCTAATCAAGGCAGCTCCTATCCTCACGGAAGAGATGTATGGGGACATCCAGCCAGCAGCGTGGGAGCTCCTGCTCAGTGTGGATGAGCACATGGCTGGAGCAGCAGGTAAGAGAACAAAACCACTTAGCATGGCTACCCTGGCTGCACAACTCACAGTAGAGCACAGGGCCTTGCAAGACAGCTTTGTAGTGGAGGACTTTTAATGACACCAAGGGTTTCTTGGAGGCTGTTTGATTTTCATAGACCTTCATGTGTTTTCATGCTCTGTACAAAAGAGGTGGTCAGAAGGATCAGGAAGGCAATCACTTCAACCCTGGTTGTGGTGGATGATTAGAGAGCATCAAAATTAGTATTTATGTTTAGCTGTGTTTCTAAGCAGAGGAAACACAGTGATTTGATCTGTCCAGAGTTTACTGAAGTATTTTGTATGTAGCCTCATGGAAATTGTTAGTACCAGTTGAGGGCTGATACAAAAACTGAGTAAGGGGATGAGAGTGGAACTGTCATAGCGCCTCTGTTGTGCTGAAAGGAAAATTCTCATGTTGCATGGAGACAGCAGCATTGCTTCTTTCATCTGGCAAGCAGAAGATTTCTAACCACCAGAAAAGAGAGTGAATGCACTTAGGTTTAAGAGTTTGTGAAAGGGATTAGATGGTGTGACTCAGAAGGTCATTTCTAGTCTTATTGTCCTGTCCAAACACTCATAGCCAGTGTGTGCTAATGCCAGATGTTCAGAAATCATGAGCCACAACCCTGGAAACTGTGAACATCCCTCACACACAACACACAGATTGCTTAAATAAAGCATAAATTAAAGCAATCAAATTTGTTTGTAAACCAATATCTCCCACAACTTTTCAAATCCTCCTCCCCCAGCACCCAAGAGAACGGCTTAAAGATTGACATCTTCCCCAGATTTGCGCACCTAAGGGAGCCATCACAGGTGTTCTTACACTGAAGATTAAATTACAGGCATTTTTATCAAAAGCTGCTAACAATGCAAGCGTTTTGAAGTGCTTCTCAGACATCACTCCCCTTTTCATCATGCTTCAATCTAGCTTACCGGTCCTTCATTTTCCACAGCTGGCAATGAATTCTGCCCTGAAGTCCATTGTTTGACTCCACGTCTCATGTTCTTCATGCTTCTCTCACTTTCCATCTGCTCCACCAGTGCACAGTGCATTTCTTCAGCCCATAGGTCTTCTCTGTGCTCTCCCCTTCATCTTTGTCTTTCCCAGGCCAAATGTGCAGACAGGAAGAGAAAGGAGCAAAATAAAGAAGAGAAACAAGCTGCTTGAGACTGCACTCCTTTCTCCCCTTCAAGTCCCTTTCTAGGGAAATAATTTTGGATACTCTTTCTCTCTCATCAAAAACTTACCGTGGCTCACAGGGAAAGGAACAAAGCTTTGCCACTCTTCCTGAGGAGTGCTAGCTGGCTGCTCCTCCAAAGCAGCCTTTGAGATACACCTTCCTCCTTCTCCCCTTCCTGAAGGGAGGGTTAAATCCATTTGAGGGTCTGTAGTAGCTTTTTTACTAGCGAGTGATTTCAGCCCTAGCATAAATTACATTTATCAAGATCAAAACCTGAAAACTCATAATGTTGCTATCCACAAGCTGGATAAAAAGAACTCCTGTGTCAGTGTACAACAGCACCATCTACTGACCTCTTCAAAGGCTTATTTCTTTTTTTTTTTTTTTTTGGTTTTCTGATGAATGCCATACTAAATACCTACACATCTGCTTGTAGCACTGCCGCAA
>NW_008825268.1:2977806-3020977 GCF_000699105.1 Pygoscelis adeliae | reverse complement strand
TATTGCTCTTTAAAGGGTTTTTTTTTTTTTTTTTTTTTTTTTGGTTACTTCAGTTTGAGCTCACACTTTTAAATCAGTCCTACTAAGACTTGACATAGTTACACTGAAAACACCAAAAAGTAGAAAGTTCTCTGAGCTGGTGAAACAGGAGGGTCCCTACAGATTTGGAGCAGGACTTTGGAGCAGGAACAGGAGCCTTCACAGTGCAAGGCAGGACCTAGGCAGTCAAAGACCAGCCTTGTTTTTCTGCAGATGTTCAGACTGCCTCCCATCAGTGCAGCTCTCATGCCTGGCACCTTCTGAATAAGTGTTGAGGCAAACACAACGGCAAATGTCCTCTTTCTACTGTGGAGGAACAGCCACCAAACCTAGAGAAATTGTCTACAGTGATCTGTGGTGAGCTACTGGTCAAAGAAGCCATGGACTCTCTGACACCCACTGAACTCCCACAGCAACACTGTTCCCCCTGTTTTTCTTTCCTGCTCAGTGACCATCAGACACCCATCTAAATTAATTGGCCACCATCGGTCTGGAGTTGGACTATGTTTGTATTCAAATATGATCCAATGAAACAACTATGAGCCAACAACTTCTGAACTTCTATGAACTTCTATTGTGCTGTTTTCCATTGTGGTCCATTGGTCCTTTGTCTCTCAATTCATAGCAATTCCTTTTCTGCTGGAAGCAGATTGTGATCACTGCATGGTGCCCATTTAACTAAGAACCTTTCTTTTTGGTTTTATCCATGAAAATAGATAGGTGAGACCTCTACTGGGGCACTGCCTCCTGCTCTGAGGGGAAGGCTGAACTTCTGTTAAACCAGCCTTTATTAATCATCACAGAAATCACTTAGAAGTGGAATCTTTGAAAGCCAAACTGAATTAGTCCTGTTACTTCAAGAGATATTTCTCCTTTTAAACCAGTCATGACTGAGGTTTTAGTGAGAAGAGCAAAACTGTGTTTTATTTTAAAAGCAGGTTTTCCAGAACCTTTTACAAGCACCACACGTAACATTGTGTGGCTCCAAAAGGTAGAATCACACGCGCTTGGTTTCATGAAGCAGTGTAATTTTCGCGAGGTCTGGTAGACTGCTGATCTCATTTCTGGAGCCAAGATTAGGTTTCTTTTGGTGGGGGTTTGTACAGCCACAGTTTTTCTCTGCCAAATAAACACATTATTAAGGAAAACAGATGATCAGATGTTCTCTCCCTGCAGCTGCCATGTTCCTGCTGTGTGCTGTGAAAGTGCCAGAGGCCGTTTCTGACATGCTGATGTCCGAATTTCATCACCCAGAGACAGTGCAAAGACTGAATGCCATTCTCAAATTTCACACACTCTGGAGGTTTAGGTATCAAGTCTGGCCAAGGATGGAAGAGGGAGCACAGCAGATCTTTAAGGTAGATAGGATACATTAAACACAACGTTGCCATTTACAACTTGCCTTGTGGGATAGATGTGTAATGACACGCTGCCATGAAATTGCCTGAAAATCTGTTTAGAGAAAAAAATGGTTGTGTGAAGTCACACTAGTGGGGGAGGTGATGTGTAGAACTCCTGTATAAAATGGGGAGAGTGTAATGGGGACACAGGTCAGGAAAAACATCAGAGAAAGAAAGAAATTTGTGTGATACATGGTGTTACAGTGTAGTGAGATATGGAGTTGGGAAAAATTTGCAGAGGTAATTGATGTCTTGGGTACTTGTGTTCATGTTTAATTAGCAGTACTGACATTAATAATGATCTAGTGTAACAAAATGTCTTTTGTGTTTTTGTTAGATCCCTCCTCCAAGTATAAACTTCACTCTGCCTTCTCCTGTCCTGGGAATGCCATCTGTGCCAATGTTTGACCCCCCCTGGGTCCCTCAGTGCAGCGGGAGTGTGCAAGATCCTATAAATGAAGACCAGTCGGTAAGCAGAGACACCGTGAGAGTAAGCACTGTTTTTATTCTGTAGCAGCATGGGGGAAGCTAAAGCCAAAAGATGTGGGCTAAACTCTGAGTTTTCTTGTCTTCTTCAGCTGGGAAAAATCTAGTACACTGTCCATGTAAGGCACACAGAATTTTCTACAGGGGCATAAGGCTTTTCTGTTTGTTCACTGAGGTACTGTACCGCGTATCATACCCCTGTGAGAGACAGTAACTCAGATCTTAGGAGCACACAGCTGCTCTCTCTCCAAGAGAAGATTAGTTCACTTGAACTGTCTGACAGACCATTTTCTCTGCATTGGTTCATGTGGTGTCTCTTGGGAGAAGTCTACACCAAGGCTTATTGTAGAAATTGCTCCAAGAGGAGTCTCCTGGTGAATCTCTGTTCAGCTAGCACTAGTCTGATTTGTATCTAGAAACTGAGTTGCTTAATGTCGTTGAGGTCTCTGGCAGAAAATGCAGGATGTGTGCATCTTAACTAACAGCTTCAGGCTGTGTTTCTTCTCTTTTCTTTCTGACAGAAGTCATTTTCAGCCAGAGCTGTGTCACGTTCCCATCAGCGAGCAGAGCACATCCTGAAGAACCTGCAGCAGGAGGAAGAGAAGAAGCGCCTAGGCCGGGAAGCCAGTCTCATCACTGCCATCCCCATCACTCAGGAGGCCTGCTATGAGCCAACCTGCACACCAAGCTCAGAGCAGGAAGAAGAAGGTGTGCTCCACAGCCAGGAACTGCATTCCAGGAACCTGAGAGCACCTGCCACCAACACAGGGCACTGCTTAGGGGTGTGATGTCCAGGCACATTGATTGTTAGTGTTAGGAAAGTCCCTGCTTTGGTGCCCTCAGGAATGAAATTTGTCTTTCCTAACTTTAACCCTTTAATAATTAAAGGGTGGGAGGAATCACCCTTTGGCAGTATCTGTCTTAAGACACATAGCCTAGGATAGGCTGAATTGTCCTTGGAGTTTTCTACCTTTATGGTGACTAGTGTGGGAGCCTAGATGACCAGCTCAACCTCAGTACCAAACTTTCAGATGGCCAAAGTTACATGACATGGGTCATGAAAAGCTTAGTCTTTGAGCGAGGATTGTCATTGGTCCAGGCTAATAGAGCACAAAGATTTCATTAAAGGCATTCCAAGGTATGTGCCATTAGGTGAGTACACTGATTTTCAGATCTAAACACACATTGAGAAATCTGTGAGCAGAAATCCCAATTCTTAGGAAAAACTAAGCACCAGCAACCATGATGGTTAACAGGATGTAGATGAAAAGAAGTATAGAGCTGATGCAGTTACAGTATGACTCACCAAAGAACTGATCACTCTTGTGGAACAATGCTCTGCTGGTTCCCAAAGCATGAGCAAATTACCTGTCTGACTGATCTTTATAGATGGTCTTTACAGATTTTAAATTGTGTCTTTTGAGTGTTACCTGACTTGAACTTTCAATGTTCCAATTTGGTCGTAAGTGCTGTCCTTCAGAAAGTTCCCTTAAGTCTGTCAGTTGGATCTGGATTGACATTTCCTGTTCTCTTTGCCAGTAGAAGAAGTTGCCAACCTGGCCTCCCGCCGTCTCTCTGTGAGTCCTTCCTGCACCTCCAGTACATCTCATAGGAACTATTCTTTCCGCCGTGGCTCTGTCTGGTCAGTGCGGTCAGCAGTCAGTGCAGAAGGTGGGTTGACTTCACTTTGGAGTATCCTTTCCTAGGATTTCATTCACTGGAAGCCTTTCCTGTTGACCCATAAAGCTGGTGGCATTTCCTTTTGCAAATGTATTCCCAAGCTTGAGCCACTTTATAATAATTTACTGCCCTGCGTTATTTTATTCACTCCTGCTGTCACAATGTCTTCCGTTACTTCTCATGTTTCATTTACAGAGTAGTGCCATGGAGAGCACTCTGGCTGAACAATGGTAATGAAATGGGATTTCATCAAAAGGAAAATGGGTTCTGTAAAAGAAGAGAAATGTAAATTGAAAAAATATATATTTACAATGAAAATTCTTGATCAAGAAGTTGGCTGGAGGCTCAATTTCTTCTGGAAATAGCAGTGATCCTGCCATGCTTGCAGTGATCAGACAGCCTATCATGTTGTTCTGTTTGTACAGCACCTAACATAAATGTTTACTTTAACCTGCCTGGATAATACCATGGCTTATTCACTAACATGCACCTTCTACTCTTCTTACTGCTCCAGATGAAGAACACACTACAGAGCATACTCCAAACCATCATGTGCCACAACCACCTCAAGCTGTGTTTCCAGCATGCATCTGTGCAGCAGTGCTCCCCATTGTCCATTTGATGGAAGATGGAGAAGTCCGGGAGGATGGAGTAGCTGGTACTGACCTAGACTAAACTTCACGTGATTGTTGTTCAAGGGTGGCAGAACCTGCCAGCACATTGAACAATGGCTTACATTTGTTAGGTGCCATAACTAAAGTGGAAGAGAGGTGTAACACAACCTTGTATTTGCTCACAGTTCATGTTTCCTAGAAGTAATATGCGCTATATATTGTTATGAGTACATATGTTTGTTAAAAAACCTATGAATAATCTATTAAATCTTCACAAACTATTTGAAAGTAGATTCATAACAGAAATGTGACTTTGTAGGGTTTTTCCCTTTTTTTCTCCATTATTTGTGTTAGGTTTTGAGGGTTTTTTGCTCTTTTGGGGCCCTAAAAAAGGCCCCAATTCAAGAAAGATATTGAGAAGCTGAAAAGGCTCTAGTGGGGGGATACCAGGATGGTAAGAGGCCTAAAACAGGTGTTCTGTGAGAAGTGATTGCAGAAGCTGGGCTTGTTTGGTGTGATGAAAAGGAAACAGAGTTAGAGGAACTCTAACTTAGAGGTTGCAGTTTGGGAGGTTCAGGTTAGAAATTTGGAAGGAACTTCACAACCAGGAGCATAGTGCAATCTCCATGGATTCCCCATCCACAGCAGTTATCAAGCCGTGGCTAGTCAAAGCCATGGCTGACATAATCTGGTGTCAGTGACAGTCCTGCTCCAAGCAGGGCTTGGACTAGAAACCTCCAGAGGTCTATTCCCACCAACATTTCTTTGATCTTATGACAAACGGAAAGCCACCTATACACAGCTTGAACATTTTTTTTCTAGTCTGTGATGTATTTGTAAAGTAATAATGCATTTTTCCTGTATTTGTTTCTCTAAAATGTTTATAGATGGTGGACTGTTGCCCTTTCTTCCTTTCTCATCACTCATCATGTCAGCTGACTGCACATTTCATTTTCTGTTACATTTTGTATTCAGTTTTGGGTGGGTGTAGTCAGCCACCTAAATAATGTATGTGTCATTTTGTGATCAGGGACTGAGTACTGAAAAAAAAATAAATGAATAATTCTCTGTTGTTGTTAATTTTCACAGGATTGCAATTAATTACACTTTGGGGAGTTGATCATCAACACAATTCCCTGCTATCTAATACTGTTCACCAATACCAGATAAAATCACTCAATGAATCACCATGAAATTTAAGTTCTATGCATCAACAAAAAAGTATATGAATTTATGTTATTTAATTGCCAGATTCGTCCACCTGGAGTTGTGAATCCAACTAGTTATTTATTTATTGTTCCTCTGACTACAGTGGTGAAGTGCTTCCTGCCATATCACCAATAGCTAGGGAAGGTTCAAATATTACACCTATCATTATTGCTTGAGATGACTGCACTGGGGACCAGGAATCCTCCTGTGTGTTTCAGTACAAAAATGACAATTGTGGTAGAAGATTAGGAACTTTTGTGTCTAAGTGTACCAGTTCAAGGCTTTTCCAAGGGAGACGGTTTTGACTTTGTTTTCTTTCTCTTTTACAGTAAGCGCTGTTGCTCAGCAAGTCCTGTGGAACTGCTTAATTGAAGACCCCTCCACAGTTTTGCGCCATTTCCTTGAGAAGCTCACAATCAGCAACCGACAGGTAAACTCTTCGTCTCACCAATGGGTGTATGTATTGCTTAGAGCAGGGGAGCACAGCTGCAAGCAGAATCACTCTGTGGGCATCACTGGAGAAGAACATTCACTATTATAACGCAGCTCAAAGGCTTTTAGGCCGTATCATCAGTTGGCTTCAATCTCTGTCCACTAATGTAAATGGGACATAGCTGATTTACCACCGCTAAGGATCTGACTTGCTCTAGGCAAAGCTTGAACAGCTGCTTAGTGAAGCACAACCCTTTCTATCTAACACAGGCAATATTGCCTCACCCATGCCCTCTGTTCAGCTTTCTCCGAAAGATGGGGGTGGCCTTGTCTCTCCCTGGTTTATTAGACCATTTTCTAGTGCCATGGCTAAGCTTTATGGAAGAAAGTCATACCAGTTCTGACTGGATGAAAGGCAGTGAGACTCTCCATACCACTTTCTCAACTGCCACTCACTGTATGATATCAATAATACCACTGTCCTCATCTTCCAAGCCACCACCTAAGAACTGACTACAAAATGAATACTGAACCTCAAGAAAGGCCAGGAAAGGCTGCTTTTTGGTTCCTTGAGTAATCAGATCTCAGTGGCCCTCACTCATTCCTAAGACTTCTCAGACATAGTCCCCAAAGCTTCCATTTAAGTTCAGAGGGTCACTTCTGTTTGTTAAGTATCTTTGAGAAGGAAGCTATATGCTGTCCAGCCTCAGCAGCCTCTGAGCTAGCATAGTCTGCTGTTTTACCATCTCTTCATAAGCCTACTACAACGGTGAGTACAGAACGCAGAGAACAGGTGTATTTCCTTGGAAGCTTTCAGCAGATGTACCATTGTCATGGGTTGTCCTATGCATATTCATGCCCCTAACGCTAGCTCAAATCTGCTGCGGGTTCAGAGGATGAGGGCCATAGAAGAAATCTATTATATGGTCTGTCAGTCCTTAGCTGACAGTGAGATTCCTTCCACTCTACACCCCCTTCCCACCATAAGAAATGTATTAGTCTACATTTAAAGCAGGCAGCCTCTAAAGGAAGAAAAGTTAGATTCTGCCCCCACCTCCTACCCAGCAGCCACAGCTATTGAGTTGAGCTGAACTAGATTTCACAGATCATCTAGGCAGTCATTTGTTGTGATAAGCAACACAGGGATTATCACAGGGAGAGGAGTGCAGAATCAGTCAGTACAAATTGCAATAGGAGCTATTGGCCTCTCTCAGATAAAAAAGAAAGACGTTGACCTGGGTGCTGTGCCCTGGGCCTTATTTTGGGAAATGTGGGAGCAGTCACAAGCATATAGTTCTACTTCATGCACCAAGAGACAGAGCTGAACAAGGGAGTACGGAAAAATGGGAAGAAACAAAACCAGGGAGGACAAAAGGGAGAAATCCATTCTCCATTTTGTGAGGGAAAGAAAAACCATTTGCCTTTCTTCCAGGATGAGCTGATGTATATGTTAAGGAAGCTTTTGTTGAACATCGGAGACTTCCCTGCCCAGACATCTCACATCCTCTTTAACTATTTGGTGAGTAGCTTGTGGGTCCACTGTGCAGCCCAGAATCTCACCTCTGACTGCATGTGTCCTAAGAAGTTAATGTCAGAATCTACAAGGAAATAAATGCTCATAACTTTTCCTTTATAGCTCATACCTGCTTCTGGCTGTGGATGCAAGTCAACAGGCTTACACAGGCCTTTCATTCCTTCTAGGAAGAGGAAAAGGAACCTTTAACTTTTTATTAAACCCCTAAGCAACCTGTCATGGATTTCTGAATGGAACCATGGACAATGAGTTGTAGACCAATAGAAGGATCCCAGTGCCAGAAAACAAAAAACAAATTATTTTACTTAATTTTGATTCAGAAAGTGCTTTGCTCTTGGACAGTCCTATTGGAGCAAATCTAGTAGCTTCTTTCTAGACTGTGGAAAATGGATTTGCTGCAGTTCTTTCAATTAGGAGATGAAAAAACAGACAAGATGTATGCTACTCCAGGAGCCCTCTGTTGTTTGTGAGTTGTCTATATGGCAGCGCATCAGAGCAGAAGGCACAGGAATTCTCTTACTGCAGAGGTTCTCCCTTTTCCTCATCTACAATGGCTTTTAAGGTTGGGCTGCAACAGTACTTTTTGTCCCCATCCCTCATCCTCCTAGTACAGGCTGATTGCTCTGTAGTATGTGTAAACTTTCAGGACGCAAGTTTAATGAGTTTATCCTTCTGAGTGAAGACAGGTAGAAGAACAATATTCTTGTTCTCTGTTTATACTAAGCTCTGCACAGTTAAAAGTGTGTATAACCTGATATTCCTCTTACTTATTACCTGCAGGTAGGACTGATCATGTATTTTGTACGCACGCCGTGTGAATGGGGCATGGATGCCATTTCTGCCACACTTACCTTCCTTTGGGAAGTGGTTGGTTATGTAGAAGGACTGTTCTTCAAGGATCTCAAACAGACTATGAAGAAGGAACAATGTGAAGTGAAGCTGCTGGTGACTGCCTCAATGCCAGGTATAAGAAATGAGTCTTTAAATCTCCTTCACTTCCAAGTTCATGACCCCTTCTACCAAAAAGGAGCTCCATCAGAACTGGGTCTGAAAAAGACCTGCTACAAATGGCTGCATATTCTAAGTCAGTTTTCCTTGAGTTGAGGATTCAGTCGGTAAATTCCACTTCCAATTCCCTCAGATTCAGAAAGCCACTTTAAAAGCTCTAAAAGAAGCAAACAGAAAGTGAATTAGAACAGTCTTTTCAACCCAGAGCTTTGTGCCAGTTGGGCTGTGAAAGGCTGGCAGGATGATCGTAGTAAGACTGCGCCATTCAGACTCAGTTTGATTTGATGCAACCTCTCATTTAAGTCTTGAGAGAGCCCAAGAAAAGCATGCTGTGAGCCTGAGGCGTCATGAGTCAGGCAAGAGATATCTTGCTGAAAAACAGATTTGACCTTTTAGGTTTGTTCCTTCCTCAGAGTGACGGTTGCTGCTAAAGCCAGCTCAATCCTTTAGGAACAGATCAATTTCTCATTAACTGTAGAAGTGTGAGACTATGCTAACACTACATAATGGATTCCAGACAGGACCGGTATTGTCTGTCTGCCCAGGAATGAATTTTAACTATCGCTTTTCCTCCATGGGCAGTCTTCTGAAATTGAGTTAATTAATGAAGCCAGAGAGAATGAAACTGCTTTTCTTCCTTTAGGCACAAAGACTCTTGTCGTGCATGGACAGAATGAGTGTGACATCCCAACTCAGTTACCAGTCCATGAGGATACACAGTTTGAGGCTCTTCTGAAGGTAGGAGTGAGTTTTTGAACTGGACAAACTGCTTAATAGTACATTTACCTGCCATACCTGTATGCCAGCAATACATTCTGCCTGATCGTCCTGTTTCAGTGTGGGAGAGAGAAGTTTTGCTGTAACAGCCATTTCTGTCTCCGTATGAGGAGAGCTTGGTTGCAAGAAACAGGATCCCATATTAAAGATAACAGAAATGCCCTGACCTCACAGACAGCCAAAACCCCACAAATGCAACTACATTTGAAGACACTGCAGTTTGTTGGGTATTTGCTGTATACTATCCTTTGGATAAATACATATATCATTTAAATGTTTGGTTTTATCAACACTAAAGACTAAACAGAATGACCAAGATCAGAGCAGAAATGATGGTTCAGTAGCCACAATGGTATCTTGGGATCTGGGAGATGTGAGGTCAGTTCCCCCTTCTGCCAAAGATTTCCTGGATGGCCTTAACCGAGCCACATAAGAAACAGATTTGTAAAAGCCTTCAGTTTGTCCAACTATGTTAAATTTTAATGGGAATCACACACCTCAGTGCTTTGAAGAATCTGAACTTTAGTGTCTCTGTACATCATGTATCATTAAAGCTTGATAAATACATAATATGGAAATGGAAGCTGCAATACCCATGTGGCTCATATAGAGACAAATATGTGCAATATGAAGACATTGAAATAAGTAACATCAGTCTTCAGGACTGTGATATCAGCATGCCTTGATTATCACAAACATATTCATGTACTTTATGATTAAAAAAAGAAATTAAGAATTAATGCCAGAAGAATGTACCAGCCTGACTGAGGCATGCAGGTTTTTGCCTTTATACATTATTAGGTGGATATTCTTCTTTTGGATGTTGTGGTCTTTGTACAAGACAGGTAATAAGTAACAGGATGTTTTTCTTTCTTTCTCTTCAGGAGTGTTTGGAGTTTTTTAATATACCTGAAACACAGTCTTCTCATTACTTTTTAATGGATAAGCGATGGAATCTTATTCATTACAACAAGGTAAGGCAAAGGTCAGGTCCAGACAACTTTGTTCTTTCCATCTTGTCCCTTTTAAACATTGGGGTTATCTAAAGGAGAACAAACAGCCCATAAACAGACAGAATTCTGTCCTGTGGGCACCACATCTTGGGTGTTTAGTTGTGTGTGGTGAAAGATTGCAGTTTGATAGAAAAGGGAAGAAGCAGAAGTGGAGTCCCTTGCTTTTAAGTCATTAATGTCTGGCTTTCTTAGAAAAGAGCAAATTTCTCTTCTGTTTATGCTCTTCCATGATGCCTGACACTGTCTGAAAGCCCCTACCCAAAAGCTTCAGAAAGGGCTAAAGGGCCTTTTAGTAATTTCTGTTGAGTAATGCTGTTACGATTGCATTTGTTTAAAATACACTTGTTTCCTTTCCTGGCAGACCTATGTTCGTGACATTTATCCTTTCCGGAGGTCAGTTTCTCCCCAGCTCAACCTGGTGCAGATGCATCCAGAAAAAGGTCAAGAGCTCATTCAGAAGCAGGTATCTTACTGTTACCAAACACCTCTGCCCAGAAGCAAACCCTGTAAATAAACCTTTCTTTTTCCTTTTAAGGCCTTCACTCATGCTGCATGCAGATAGAGAACTTTGCTGGAGAAGTAACAATTGGCATGAAATGTGCCCTGGTGCCATTGGACAGGTGTATTGTATTTTAAGAAGAGTCAAAGAATGCAATGTGAATTCCTTCCCACTCTCTCCAGCCAGCTTCTTTTAGGTGGATCATTTTGCATTCTCCTACACTTGGCCAGAAGAGCTTCAGTTGCCTCAGCTTCAAAAGTTGCTTATTTCTTTCTTTAACATGACCTCTGGCTCTTTAGGAACCCATTTAAGACCTTTTCTTCTCAAGTCTATCTGGCTGTGGAGCAGGAATTATCTGTTCTACCTTCCTCTCTGTCCTCTCACTGTAAAGAATGTTACCTACCCCTCTTCCTTGTCCTGCTCTCAGATGCTAGTCTTACCATCACTACTCCCAGAGGCACAGCAGTAGCGATTGTTTTCTCAGGGAAATATCTGCCCTCAGAAGAGCACTGTCCTCCAACTTCCAGCCTCATGACCTGATAATCTGTCCGATCCTGCTAATGTTCTGCAGCTCCCAGGAGCTCTCCCTTAGGAACTAAACCCTAACTAAAGTGGCAGGGCAGTGCCTTTAATGTGCTGCAAACCCCTACAAGTATCATTTCTTTAGACAGTAAGACAATGGTATTGAGCTTACTCTATCTGTAGAAGCCACATGCTCTGTTTTCCACAAAAGCAAATTTGTCTCAGTAGCACAGGGTTGAGTGTTTAGGGAAAAGTTGCTCTAGCTGTATCTGCAAAGGATGATAATAAGCAGGAAATAAAAAGGAGGGGGATGTGGTTATACTGTATGAGTTTGGTATTAACAGTTGTATTATTCTAGCCAAAAAGCAGCTACTGTAGTTGTGTCCCTGGCAATGTGAGTGCAGGGACAGGAAAATATCATCAGGAGTGTTATAAAAAGCAGCTATAAAGCTGCTTAAGAGGGACTAGCAGCTAAAATAATGGAGAATATAGTTAATTTTCTCTCATATGTGTACAATACAGAATAGGGAAATATTTCATGTGCTGCATCTGTCAGTAGAAAGTCTATAAAAATCTGAAATTACTTGGGAACATTTTGATTGCTTCTCTGGCAGAAATTATGCTCACTGTGGTTCTAGGAGATGCGTCCCACATATCAAATAAATTAGTTTGATATGTCCTACGTGACCCCAAAAGATTAAAATGGCCTGACCAGTTTTGTCAGGGCGTTATTTTACACTCCACATTTTTCTATTTAGAGTACTTAGAGGCCAAAACATTTCTAAGGTAAAACTTAAATCAAGCATCTACCAGCCTCTCTGTAGTCATGCTAGAAGTTGCTGGACAACATCCAGCTTCAGCAAAGAAAACAGCACTGTAGAGTCTACCCACAGAGCAGCAAGCCATGGAAAAGTACTTTCTTCACTGTTGATTGATTGAGCACCCAATTCTAAGCTGAGTGCACTTCACAGCAAGGTCATAGCAACTGCAAGATGTGGGAAGCTGAGCTTTGTCACATGTTAAGCCACATGCTTCAAGTTTTGGCTTCATCCCAGTAGCTAAGAGCTGTCGCGAAACTGCTTCCAAAGGCAGTTGCTTCTACTACTGAGCATCACTCTGCCTTATGGTTACTTTTAGCACCAAAATAAAATAGCTAGCCTAACTAGTCCTACCAGTCAGAAGTTCAAAGGAGGCTGGTAGTGTGAAACTCAGTTTCCCGGTTGGCGTAAACCAGAAGCGATAATCTGAAGTCAGCAGGACTTTGCTTGTTTACAGTAACTCAGAATCTGGTCTGTTTTGTTTTATTGACTACTTTTCTTTTGCAACCATACATACACTTTCTATGGCCAGACATGAGCCAGCCTCAACCCAGAAGGTAGATAACCATTCCAACCTCTTGTTGACTATAGTCTAAGACCTTGCAGAGAGCAACTGCAACTGTATGGCTTTCAGTTTGGAGTTGGTCTGCCCCTGACAGTTGGGGCTCACACTGGCAAAGATTACATTAATCTACAAAAGACCGCATGGCACAGTTGCAAAGTGTTTGACCACCGCTCAGGGTCCTCTGCAAGACTGAAATAGAAAGTGTTGTTAAAACCTCTTTTACAAACATGATCCATCTTTGCTAAGCTGGGCTGAAGAACAGTGGTCACACATATTCTAGCAAAAGGGTGCAGCACTATCCCTGTGAATTTCAACAGGTTCCTCTGGGCCGTGAGTGCAGCATCCCGCCCATCAGAGGAAGTCATGGAAGCTAACCTAGAAAAGTGCATATACGTTGTAAAGAACTTTTTGATCAGACTGATTTTGATCCTTGTCTCTTTTTCTCTCAGGTGTTCACCCGCAAGCTAGAAGAGGTGGGGCGGGTGTTGTTCCTCATATCGCTGACACAGAAAATCCCTACTGCCCACAAGCAGTCCCATGTATCTATGCTCCAGGAAGATCTCCTCCGCTTGCCTTCATTTCCCCGAAGTGCCATTGATGCCGAGTTCTCACTCTTCAGTGATCCCCAAGGTATGGCCTTTTGATAGCTTTCTCTGGTGGCTGTACAGGGCCCAGAAGGTTTCTGTGAGGCACTTCATTTGCCTTAAAAACATGCAGGCTTCATTTGCCTTAGACACATACAGACTTGTAGCATTACTGAAAGCTGATAAATCTCTTCCTAGTGAAAATGATACATAGCTGTTGGTTTGTCAGCACAACACCGGAAAGGGCTTTGCTGCTAGAGGTCTCCAGACAAAGCTACTTTCTTTGGACCCAAATGAGAATAAGTTATAATTATGTATTAAAATTATGCATGAAACTACAGCTGGAATACTGTGTCCAGTAGCATAACTGCACCTAAAAAGAATTGCTCAGAGTCCTTTGCCATCCACTTTGAGGAACCAATGGACTTTCAATGAAGATTAGGCAAATTCTGCAGCAGGGATGTAGAAACAGCCCTCTTTTTTAGAAACTTTGATCTGAAAGTCATGTAGCGTTTCCAGCCTGACTTGGGGATTAAACAGGCCCCTGTTGCAGGATGGTAAGCATTGGCAGGTTCTGTAACAGGCCCTAAAGGCACTTGCTTTCAGAAGCATTATTGTAACTATGCATCAATGCCCTGTAATGTGTGGGACACCTGAAGCATAAAAATTCAGCATAAATCCACACAGCCATTCAGGTTGTGTGGAGCAGATTATGCACGTACAAGCTCAGATCTGCTTGCACTTTATAAGAGGAGAATTTCCAGCCAGTGGGGAGCAGATGTAATGAGCTGTGTGATATTCATCATTCTTCGTCTTCATGTGCGTTGCTTTCGGTCAGGGTTTGCTCAAGCCCTGTGGGCACTTCCAGAAGTACAGGATGGGTGAAATAATTTTAAAAAGGCAGAACAATGGTCAGTGTTGTGGGATGGTTGTTTGGAGAGGCCTTTGGCCTCTGGGAATGTTGTGAGGCTGGCTGTGGTGGACTGATTTGATTGCTGTTGCCTCTTCTCCCCCGCAGCTGGGAAAGAGCTCTTTGGTCTGGACACTCTTCAGAAAAGCTTGTGGATTAAGCTGCTGGAGGAGATGTTCCTTGGCATGCCCAGCGAGTTCCCCTGGGGGGATGAGATCATGCTGTTCTTGAATGTCTTCAATGGTGCCCTGATCCTGCACCCTGAGGACAGTGCCTTGTTGAGGCAGTACGCTGCCACAGTCATCAACACAGCTGTGCACTTTAACCACCTCTTCTCCCTCAGCGGGTACCAGTGGGTCCTCCCCAGCATGTTGCAGGTGAGCCATTTCCACGAACAATACGAGTGAAGACTTCAGAGCAAGCACTTTGTTCTAGAACTGACTATTAATGGGGAAACTTTGAACTGCTGATTCCTGGTGAGGTCACAGATTTGGGGGGCCCCAAGAAGGCAAACAACAAAGCCAGGTGGGACGACCCAAATCAGCATTCCTGAGACTACATTCCCTTTTCTTCTTGAGTAAATGACTACAATTTCTTTTGTTCTTTATGTTAAATAAATGAATGTCTGTTTCCCTTACTATGTACTTCTACACAGAAATGTGAAATTTCTGGAAAATTTTTGGACCTTGGGTCTCTCTCAGTGTTTTTTCCTCCAGGGATGGCTGAAATTTGGGGAATAGTTGAAATATCTGGACTTGCTACTTGCTGATTGAAACTAAATTATATTCACCTCTTTAAGTATGATAATTGTATTATCTGCAATTTAATTAGCAACAGAAAATAACGCTAAGTGTTTATGAAAAACTGTATGTTGTCTTTTCATGTGAGTGATGATAAATATTGCAAGTATTCGAGGTGGAGTTTCTCTTCACTTTGAAGTGTACAAAATGCCTTTTTTCCTATTGACATTTGGGAAAAATCAGGTACTGAAAATAAAAAAAACCCCAATATAGTTCTTTTACAGATAGAAAGATTATTTCTGCAGGGCTCGAAGACAGTATCTAAATAGATATTTAGTATTATAACGCAAATGCAGAAAAAACCTATTGTTTCTGTAAAAGAAACAATGACCACAACATCCCTATGTATGTTCATTTTAACATAGTTTACAGAGCACAATAATTAGGACCAGTGATGAATTTAGCTATCTAATCAAACTCTTTAGTAACTGGAAACTCTTAATATCATGCCTTACATGGTTAGATAAGTATGTATTGGATCCAGGTCTGCAGTGCATGGGTTTATTCATTAGAAATAAGACATTTTGAAATAAAATAACTTAATAACTTAATTTGAAGTACTTGACAGTAACCATTCAGTCCTGTGAAGGACTGTCCCTTCATTTCCACTTTTCATACTGAGAGAAATCAGTTTTGTAATTCTTTCCTCTCCCCTCCCCCCCTCCCCCCCAGTTATTGCCAACTACTGAATTAATAAAATACCACTCACAGGAGGCAAAAAAGCAATTCCAAAAGAAAACCCAAGTGTTGCTGAGCTTGTTTGTTTTTGCAGACCCTCACATCTCTGTTCCAGGCACCCAAGATCAGCTGGTTTGTTTGTGGTCATCACAAACAAATTCTTCTACCCCTTCTGGGCTCGAACCAGCCATTAATAGCTTAATTCTTGATGCATACGTGCACATACCCCTACAGGGCTCTTTTTGTTGCAGGTTTTTCTGCTTTCCTTGGTGAAATGCATATACAGTTAATTATTTCCCTTTTCTCAAGTAAATGAGGTATTGCAAGCGTAACAGGCCATGGTGATTGACTGTCCTCATAAGCATGCTAGAGGCTTCTGATTGTTCTAAAGAGATCCTCATCTCTTCAGCCTATTAGGCTACTGTGGAGTAAATACATCTCTGCAGAGGTCTTGCACACCAATAATTGTTTAGAAACCTTCAGAGCCCTGTTCTGTAATGTGAATTTTGCACTACAATAAAATCTCAGCATTACCTGTTGCCAACAAATAGCAAGAAAATCCTGCCCACCCCAACCCCAAACCTCCCGCAGACTTGTACCAGCAGAGAAGTGCAGACAGGCAGTTGAAATGGACAGAAGAAGGAAGCACAGTGAAGTTGTTCCTAGCAATTTATACTGTTTACATAACTGAGAAACAAATCCCACATCATTGGCAACACATTGGCTGCATGGTTCAGTGGCCAGCCCTGAAGGAAATGCCACTCTCAAAATCTTAAAATATCTTAAAAGTGGGTGGAACTGTCACTGTGTTGGAGGACAGGCTGGGAGTTCAGATTATCTTTACAAACTGGAGATGCAGTCTGAAAAAAGGAAAAAAAAACAGATTATGTTGATCAGGTTGGACAAGAATAGGTCCTTACTTATGAGTAATCAGCCACATAAATATGGAAGTGAAAGTAGCTGATTCAGTAGCATTTCTGCAGAACAGAATACTGAAGTTGTTATAGATCTGAAGGTAAACTTGAATCAACAGTGTCCTTCTGTTGAAGGCTAAAAAAGAAAAAAGAAGAGATCTCAAGTGCCATTCTGGGGTGACTATACAGATTTCTATCCTGTGAAAGAAACATGGAATAATTCTGCTGCTCCAGTCAGCAGCACTCCTGACTTGAAGTGCTGGCTCTGTCCAGCTGTGGGCACTGCACAAAAAACATCAGTTAACTGAAGAGACTGCAGACTGGAACAGGGATGTACCTCTAGAAAACATGTCATATGAGAAAGGACTAAAAGAGCCAGGCTCTGATTAACTGAAAAAGATGAAGATTGAGGAAGAAAGCACTAACTGGCTTCAAACAAGTCGAGTGCTTCTGGGAAGGACAGGGGAGGGATCTACCTCTGATACATAGGACAAAAAATAATGGACTAAAGCTGTGACAAAGAAGGTTCAAGAGTGACAAGCAAGCCTTTTTTCTAAGTACAGTTTGTCCCTGAAATGCATTGCCAAGGAGGGCAGACAAGTCTCCATCTTTAAAAACATTAGGCAAACATATCAGGAATGACAAGGCTGTAGTTGATTCAGTCTGGGGTTAGGAGATGAAGAGCCCTTTCACTGGAGTAGTACTTCCATGTCCTTTTTCATTTGCTCAGGTATACGCTGACTATGAAAGCAACCCCCAGTTACGCCAAGCGATTGAGTTTGCGTGCCGCCAGTTCTACATTCTGCATCGCAAGCCCTTTATTCTGCAGCTGTTTGCAAGTGTGGCCCCTCTCCTGGAGTTCCCTGTGAGTAAAAGCCATTCCCTAGTCTCAGCATGGGGAAGCCTGTGCATGCAGCCAGCCCCGCATCAGAGATCACAAAGAATGTTCTTACTGAACATGTGCTTACTGCACTTGGTGCTGCACAGAACCAGGTCCTGAACTTATTTCTGCATGCTTCTGTTCATCAGTTGATTGAGCAGGATGCTGAGATAATGGGCCACTGGTATCCAGGCTAGTAAATGTGGTCTCGTTTTAAATTTCTGTGTATAAATAGGTTGTAAAAGGACAGTAATGATTTGTAACTCTTTAAAGGCAAATCCTTTCTTAGAATCCAGCAATAGGAACTAAAAGCTTAATGCCAAGTTTTAATACATGTGAACCATAAGACTGGATTAGCCATGTTTTAAATATTCACTAATTACATTTTAACATTTTAGTGAGTTAAAGCAAGTTAATGGCATTTTTATTTGAAGTGGGACTGCCAGATCTAACTGCACATACACTGTAAGTACACTCATCTTTCTCCTTCGCAGGGCAGCGAAGGAGAAAGTTTCTGTTTCTGGGAAGTAAAGCTGTATGCAGTTTTCAGATCATGCTTCCACTGTAGCATTAATCTGTTGAGTCAGGCAAGGCTTACTGTTTGATAGCAGTAAGCTCTTGAACTCCACGTGTGCCCTTTGTCAAAAATAAAAAAAGGTTGCCCACACCTCCAGATAAAGATTCCTGGAACGCACACAGGCCCTGTTGTGGTTTAACCCGGCAGGCAGCTAAAAACCACACAGCCGTTCGCTCACTAACCAACCCCCGCCCAGTGGGATGGGGGAGAGAATCGGAAAAAAAAAAGTAAAATTCATGGGTTGAGATAAAGGCACTTTAATAGGACAGAAAAGGAAGGGAAAATAATAATAATGATAAAAGAACACACAAAATAAGTGATGCACGATGCAATTGCTCAACACCCGCCGACCAATGCCCAGCCAGTTCCTGAGCAGTGGTCACCCCTCCCCTGGCTAACTTCTCCCAGCTTATATACTGAGCATGACGTCACATGGTATGGAATACCCCTTTGGCCAGTTTGGGTCAGCTGTCCTGGCTGTGCCCCCTCCCAGCTTCTCTCTGGCAGGGCATGAGAAGCTGAGAAGTCCTTGATTAGTGTAAGCACTACTTAGCAACAGCTAAAACATCAGTGTATTGTCAACATTGTTCTCATCCTAAATCCAAAACACAGCACTGTACCAGCTACTAGGAAGAAAATTAACTCTATCCCAGCTGAAACCAGGACAGGCCCTCAGAAAATCAACCACGAATGTCTGTTTTTGAAACAGGATGCTACAAACAATGGAACCAGCAAAGGAGTGTCAGCTCAGTGCCTGTTTGACCTGCTGCAGTCTTTAGAGGGAGATACTCCAGACATTTTGGACATCTTAGAGCTGGTGAAAGCAGAAAAGCCTCTCAAGTCATTAGGTAACAGCAAAGTACCCCTTATTCAGTAATTCTGGTTTGTTGTTTATTGATTCAGCATGCATTTGACGCAGCATGATTTGTTCCGGGCCCTTTTCTTCTCCCAGAGTGCAGTCATATCTGTTTCTTATGCCTCATGAGGCTTTTAAGGTTGGCTTTATCACCACCATCCTTTTCACATTTTCTGCAGGAGGGGAATTGTTAATTTATTTTATTCCAAAGCTGCTACTTCTGCATTGAGCCTGCTAGTCTGAGACTAGCCCCTGGCATTTTGAATTTTATCATCTGTGGGTGAAGAATAAAGATGCCTAATAAACTGTATCATGCTGACAAGATCAGTGTCATCCTCTCCTCTGCTCCATGTGGGCAGGAAACAAAAGCATCCTCTCCCGTGGGCAGACTATGACTAGTAAATGATGGATGCCATTCAGACATTCAACAGTGCTGAGTTCTGGGGGGGTTCTTGATTTATCACAAAGCAGAATATATACGGCTGTATGATGTATCCAGGACACTGGGTCTCTTGATAGTTATCCATGCAATGCAGCATCTAAGAATTTGGCTGCTTTGTGATTTGCAAGGAAGTAATTTTTGCTGATTTTTATAAGGATCTTCAAGTTATTTCCCAAATTTGCACTTCCCTCAAATAATACTGATTTTGATGGACTGTGAAACCTGTCTAGCCTTAGAGTTAAAGCTTTGTTATATACTGGGATTTTATGGTGCTGCACAATTATATCACAAGTTATAATATAAAATGGTACAGAAACAGAAGATATTTCTTCCTCTTTGTGTATTGTAGTAAACATTTATATAAAAGCTTTGAGTTTTCTATGGAGGGTTATTCAAAGACATCTCTGAAAATTCCCAAGTGTGTGTTGACAATGAGACTGTCACACGTGACGATGAGTATGTTGTATGCCTGGTATTTTCCATATGAAGATCAGAATACCTAAAACATCTGACTTCCAAGTTCCATTGTTCAAAGTGATTTACACACTTTGGGACCTTAACTTTGACTTGGGCTCCTGTATACCAAAGTCATTTCTGAAAACAGGACTATAGTTGTATTACAAATATTATTCTTTGGATACTTCAGTTTCTTGGTGCCTGGCACTAATTATCCCCAAAGTAGTATTTGTAGTATGGGACTTAAATGCTTTTGAAAACTTTTTCTCAAATCACTAGCAAACCAGACTCACTTTTGAGCTGGTGCCCATGTATAGAAGGGACCAATATAGAAGGGACTTATACCCTACCAGTATAGAAGGGACTTTATTTTTTAGAAGTAAAACTATCTTCTGCCATCAGTGGTGTATCAGCATCATTTTTAGTGTGGTGGAAACATCTAGGAAAAAGCGGAGGGAGCATAAAGATTGTCACTAAATTGACACACGTTCTTGTCATGTATGAGCTTAAGATTTTGCTTGTGATGAGTGATGCTTGAAACGGGACTCCAGTAGCAGCTGTAGTAGGCCTTATGCTCAGCAGTGATTTGACCTACTGAGAACTGTTTCTCACCTACTGAGTTCTTGGATGGCAGGATTTTTTTGTCAAAAAATGAGAGCCTATTGGGGATTGTTAACATGAGAAGCAAGCAATTGGAGGGGAAAAAGGAAGGAGTATGCTAGCTCCTTTCATATTCAGTATGTTTGTGTGATAGTCTTCTCATATTCCTTTACTCCCTCAGACTTCTGCTATGGGAATGAAGACTTGACCTTTTCGATCAGTGAAGCCATCAAGCTATGTGTGACAGTGGTGGCCTATGCTCCTGAATCATTCAGAAGGTGCTAATGTGTTTTCTTGGTTTGTGCAGACTCAGAAAAGGCATAAAAGCTGCATATGGCATGTGAAAGCAAGGCTGACAAACGGAGGCAGAGGATATAGAAATGCATTCCAAGCACAGGGCTTCTCTGCGAGGCCAAGCCTCTGCCTGTTGATACCTTTCCTAGGGCACTGGCTCCAAATCCTGCCAGCCAGGATGGCTGCAGCACTAAGCTGGATGGCAGCCTGAGCAGCAACACGTAAGCTGTATTTCCAAGCGGGGATCACACCGTGTCCTGCAGGTTTCTGTTGTCAGAGAAGCAATGGAGAGGGAACTGGAGGGCAGAAACAGGCAGCTAGAAAGAACAGGAATCATAGAATCACAGAATCATAAAGGTTGGAAAAGACCTCTAAGATCATCAAGTCCAACCGTCAACCCAACACCACCATGCCCACTGAACCATGTCTCTAAGCGCCTCATCTACACGTCTTTTAAATACTTCCAGGGATGGTGACTCAACCACTTCCCTGGGCAGTAAGATACAGGAAGATACAGAGAGAGGGGAGGTAAACTGGTAAAGCAAAAAAGTTAGTTTCCAAGAGGGAACCAAAGAAGAAAGGTGTCTTTGGAAGGGAAAATGAACATCTGCAAATGGATGACATATTCAGAAGATACCTAGAAGTTCAGGTTGTTTTTATCATTATTGTTTCAGACATCAGCTGATTTTCCACCTGAAGTCCCTGATCCAAGCGCTTCTTTGGCCCAGGACTGTTTATCTAGTGAGAAACAATGAAATCACAAGGCTAGTGAGAGATCCAGGGGTCTTCAGATAGAAACTTAAGCCTCTGCCTGATGAGAGTTTCAGGATTGACAAAATAAAACAGACCAAGTATTGGTTATTTTTCCAGTCTCCAGATGCTGATGGTCTTGGAAGCGCTAGTTCCCTGTTACTTGCAGAAACTGAAGCGACAGACCTCTCAAGTGGAGACTGTGACAGCAGCTCGTGAGGAGATTGCTGCTATGGCTGCCCTTGCCACCTCTTTGCAGGCCCTCTTGTACAGTGTAGAAGTTCTCACCAGGTAACCCACATGGTTCAAAGATCTGAGACTGCATTTGCTTATCAGTGTGGGGAGAGGGAATGCACAGGAGGTCATGACATGCAGCTTAGCTTGAATAATGTTTGAGTTTTAGACATGGTAAAATTAGTGCTGAATGTCACCAGATCACAAGCAGAATTTCAGTACACTTGTTAGGCTGAGTCTTTAGTGTGCTATTCACCTTCCCTTTGCCAGGCCTATGACAGCCCCACAGATGAGTCGATGTGACCAAGGCCATAAAGGGGCCACGACAGCTAACCACACCATGTCAGCAGGTGTGAACACCAGGTAATTTCTTTCTTTCTTATTTTTCTGAAGAGCTTTTTTTTTTTTTGAGTAAGGTAACATCTCATTGCTCAGAGTGCTCGGAGCACTTCCTTATCTGTCTGAGGAAGGGCTCTAGGTACTGTGAGAGAAAACAGTCAGATAAAAAGAGCACATAGCCCAGGACTGCATTTCTGACAGTAATCAAAATCCCCAAGACTAGAATTTCTAGTTTAAAACCATGTGACTAAACAGAAGACCAGGATATCAAAATGGAGGACACCCATTCCCAAATGTCTTTTTCTTTGTTTCCCTTTTTGCACTCTAGAAGTATACTGACAAAGCAACTATGTCCTTCAGCTCTCTTCTTTGCTTCTTACTGAGTCCACTGTCAAAGCTACCCCTGGGCAGAGCACACTTGGACAGCAGGAGGGTCGGATCCTTCTGGCCTTGTTCTAAGAGACTGAACAGCAGTACAAGCTCAAACTGCATGTCAGTTGAGACTCGTAGAGATTGGCACCTCCTCTAGTTTTCTTTTCTTCCCTTTCCCATTTCCTTTTACTTTTACTTTTCCTACAGTCTCTTTTTATCACGTTTACCTCCACATTGGTCTGGGGGTTTTTTGCAGTTACAGATAGCAAAGGAGTGGGTGGCAGAGAATTTGAGAGAAAGGGAAGAATGTCTGGGAATATTTTTGTCCTTCTTAAAAAAAAACCACAAAAAAACCACAAAAAAAACTTCACACAGAAGAAGGAAATAAGGAAGGAGATGGTGCCAGTAGCCTGTAATACTGCTCCTTGGCCATATTGGCCATTCCAATTAGGCTCCTGCAAATTATACAAGGCCACCGGACAATTTATTCAGTCATAGAGCAAGGGCTTAAGAAATCTTGTTACAAAATCCAGCCACAAGCATTTGGGATTATGAAGGTTTTCTTTGCAGTACTGATTACTCTTCTGGGCAGCTGTGCCTTCTCCTGGCCAGGCTATGCCTTACTATGCTTAAAATCTGAATGTTTGTGCTGACCTGGAAAGGGAATTCTCCTCTAGCAAAAGCTGGAGTAGCTGTTCTTCCAGAGCAGAGTATTTCCTCTGGATTTCTCTTTTGTCTGTAACAGCTGATAGTAAGTCTGTGCACAGCCAATAGTCTAGTACAATATCACGGGCTGTATAGGACTGTAAATCAGGAATACCCTTCTGGAAAGACATGCTTTCCAAGTCTTTTTTTGTATTGAAGGGAGATAGAAATCACTCTCTGCATGGATCATCAAAGGGCTATTATGTCAATTTATAGATGTGTAGTGTACACATCTTGGTTGGTAACTCCTGGAATCAGTCTGTTATTCTTTAAGACTGACTCAGGCAGGGATGAAACGCGGCTTTGACTTTCAATCCTGGATCTGAGAAGCAGATAAACCCCTTCATGCTCAAATCTGAAGTGGATATATGCCATTTACTTCCATTGCAAGATTGCCCAGTCTAAGGAAAATAAGGTGTAATGGAAAGTAGGGCTTTATTATTTGTCTGCTGATTTTCGAGAGCAGTTAATACATATCTGCTGACAGGCAACATAGAAACTTCTGATGCTGTGTGACTCAGACATCTTGGTTTACATTTCCAGATCTTTCTGATTATCAAACACTCAGTCTCTGATCCAAAATATTTTTGCACTGCTCCAAGTTTCCTGCCCTTGTTTCCTCTGTTGTGTTATCATTGCAACAGACATCTGCTAGCAACAGCAGGAGTCTCATGATGGTAGAATGATCACTGTTCCAGCCTTGGATGTGTTAGCCAAGTGGTGCAGGATTTGTTAATGCTTTCTCAACAAGAAGTGGCAAGAGAAAATGACAATAAAACAAAACAACACACTGAGGTATTCTTTCCACTAGGTGAGCCCTGGCTTGATGAAACAGATGGAGCACTGGGATGAAAATCAGTAAGAGAAATTGCTTGAAAGAGGGCTATGGCTTTTAAGACTGAATTCTTCCTTTCATAACAAGGGCAATAACTATAGGAATCTGTTGTTTGCTGCCAGTTGGGAGGTAAAGGCTATTCAATGTGGTCACTAACTATGTGTAGCCATTGTTCCAGTGACACAAGATAACATCCTGCCCATGGCGAGTATACCTCTGGGCTAAAACAGTGTCACTTTCTTTCAGGAAGGCACAGTTTAGGCATTACGAAGTTGCTGTTTACAACCACCCTGTTTCTGTTTTCCCAGGTACCCAGAACAGGGAGCCAAACTACACTTTATCAGGTACGGTAAAATCTTCGCCCAATCTTCCCTGATACTTGATGAACTGTTCCCCAGCAGTTTCCAGGGTCACTGTGTCCCACCCGCTGTTGCTGTGACAGGCAGCCTTTTTTTCAGGGGAGGGTAGCAAAGGATAGTTCATATAGAAATTTTTTACATTTTTAACAAGACTTTGCAGATTATCATTTCCCTTTTTTTTTTTTTATTGCAGATGCAACCGTCTTTCTTTTCCATTGCAGCAGAAAGCATCTGTTGCAAAAACAAGTTGGAAAGGTTGTTATAATCTATCCCTTCTGTTCCACTGCATATAACACTTCCTACTTTTTCTCATTTTATACCCTCCAGGGAGAACCTTCACTTACTGGAGGAGGGCCAGGGTCTTCCCCGAGAGGAGCTGGATGAACGAATTGCCAGAGAGGAGTTCAGGAGACCGCGGGAGTCATTGCTGAATATCTGCACAGAGTTTTACAAGCACTGTGGTCCAAGGCTGAAGATTTTGCAGAATCTGGCTGGTGAGCCCCGAGTGACTTCTCTGGAGCTGCTGGATGTGAAGTCCCACATGAGGTATTCTGCAGGCATTCTGCTTTTACTTGTTCATTTCAGGGGGATTCCTTTCTTTTAGCTCTTAATGTTTCATAGTAGCAGACGGAATCACTTTTTGGTAGCGTAGTTGCATGTTGCTGTCTGAAACATGCAGAGCTTGTTTTGGATGTTCCTTAGATTGTACCTGATGCTGCTTATGTGTAAGGAAGGTTTCATACGCTCTCCTCTGGTGTCATTCAGACCCCCATCTCCAGTGGATGAAATAGCTCCATGGAAACCCATCTGATACATCAGAATAAGCTGCAGTGAGGAGCAGAGCAGATAAGGCTGCCTCTGCAGGGCAAGGGGTGGGGAAGCTGCCTAGCTGGCTGAGTATGACCTTTATCCTCCCCTGTGACACTACATCAGAACCAGCTGCTAACAAGCAACAAGGGCAGAGCAACTACTGCACCGTATTGCATAAATGCCTGAAGTGTGGGGATGGGGCAGGAGGCATTTACAGGACCACCACCTCAGCATGTGATACAGCAGGCGCACATCTTTTATTAAGGTGCAGCACTGAGCCCAGCTTGCTGGTTGGATGCTTACTGCAAACCGTTTCACGTGGTGCTGACCTAGAAGAAGGCGGGGGGTAGGGCCTTCTAAGCACTTCAGACCTGATTCTCTTCTCTGTGTATGCTGTTCATGGCAAAGACAAAATAGCGTTAAGTTGCTATTGAGAAGTTTGTCCAGATGTAAAAGACAACAAAAACTGGGACAAGAGGAAATGGACTGATTCTATTATCAGTTTTTCATTCATTTTCAGGGGAAACCCCTTTCTCACATAGTATTCCCTCAGGAAACATAAACTCATTAGAGTTGTTTCATGGTAAGATGTGTCTCAATGAAAACAGCACAGATACTCTCCAAGTGAGCCGCAGTTAGCACTGTTCTGACTGGCACTCGTCAGAAGGAAAACTGGATTAATATGAGGTGGTCCTAGTGTATCCTTTGGCAGGGGGGTCACAGGGAAACAGCTACCTGAATCCTTTTATGAGACAGAAATACTTCAAGATCATTGTTTGAATACCGAATAGCTAAATACCAAGAGGCATTTTTTTACGGCCTAAGCCAAACAGTGCTCCGTAGAGTATTAAAGTAAATAGGAAAGACAGCAAAGATATCTTAAGTTGTTTGGGACTGGCCTCAAAAGTGAATCAGAACCACCTTAACAGTAATTCATATTGCTCCCTGAACCCCAAGATGCCATTCTGGCTGTGAATTATTCCTCTCTTTCAGTGCTATACTTTTTTCCTCAGGAATACCCTGTAAAGGAAGCTGAAGGGGTGTTAGATCCTAGCAATGCACTGAGCCACCTCTGTTCCTGCCCCTGGACCAAGGAAAACCCTCTAAAAGTTATTCTACCTTTTACAAGCATGCTCTGAAAAAAATGGCAAATCCCCTTAGCTGGCAGATTCTGTCATAGAGATCTTTGGATTCAGGCTGTCTCTATAGAACACAAAATTGTGTTTGACATTAATTTAGGTCTTTTTTAACAAATGCCCCTAATTCCTTTGGGAATTGGGAGGTGATTTTTTTGTTTGGTTTGTGTGTTTGCATATGAATTAAATGTTGCTGCTCCCTGCCTCCAGCAAACGTTTAATAATTTAGAGGGTAATTTTAAACAAGATATGTCTGTCTCCAGAGATGCATGTCATTCTTATGTAGTGTTTGGCTGCAAACATACTGAAAACCTGATGGACATGGCTGCTTTTGCAGTGCCACCTTTACATTTTTTCCAAGGGACACAAGCCTCAGAAATCAATACATCTGTTTAGCTGTATTACAAACTCCATGACTTTTAGCAATAGAAGCCTGAGATAAGAACTTTAATCTTATGTTAGAAACAAAGGTGAGATTCTCAGGACAGATTATGTCCTTGGTTAGACATGTTGGAGTTTTTTTTATTATTTCAATGGGAGTGAGGAACACGTGTCTGATGAATGAACTTTATTTAGTGCAGTAAAGGAAGGGGCTTGCTTCTTTTTACTATCCTAGTCTTATGTTTGTATGTAACATAAGAATGCTCTAGTGTACTACCAAGAAGTATTTGCAGTTTAGCAGTAATGTGAGAACTTCATTTCTACATGTTTTTATATTCCAGAGTAATTGAAGTTAATTGTTCTTAAACTATTTTATGTCCCTCTCTTAAAAGACAAGTTTAACAAACTTAAACCCATATGTACAGAAGGTGTTATTGGTATATTTTCTGGAAAGATACTTTATTGTGAGAAGATTTCCATGAAGCAGAGTCACAGTACATAGCAGTAGCTGGCAAATACTGCATTCTTTTCAAGAGAGAAGGTCTTTCATGGTTAAATATTACAGCAGTAAATCTAAGGGATTGATTTGCAGGAGATAACGAGTTGTGCTCTGATTCTCTTATGTCTCCTGGAAAGTGCTAGAAATAACTGCTTTATTGGGGTTGGAACCTGAATAGCTTTACCATAGTTAGCCCTAAATAAAAGCGAGCATCATCTTGATTCTTACATAAATTCATTTCATGAGTATCAGTGAAATGACTGACAGGATTTAACCACTGTAGGAAAAAAAAAACTTTTCTAAGTAGAGAGCAGATTTACCAGGATGTGATGTGACAGCCATGGTCTTGGGAAGCTGACAGATGCCGTTTCAGAGACTTCAGAAAACAAGATAATATGCTAGTCATTTCAGACAGGATTCATCTCACCCAGTTTTAGCCATTTAAAAGTTAAATGTTTAGTCTGCAAAAGTCATAAAGATCTTTTTGGACCCAATGAAAAGGGAAATGCACATCCAATGAGCTGTTTATCCCAGTATTTCAGGAAGATAAGAATTTCCCAGGTTGTTTATTTCTGCATGAACGGACCTAGAAGATTAATTGAGATTGACGTCTCAAGTTGGATGAGATGGATCTTGCACTTTATAAGGCATAAGAAAGTTTTCATATACCATTATGTGCCACTGATATTGTATTGCCAGAAAGAATCATAATTATATGATAATTTAAATTTCACAGTGTTTAACAAAACAGTCTGTAGAATAGTAGGACAGAGTAGTTGTAAAAAGTAATAATAAAGAAATACCGGCTAAAGAAACACTTGTGTAGCACTTTTGGTTAATCTGAGGAACTTGTTGCCCTTGATATTGCTAGGCAGATTTTAAAGAGACTAGAAATATGTTCCATTAGTTGAAGGCATTTCAGAAGAAGCCCCCACAATATGAATAGGATTGTACTGTAATAGTCCACTACAACGTCTATTGATGTTTCAGGGAGCATACAGGTATCTATCCCTTTTATTAGTAGATGTAGCTTTATTACTTGTCTCTGTCTACTGCAAATATTCAAGTACTTCAGTAGGTCTTTGTCAAACTGCAAGTGTAAGTTAAATGTTGCCATGGTATTTCACAGTCAATGCAGAAAATGCCATCGGCAAGGCCATCTGGGAGGGTTAGAAGAAGCAACAGCAACACAATCTGTAGAGGTGTTAGGAGAAACAAATCAAAGCTGCAGGGAGCAATCGTACGAAGTACATGTTGTGTAAACCTATGGGACGGCACATTATTTTTAAAATTTAACACCTGAAAATTGCACAGTGAGACCTCTTAAAGTGGTGACACTGAAAAACAAGCACAAAACCAAACCAAATCACTCATTAATTGACATACAGATGATGTCACATCTGTGTTTCACAGGCATTTGCAATGCTGTAATCTTACTAACAGCTCAGGTACTTTGTTTTTAGCTACACAAATCCATGATTCCTGATGTTCCTTTGGTGCATTAAATATCAATGTAAAAATATTCTTTAGACCATTCACATGTACATAAATATAAACAGTGATTCCAGCAAAATAATCTTAACAGACCAGGAACTGTGGTATTGGGTCTAAGAGTTTGAATAGCAGCACATTTGACTTTTGCATCTTTTTCTTTTTACTAGGCTACTGAAGATTTATCTGTTAGTTCATTGGCATGTGTGGAGAAATGCAAGTTGTATTTGATTTTCCTCTTAACAAAACCTGGTTTTAGATTGGCAGAAATCGCACATTCCCTGCTGAAGCTGGCACCTTATGACACACAGACGATGGAAAGCCGAGGTCTCCGGCGCTACATCATGGAGATGCTGCCCATCACTGACTGGACAGCTGAGGCGGTGAGACCTGCCCTTATCCTCATCTTAAAGAGATTGGATCGTATGTTCAATAAAATTCACAAGATGCCTACTTTGAGGTGAGCAGGTATAATGGAAACCCTCTGGGGTCCGTTTCTGATGTTGCAAGCCTTGAAATGTGGGTATGTCATCTAACCAAAACTGTCATGTTGCAGTGAATCTTTACAACATATCAGAAAATGAACTGATGTTTTTATCTCTGTAAGTGTGCATTTATGTTGACGTTTTTGTTGTGTCTTCTGGTAGCAAGAGAAGAAATGCTTGGTTATTAAGAACTACAGAGAGAACTTCCAGAAATCTCATTTTTCTTCCTCCAAAATAAGTCTTCAGATTTGTACCATCTCACTACCCTCTTTATTTATTTTAGCTGTGAGTTGAGGAGATTAATTTTGTTTTTTAATGGAAAGTTAAACTGTAGTAAGAATATTTCTAGCATGCCTTCTCAAGAAAATACTGTTATGTTCTCTGTAAAGATAAAAATAGTCTGGAGCTATGCAGTAGCTTCTGAATGCTCCTTAGTAAAGGGAACAGGACTGCATCGATTACATCTAGTCAGTGGCTAGTGAAAGCCTGGTGCATCACACAGTAGCATTATGGTGCCGGCTTTGGCGACTTCAAGAAGTATTCAATATGGAGCATTCACACCTCGGAGGCAGTGATACAAATCCAGTCTGGGTAGTGTAAAATCTCTCAGCCCTGTGGATTTTCCAGTGATCTGAGTAAAAAGAGGCATTGGACTCAGTCACCCTCATGGGCCTGTGTCCCCAGCTGCTTGAATCAGTCACTTTGTTGGCAGTCTCAGCTGAGAAGCCAAATGAGGTTAGAGAACATCAGAATTTAGGACTCAGACACAAAACTTTAGGTCCCAGTGGGAATCATATGTACCCAACTAAGATGGAGCAAATAATAGGGAGGTGATCTCTTCTTTCTGGCATCACTACCTATCACTCTCCTTTGGCTAACAATCTGCTTTAAGAAACTCCTGCCCTCGTAGGGAATTTAGAGGCAGAAATTTTGATGCTTCTCTTTCCTGTTGGTTTGATTCTTTGCCATGTCTTGCCTGCTTTTTGCTCATTCTTTCTTTTCTCGCTCATACTTTCTTCTGCCTCAAAGGCAGCTTAGGGGTCTTCCTGTTCCTGAAGACCTTTCCTCTTTGTGTAAGCTGAGTGAACGCTCATAAATTAAAATTCCCTTCATATTCTCTCTGTCTGTGCCTGTACCTATGCCTGGCTGAAACTGCTCTTCCGTACACAAAGGGACAGTGACAGCAAAGCCACTGGACCAAATGCAGCAACTACATTTAAGCATCATTGGGCCAAGAAGCCTCTTAGAGATGGGGCTGGGTGCCAGGCCCTAGGAGCCATCCATTGGGATACTCACATCAGAATCTTACATGCTGCCTCCTGTGGACACCCCGCTCCAAAACCAGCGTCTGATGGGAGTAGTATATGTGTAAGAACAAGTACAAGGACAAACTACTATTCTGAAGATTTAGGAACAGCGGATGCTGAAAGATGAGATATATGTTGGTCTGCATAAGTGAACAGTTGATCCCCCGTGTGTCTCTAGGAAGTCTACTGAGGAGCTTGACTAGGGTATTGTTTAGTCTTGAGCTAACAAGTTATGCAAGCCTTGTCTTTCTGTCCCCATAAGTGCACAGTCAGATGGTGGCTTGAGAACTATACTTACTCCAAAGAGTCAGGCCCTGAGATGAAGGATGTGAACCACTTTGATGTTACCTATGCTGTGTCTGCTTACGGTTAGGAAGGACTCCATTCAGCATCTGTCATGAGCCCTGGAAGCTGTTTTGGTGAAAAAAGCAAAGTGTCAGGGAAGAAAGGATCCTTGGAATGAAGGACTTTGGTACTGGTAGGGAAATGCATCAGCCCTCCTGCACAGGGTGAGGAAGGTAAAGATTGTACTGCTGGGCCAGTTTAAGTTTAGGGTAGACTCTGTCTGCGAGTCACTCTGGCAGAGCAGACTAGACTGCAAAGTAGCTCACAGAGGGCGCTCACGGCTGATGGGGTTTGTTCCCTTCTCTGAAAACATCCACAAGCCACAAGAGATGGAGGAGTTGCTGTCAGTTGGGAGCATGGCACAGCAGACCGCTTTCCCCACACAGGCACACCTGAGACAGCTATCTGGTGGCTCCCTTTCATTCACCGTCTGTCAGAGGGAAGCGTCAGGGAGTGAAACACAGCTCATCCGCCACTGCTGTTGTCAGGGGATTGTGTCGCTAGCGCAGACCCCTCTGCTACGTTTCTCGTCTCTCTCAAACGCCCAGTGTGCTCTGTGGCTCTGTGCTTTCCTGAGCTGCGTGGGTAAAACCTTTTCTCTGTTGCGCACTCTGTGCTCATCTTGGACGTCGTTGCTGTCTGAAACGTTTCCTCTGTGGGCGTCACTGTGTGTCGGTTGCCGTGTTTGCAAGCGTCTGGTGGGGGGCAGGAGGCCCGTGGCTAACGGCACCTACTGTTGTATTGCAGGCGCCAGGTTGAGTGGGAGCCTGCCAGCAATTTGATTGAAGGGGTTTGTTTGACACTTCAGAGGCAGCCAATCATATCCTTCCTGCCTCACCTTAGGTCTCTGATCAATGTGTGTGTCAATCTGGTGAGTAGCCAAGCGGCAACCCCGTGAACCTTTGCTAAACCTCCCCCTGCTGCTGACTTCTCTGGACTGAAGATGACAGTTCATTCCCATTCCTGTCATTTTACCTGTCCCCCTTACCCCTCGCAAGGGGACTTCGCAAGTGACACTAGAGATAGCAAGGTTCATTTTTGAAGTGGTGCATGGGGAGATACAGTGACCGGTAGCGGTGGTCAAGAGATTTATTTCCGTTGCTTCCCACGCACCACTTTGAAGATCCACCTTTGCCAGATTGAGCTGAGAGTTGAGGGCTGCAAGTTGGAGAGTGGGGTGGTGGAGACTGCACACACCTGGTAGGCATGGGGAGAGGGTGGCACTGGGGATACCTACCGTCTCCAGTGGGGAAGGTCCCTGATGGCTCTGTCAGAGGCCATCAGGTGTTGGCTAGTTAGAAGGGTTTACATGGGTGGATTCACTCCACTGTTTGCAATGTCCCTGGCTTGATCTAGTACAGGTTTGCACTGTACAATGTTCAGATCCCACTCTTAGTAGAATTTATGCTCCTAAGTGTGATTCAACAGAGAGATGATATAGACAGAGCCTGTCTGGTCATTAGTGGTAGATTGTAGTGTTTCTGCAGCTGTTACACTGGGGACAAACCCTCAATTTGATATCAGTGTAACTCCAGCCATTTGGACAAACATGCATGCTTACATTCCATGTGGAAAAAATGCAAATAAAGAGGGAAAGGCTGCACTAGCATTTTTATTGTTATTGGGTTTTATAACATTTTCGTCTGAGAATGTAAATGTTGTAACTTTTTCTAACAGTAACAGAAAACCTCCCAGCGTTCACCAGTGCTCTGAGGAGCTTTAAAAACAACGATCATTAGTTAAAATGCAATATCAATTTTTGCCAGGATCCTGTCCTTCAAGTCCATGCAGCACTCATCGCTGCAAGGGCAGGGAAGCTCCAACCTATCAGAGTCTATAAGACTTCCTTATTCAAGCACAGGTAGCTACTTGGAGGCACCACAAATCTGGGCCCTCAGACTACTTAGGGTTGCTACATGGGGAAGTTGCTACAGAGTTAGCTCACATACAAGTTTAGAATGGACTTGCAGTTTGGCAAGCAGGCATGGCAGAGTGAATCACATCAGCAAGCTCTCCAAAGGGCCCACATTAAGAATTAGCCAGTGCTCTAAAAATAGCAGAAAGCTCTTCAGTGCAGTCATCATGCTTACATTCAGCTGGCTGGGAACATCAGGGAGAGCTACCAGGAAAAGATGTACTCTTACTGTTAAGAGTATTTTACCTTTAGCTGCCAGAACTATGGCCACTATGAGCTGTGGGAGCACTCCTGACTGCATGCTGTATCATGTGTAGACCAGTTGCATCATGAAGCCCAAAAAGACCAGCCAGGAAGGTGGGGAAATGTCTAAATGATAATCCATGGTGATATAAAGAAAAGGCTCTGCCTCTTCCCCTTCTAAATTGTCCTTTGGTTTTCTGGCAGAAAACTGGTTACTGCCTTTCTCCCCAGGCTGAATTTGGAAAAATGGAGTGCATTCATCTCCCCTAAGCTTAGGCATCTGCCAGGTAGCTTCTCCCTGTTCCTATCATCTAGATGTGTCTAGTCATGGAGAGAAACAGGCATATGCAGGCCTGTGATTTAATTCCTCCTGAGGGACACATCCAAAATGGCTCAAATAACTCTCCCCTAGAAGTGCTATTTTCTTGTGCTGATATTTCAAGGAGTTCCAGACAACCAGGTCACATGCAGGTGACTCTGCTTCAGACATCTGGGGTCAGGTGAGATGAATCATACCTAGAGTTCCTAAGAATAGACTGTGTTTGAGAGGAATCTGAACATTGTACAAAACCCGGCTTGGGTCAGACTTAGGACATTATTTTTTAAGTAGATCAGCAAGACAAGGGAAAAGATGTCCAGTTTCAATGCAGACTTTTTGCTTTGATGACATATTTTTATTTGTTATAGTCATTACATGACATATCCTCCAACTCTAACTGTTCCACCAGTCCAGTGCTGGTCATTCAGGGCTGGTACTGGGTACATTTATAAATGTACCAGGTTACCTGTGCACTCCTCCCACCCTTGCTGGTTCCCTCTTCTCCCCTCCCTTTCCCTGCTAGAACTCCTTCTCCTCACTGGCCCCAGCTCCCGCAAGGACCACTGGGGGGGCTGGTTCTCCTAGAGCCACCCCAACCCAGTGCTCAATGGAAGGCCCCTCCATTTCACTGACGTTGGAGGATATGGCATGGATGAAACTGCAAGTAGTCAGTTGTGGTGATGTGCTCTGTTTGTATTGCAGGTGATGGGAGTGGTAGGACCCTCCAGTGTGGCTGACGGATTACCCCTTCTTCATCTCAGCCCTTATCTCTCGCCACCTCTGCCCTTCAGCACAGCTGTTGTCCGGCTTGTAGCATTGCAGATACAGGTCTGTCTGCCCTGGCCTGTGGCCAGGCCTGTTATAACTTCTGGTTGAGACACCAACTCATCGGTGCTCTGTTTTCTTTCTGCAAAAGCTGGGCAAAAACTGTGGAACATACACCAAAAATGAAAGAGAAGCAACATGTAAATTCTCCCTTCTTTTTTAAGGCTTGAACTGAGCTCAGAATCCACCTGTTGGGGCCAAGTCGACAGCAAGCATCCATCAGCTTAACACTGCCATTGAAGTCCAGGGAGTTCGGCTGATTGATGCTCTTTAAGGGTCTGACAAGCATGTTAGGATTCTCTGCAGGATCTAAGGAGTTATCATAATTCTCCTGCCACGGGGAGATGGGCCCTGGCCTAAGTCACATCCACACAACCCTACCTCTTCTCCTGTGGGACCATATGTGTAACTGAGAGTGGAGTTTGTGCTCTTCTGCTCTTACCTGAGTTGGTCACATGGTGTGCCAGCTCAAAAAAGCAGGGCAACTTGGCTTTTCAGCTGCTGACTCAATAGCATCCTTGTTGTCCAGAATGAAAAAACCCATCCTGGACTTTTTGGAGAATTCATCGCTATTCCTTTCTCATAGCAGTGCCATAACTATTACAGAGTCTTTCTGCCTCTGTATCCCTTTCCCTCCCCATTGGCATGAAATCAAACAGAATGGTGACCAATGAAGGGACAAATTTCCTAATCTAGCTCCAACTTGCATTTTTAAATATGCATTGGCACATCCAGTTGAATACTTCAGCACGCATTTCTGAGCAGTGGGGCAGCTTGGGAAGGAGGGCTTATAGGGACCAAAACACAGTGCTGTCCCTTGGAGCATGAGGCACAAAAGGACTTTTTGGTACCAAACTGACACAGAAAGAGGACAGATTTCTTCCAGCTCTGAGGTAATGGTTCTTTAATCAAAAGCAAAAAAAAGGGCCACCTTCACCTTCTCTGAAATCTTTTCTCTTTTTAAAAACCAGATACCAAATTAGTAATTTTTTTAAAGTATTGGGAGTTTTTACTTTTATTATCCTCTGCTCCCTTTGCACTCATTCTTTTCGTGGGCTTTAAATGTAATGAAAACCAAACATGTCAGAAAAACACATGAGTAGTCGTATTCCTAATACTTCCAGCAGGATATGAAACAGATGTACTTCACACCCCATCAGAAAACATCTTCTCCTGGAATTTCTCAGCCCAGATCTGCAAGCTTGTGGGGTTGCAAGGTTCAGTTGCATTTCACAGCTAAGTCTGTAGCAACTGGGAAGTTGCAAATGAGCAGAGTTCTACTGACAGTCATTTGTATTAACTCCTCTAAAGATGAAAGACCTTTCAATTTAGGCTTGACTATGCATCAAGACGTAAATGTGCATTTTGTTTATTTTTCAGGAGTTCATTCTTTGCATTAGGGAGGATGATAGGGCAGTACCTATTCATTAGGGAGGGAATAACCTCCATGTTTGGACAGCAGAATATTTAGATCATGTAATTTGTGCAATTTCCTCTGGTCGGTTTTTTTTATTCCCCGTAGTCTGGGTCAGATCCTGATGCCACTCACAGTAGTGCAGAGTTTAGGACTAACACTCAGCTGACTCCTGTGGGATACATCTGATTTTGTTAATGATATCTATGAGTTAGGAATCTGGGCTTCTTACCTCTTGGCTATGACAAGAGCAGGTGATACCTATGTTACTCCGTGAATTCCTTTTACTCCTAAGTGGTCTAATTCAATCAGGACATCAATGCCGGTGTTGTACTGTGTAAACAGGATGCCCAGGGGATCGTCATTCCCTGCAGTAACTTGTGTGCGTGATCTGCTGATGAAATCGTTTAATCCTTTCTTATTATTACTGCACAGGCTTTGAAAGAAGATTTCCCCCTAAGCCATGTCGTCTCCCCATTCACCAATCAGGAAAGAAGGGAAGGAATGCTTTTAAACCTACTGATTCCATTTGTGCTCACAGTAGGATCTGGAAGCAAAGGTCTGACTAATTTAACAAAAAGAGTTTTTCTCCCCCTTTTCTGACAACCGATGTTTGCACTTTCCCTGCTCTCTGTTGATTTTTTATTTTTATTTTTTAATTTGGTTTTCTGTCACGGAAGTGTGTCAGCTAAGTGCCCTTCGGGTCCAAGACTGAAAAGAGCCCCACTGGGAGAAGTTGTTGTTGTTGTTTCTTCTCTTTGTTTCAGCTGTGCCATGGTTCTTGAGTGAGGTCTGACACAGATGTGCTCCTTCTTTTGAAACTAGAGTGCAGGGCAAGACAAATCTGTTGTAGCAGAAGCCACAGAGGGGAGCAGAGGTCACAGAAATTGTATGCCCCTGTGGATCACAGTCTGCCCAACCCATGCCACTTGCCTGGCACAAGTCCTGCTCCTTGCTATCTTCTATAGAGGGTGATCACTGGTAAAGCCCTAAACGAAAGCAAAGAGTAAAGGGAGAGGGGAATGTCAAAAGGAAATGAGATTACGAGACCACTGAACGGGACATTTCTTTGTGCTGTGTAGCTCTGTGTTCGTGTGTGTTTGTGTTGGTGCTAAAATAAACTTTGCCTTTGCTTGCAGGAGGAGAAGCAGCATAACAAGGTGTGGGGGACGGAGTTTTGGCTTAGGGGACATTTGAGATTGCGCCCCATTTTGGAACTGAACAGGGTCTGGATCTTTTGGGTGTCTTTGATGGGATGTAGCCTGATCTGTCTCTCTCTCTCCCCTCCCAATGCATCTCAGACAGCCCCTGGCTGGAGCAGCCTGAGGTCCTGCTGCTGCTCCAGACTGTTATCAATATCCTCCTGCCACCTCGCATCATCAGCACTTCCCGCAGCAAGAATTTTATGCTGGAGAGCTCCCCTGCCCATTGCTCCACCCCAGGGGATGCGGGGAAGGACCTGCGTCGGGAAGGGCTCGCAGAGTCCACCAGCCAGGCTGCCTACCTGGGTGAGTGATGGCTTCTGCTCACCACTGGGAAGAGACAGAGAGAAAATGGAGCGTTCAAGACTGTAGATAGCACCAAAGAAAACCGTCTCAGGCAGGTTTGAGCTCTTTAGAGCTGCTTTAGGTCTTGTCCTGAACAAGGGGCCAGGCCAGAGCATGAAGCCAGGAGTATCTCTGGAATGTATTGCAACATGAGCAGTGTCTGCACTGCAGCTGGAGGAGATTGCAGCACAGCTAGAAGTCGCTGAGTTTTCATACTTCCAGGATATAGCAGTGAAGCCACAAAATGCAAGTCAGACAGCCTACCAGCCCCTAACATCACAGCTGCACTGGCCCTTGGCTAGCTAGAGTGAAACATGATGCAGTCTGTCTGCCTGCTAGCCCTGCGCACACACAGTCCTTACTGACTGATATTCCCTCTGTTCACTGTCTGCTGCTGCTAGGTAGTACTATATTTTCTTACGTATGACCCACAGGTGAAAGGAAAGAAAAACTAATTAAATTGGAGATGAAGCAGCAGTGCAGATTGTCAGGGCTATATGGGGAGTGTTTTGTCTCAAAGCTCTCACTCCTTCAAACATGTTCTCTGTTTCTGATTATGTGAGGGCATTTACCTGAAGGCTTATATTCAGGTCTTTCTTAACCCATGTCTGAGGAATGGGGTAACACTGATGAAAAAATGGCAATTCACCACTGATTTAGCCCAACAAACCCAACCCCAACAAACCTGGATATAGATGTGTGATGGCTGAGATGTCTTGGCCATCCCATCAAAAAAGATGGAGTAGTCAACCTTCCCCCAACAATTCCCAGGCCTGGAACAATTCCTGTTTGTTCCAGACCAGGGGAGCATGGAAAGGGGGACATTCCTTGTCTCTCCTGTGAGCTAACTGTTGGTCACTGCCCACTTCAATACAGAACATTGTTTTGAACCTCATCGCTGTTCATCCCCACTTGTAATGCAGTGCTCTTGTGAATTACGGCCCTTGGCTTACTGGACCGTAGTTTTGTTTAGATTACAGTTTGGCCATGACTCATGCAGCTGCACTGCTAGAAAGGTTCTTTGCATTACCCCATAAATAACCTGGAGGTTATTGTGCTCACAGGGTGACTCTTTGTGTGGATATGTTTGATCAAGATTTTTGAGGTTGTCTGATCAGCCAGGGCTGTATTCCCCCCCTGAGCTGCTTTCAAAATATCTGAATTCCAGGAAGACAAAAGAACTCTGCAGGCAGGGAGAGGGGAAGCTAGAGCAAGAAAATACAGAGGAACTTAGGTTTGAAGTAGGAAAATTTCTCTGGAAATGGGACTCTCAGTCCTGAACCTGAGGCCTTTATTATAAGAAGGTTGCCCTCCTTCCCTGCAGCATTTGGAGACTGATAGAAAAGACACTTGTGACTCTGAGGTGTGTGGGTGTGCATGTGCACGTGCATGCATGCATGCATGCCTGTGTAGGTTTGTGCCCACTGTGGCCCCCCCATTCCTCCCTCAATGCTTGCAAGGGACACTGATAATATCTCTGACTGCCATTTGCTGGTGTGTGTTCCCCTGTAGCCCTGAAGGTGATCCTTGTTTGCTTTGAACGCCAACTGGACAGCCAGTGGTACTGGCTGAGCCTGCAAGTCAAAGAGATGGCACTGCGGAAGGTGGGAGGGCTGGCCCTGTGGGATTTCCTCGACTTTATCGTACGAACACGGATCCCTATCTTTGTGCTCCTTCGGCCCTTCATCCAGTGCAAGGTAACAGTTGCTTTGGCTCCTGCTAGATCACTCCCTGAAGGCAAGATATCCTTTATTCCCCTGCTGAGAACAGAGGACCATCATTCCTGGAAGAACTGTGTGTTTACGTAGGGAGTGACTTTTCAGAAGTTAGTAGGCCTGTGAACCCTTTGAAACTAAATCACAGGGCTTTTTCCTAGACAACACTAAAGAGTATGCCAGTCATATAGGAGCTCTGATCCACAGAGTACAGCTAGTCTTAGTTCCCCTGGGTGGGAATGTACTATCAGGCTCAATGAAGAGGGTTTGCATGTGTCTTTGTTTTGCAACAAAGACACTCAAAGCACTTGGAAGTAGTGTGGATGCTCTGAATCTAGGAGGGGGTTGGCAGAAATCTTCCAGAAATCCCTCTTCTATACAGAGCCAGGCAATACAAGCTAACAGCCAGGAAGGACCACTCCACTTTCCATCTCTTGGGTGAAGGTTCTGACAGGGCTCTTGTGGATGGACAGACAGCTGCTAGGCTGAGGCAGCCAAAGCTTAAGTTATTCACGGCTCTTCCCTGCTCACCAGGCAGACTAGCACATGGTAATCCATCTTACTTAGCCTACCGTGTCTCACTGCTTGGACAGACTAAATCATCTTGGAGGAAGGATCTGTCTCGCGTCTGACGGTAGAGCTTAGCATAAGGAAGCCCTCATCCCCATGTACCAATGTCAGTGAGGTTTTGATATCTGTCAGTCAAATACAAGGTTGTCGCTGAAAGACAGGTGGAAACCTCATAGCTGGAGTCAAAACCCCATGCCTACAAGGAAGACAGTCTGCTGGCTGCAGGCTCATGCTGATCTGGAGACTAGTTCCAGTTCCCTGGGCATCATTTCCCTGCAATGCTAACGTGTCCCAATTTTGCAGCTGCTGGCCCAGCCGGCTGAGAACCACGAGGAGCTGACTGCTCGACAGCACATTGCCGACCAGCTGGAGAGACGGTTCATACCGCGCCCGCTCTGCAAGAGCTCCCTTATTGCTGAATTCAATAACGAACTGAAGATCCTGAAGGAGGCAGTGCACAGCGGGTCTGGTAAGGAGGACAGGGAAGAGCTAAGGGCCATCAGCCCAATCTGGCCAGCTGGCTCACCCATAAATTAACTTGTGAGGCAGACCTGCCCGCTGCCTAGGAGGGGGATGTGGTAATCCACCCACACCCCGACAGCCTATCCCTGGACCAGGCCCTATGCCCAGCCCAGCCTTGCCACTGGACAGCCAACAGAAGTCCAGGTTAGTTGTGAAGTACACCTTGTCCTGCCCATTTTTTTCCACTAAGTCTGTCCCCCATTTCCCAGCAGCTGCCTGTCACTGTCACAGCTGGCTTGTGCAGCCCCAACCCACAACACAGCAAACTGCTACCTACATCTCTGTAAATCCAAAGCTGCTCATGTAGAAACATCTGTCTGTTTGTCAGCAGCAGATCTGTCTCCTCCTTTCTCCTCTTGGTCTCTTTTTGATTTTTCTCTACTCTTACCAGTGCGGTGCAGATCAGCATCCCGAGCTGATGGTGGACTGAATTCTCTCTTGCATGAGGGGACACTTTTCTCCTGTAACAGTCACCCTTGTTGCCACGAGATGGCGGCCACTGCTTACACACAGCAAGAGATTTTATGTGCTTTGTTCTTAGGACAGGAAAATTTTCAAAAGAAAATGCCTCAGCTGTTTTTTCCTTGGTAATAATTTTCCTTGTTCCTAAATGTTGAAGCTGATCTGGAAAATATGGCGCTAAGATTGAGGGAGAAATCCAGACTGCCTAAGAAAAATGGACAGAGATTTTGGGGAGATGAGGTGAGCCAGGGCAGCTGTGTCTTGTTTCATCACCTCTGCCAACCCCTGCCCCACTAGTCCAGGCAGAATCAAGTGCCCGACATGACAGGAATGCTTTGCTCGTTATTGATTTCCGGTGCCATCACTGACTTGGGTTTGGTTTTCCCACTCTTGCGCAGCTTACCAAGGGAAGACATCTGTCAGCACCGTGGGCACCTCCACCTCCGCTTACCGCCTGAGCCTGGCCACTATGTCCCGCTCCAACACCGGCACTGGCACGGTCTGGGAGCAGGACAGCGAGCCTTCCCAGCAGGCCTCGCAGGACACGCTGAGTCGCACAGATGAGGAGGATGAAGAAAGTACGTGGCTACTGATTCAAGCTAAGCCCCCAGTATTGAAGATGTTTTCTTGATGCCCCAGAGGACGGCTGGGAGGGGAAGACAGTTGTCCTTGGCCCAGCGTGACCAAAAGGCCCATAGGGGCAGGAGGCTAAGAAACTGGTGTGGTTGCTACACAGTTCATGGTGTTAAAGCTTGCGTCATTACATACCTCCTCATTCCCTCCTGAGCTCTTTTTAGTGTATGAGACCTCAGCTGACATGCAATCCTCACAGTGCTGACAAGGCATTTGGCAATCAGTCCTCTCTTTGACCTACATCATGACAGTAGGAAGGGGCTGTGGCTGGCTCTGTAGTTAGGATCCTGTTCCTGCAGGATCTTAGTACTTCCTGCTCATCAATTCTGTCCAGACACTCTGACGTGGAATATGTTGTCCTTGTGCTGCATGGGATCCAGCTGTGGCTTTCTGCAGGGTGGAATGTCTGTGTGCTTGTGTCGCTCGATTAACAAAGCGGAAATTAAGCCTTAAACCTCCTGACAACAAAAGCTTGATCTCCCTTTTGGGCAGCTGGCACGTTCTGGGGTTGCCAGGCTTCCTGGTGCCAGTTTAGAAGGAATGGAATGGCGAATCTTTTGGGGACTAATTTGCAATGACCTGAATGTTGCTTTGTCATTTCAGCCGAGTTTCATGTTATTCTTGGAATTTTGTCTTCTCTCTGCTTCTGGGCTGTCCATCTGCTTCTGAGTTGTCCATCACTGAAAGCCAGGGTAGAAAACTCTGCTCATATGTCATCAGGCTTGGGCTTCCCCTACTTTAGCAGGGGTACTATCTTCTGGTGCTGCAACGGTTGGTTGCCTCAATGCCTGAAACGCAGGCGTTTCACTTCTGTATTTGAGGACTGCTGACTATTCCCCAAAGACATTAAACAAAAGGAGTGAAAATGGGTGGCTCAAAAGAAAGGCAGAATTGCCTTTTGGGAAAGAACAGTTAGCCTGAAACTTTGCAGGCTCAGCCCAACTTTATTTTAGCTGGGTTCATCACTAAACATTGTACAATCCACCCAGTATTGTACTGCTAATACATTGCTCAGATACTCACTGTGGCAAACTCTGGTTTCAGCCTCAGATTAATTATGAGCCACTGTGTGGAACGATGAGTGCTATCTTCCTATTTGCTTGCGGCAGGACTACCTCAGCCCTGCCTTGGCTTAATGCTGCCATAAAATATTTCAGTATATCAATATTGGAAAAGGTCAAAAAGAAAAGAGAAAATTACGCAAAACTTCCCATTTTGTTTTATTTATTTGCAATTAGGAGTTGTTGTGGTAAAAGCCACAACAGAGACATTTCTTTCCAGGTACTTTATATAATTTGAAACAGCACTGAAAATTTCAAGCAGTCCTGATCACAATCCAACTGTCTGCATAATTCAGTTGCAGCAGGATGTATTTGAGTCAATTTATCCAATTTTTTGATGACATTTTAAAATGCATGTCCCAAAGGGTGTTAAAGGGTCAGTTCTGCATTTTGCTGTTATGTATTTTATCTTTTGTAACAGTGCTTTGCTATATCATAGCAGCAGTTTATTACACACCAGCAAAATGTCCAGTTACAACTTTTATGCCAGAAAACACTGTATATTAACAAACAATTTATTAATCACAGGAATTAAGCTGAATTCCCCAAACACGTTTTCCTGAGAGCCATATAAACTGAAAGCATACATAAATCCCTGCCCCATGTGTGCCGGGTTCCTCATCCTGCAGGGTTTTATGCATATGTCTTTCTGAACTGTGACTGTAAAATCTAATGGAAGTATTCAAATTTGCAGGCTTGGGGTCTTAGTAAGTAAATGCTGGGTACACCTTTGGCATCCTGTTCTCTCTCGACAACTGAAATATATAGGTGGGGTTTGGGGCGGTTGCTTCCTCTCCTTTCCTGTTTTTTCTTTCTTTCTAGATGACTCCTTGAGCATGCCCAGTGTGGTAAGTGAACAAGAAGCATACCTTATGGGTGCCATTGGGAGGAGGCGGTTCTCCAGCCATCTCTCCAGCGTGTCTGCACCTCAGGCTGAGGTGGGCATGTTACCCAGCCAAAGGTAACAACATGGGCTTTTCACCTTTCCCATTAAATTCATGAGAGCAGAAGTGGCGCAGGTATATTATGTGTACATCGGAGATGTGGGATAGTAGAATCAGTGCCAGCATAGTGATGCTAAATTTATTCACTCTGAAATAGTGTCAGACCAAGGTTGCAGGGTTGGAAATAAAGATTTTCCAGGATGATCTGTGTTGAGTAAGGTCCATAAGAACAAGCTGTCATCCATAGAAACTTTCCTCTTAAACAGTTTCAGAAACCCTCAGCACTATTATTTTCCTCTGCTACTACCATGGATAGCAAAAAGAAACCACATGATTTTGGGGCTATGCACTGAACCAGGGGACCGT
>NW_008825268.1:2976951-2977767 GCF_000699105.1 Pygoscelis adeliae | reverse complement strand
GCAGCTGAGACACGGGGCAGAGGCATCCTGTTTGATTTACTTTGTTTTCTTCCATGTAGTCTTTGTCCTTCCTAGAACACTAACTAGCTCATCACAGAAACTGAGTGTCAAGTTCAAAGATGGGATTTAATACTGTTTAAAACCAGAAATATACTTGTTGATAGAAATAACTTTGAACGCCTTATTCCTGGTTAACATGGGGTGGTGAGAAAGAGATTGGAATTTGGGAAATGTACATCTTTAGAAGATGTAGAGAGAAGTTTTGCCTTTAAATGTGATTTTTTTTCTAAGTAAGCAATGTTTATTGTTTTATTTGTCTGCGACATAGTTATCCAAGGATATCCGACAATGAACAGATTAATTTATGTTATTTCTTTGAACCTTTAAAGAATAAATTCTACATTATCTCTTGACCAGCCTTGTAATATCAAACAACTTTGTTCCCTCCCCAGTCTTGCTTGGAATTAAATAACTAACCTTGATACATGAAGGAAAAGTAACAGCTGTGGTACATGCCAGCAGAGATAGGAGCAGTGATTTACAAGAGACAAGTTACACAGATTTTATCTGGGAGTTTTCACAAAAGGGCTTACAGGAACTCATTTGACTTTTGAACTCAATTGATTCAGTCCCTTTGTTTCTTGAAAAATTAATATGCAAGACTGCATTTTCCTCAATCTTTCACTACCATCTTCAATGCATAAACTTCGTAAGAGTCACAGTTGACTGATAGCAATGTTTGCTTTGTGCAATCCCAAGTCATGGTGATGCTGAGAAAAAAAGACTTCAATTACAACAGAGCTTTGCTCTCTACTT
>NW_008825268.1:2976174-2976920 GCF_000699105.1 Pygoscelis adeliae | reverse complement strand
GAAAAACATGAAAGTACAAGCTCAGCAAGCATAATCATAGTTCACAACGTCATGCCCTTTTTAGTTATGGATGGTCTCTGGGCTTTCAGACTGCCTCACAAATGTAAACTAATTAATGTTAAGTAATATTATTATTGCTTTCCTGCTGGTAACCCAGCAGACTGCTTTCTTTCTTTCATGTTTTTCCTATGGGCTGAGAAGGCTGTTCCTGCCCGAACGGCTGAAGTGTAGAAAAACAATGTGATTATGTACTCGTTTGCCAGGATCCACGCCAGCTGTTTACTTACAGTTTCATTGCACTACGAGACCTTATTTTCCAGATGTTTGTCCTTAGAGTCATACCAGAAGGAGAGTGGTCTAGAGCTCATGAGAGACAGATTAGCTCTCCCTCAGGAAGAAGTGTCTCATGGGGAAGGGGGAAGGAAAAAGCTTTCTATGAAGCTGGAAGGAAATAGAACCGAAATGAATGAAAATGCTGCAGGAAAATGGCTTTGAAAACAGTTCCCTGCCTTTATTTCCCGTGGAAACACATCCTACCGAACTTCTCAGCTCCCCAGTTCTCAGCAGAGATGTAGAAGTCTCTACATAGTGTAAGCTCCCTCTAAAGACTGCTCCTGTTATCAGATGTTCTTTCAGCTCCTCTGAGTCATATATGTGCTGTTGAGCGTGCGAGACCAATTAATGTTACCATCCTTTTTTTACTTTTTTATTCCATTGATATTTTTTCCCTTGAAAACAGAGACAAT
>NW_008825268.1:2963477-2976154 GCF_000699105.1 Pygoscelis adeliae | reverse complement strand
CTTAATCTCCCTGCCCCTCCTGCAGTGAACCTAATGTCCTCGATGACTCCCCGAGCCTGGCCACTGAGGGCAGCCTCTCTAGGTACAGTGTAAACACTACCTGTCTGTCAGTGTGTGTGCTGGGAAACGAGCCGTTTCCAATCTTCGCTGTCTCTTCCCCTCACCTTTTGTCGCTCTTTCCATCTCTGTCTCTTGTGGCTCATTGATATTCAGGCCTGCAAGTCAAAGGTGTAGCAACCCACCTTCAGTTTTCAGCTTTGATTGCCAATAACTTTGAGGAGGCTAAGGGGAAGGGGAAAGAAAAAGCTGTAGCAAGTGAAATAGCAGTCTGGCTGGCTAGCCTCAGGGTTTTCCCCTTGTTTAGCAATTGCTTGAAAGGCATACGAAAGATTATCCATGAGGCATAAGCTGTAGCCTGTTATAAGCATTAGTCTGGAGGCTTATATAAAACAGACATCTGTTTTTCCATTCATCTCACAGTGCTGTCACCACAAAAGACTTAAGAACAATATCAAGCTGTGTTCTTTAACATTCACTAATAAAACTAATTATGAAAAGTCCTGTGGAATATAGTTCTCTCTGGATGCTTTACAGTAATTCTCATTATTTTTACAAAGTGTTTCCAATTCTCAAATGACAGCTTTAGAAAGCTTGCAGGTGAACACCATTAATACGTATTTAAAATTCCCCCATCAGTGCTGGAGTTCAGGTCTAGCTGTTCCCCATTACCCATGGACAGGGGAGTTTGTGTGCAAACACTGTTATGGCCATGCCTGTCAAATGGGTCAGGAGTGAGCTCAGAAGGGAGGTCTGCACCTTTAACAGCCAGCTCAGTCGTGTTAATCATCCTTACTGTCCTGCTGCTGTGCTTGCACCTCTCAACCCATCCTCGTGAGGTCGGAGAGCTGCCGTTAGTTCCAAGAGCATCTCTGTTTCCTTCCAGAAGAACATGGCCCCTTACGTTGGCAACACGGAGGGTAACACACTATTTCATCACTTTACTACACCAGCTGAAGATGCGGATATGTTGAGAGGCGTTTGTGTGAATGGTTTTTATTTTGTTAGCTGGGTTTTAGATGTCAGTAGTGGCTTTTCGGGGTGGGGACAGGCTGTTTTGTTCATTTGTTCATTCTTCTCAGCTGACAAATGGAGAGTTCATCATTGGTGGTGTCACTGAGATCATCCCATGATTCATGGTGTCCTTTGTGTGTGTGAATCCTGCTTTGACAGATTGGTTTCTAATTGGTGCTACTGTAGGAGTGGCGTTAGGAAAAGACATTGGCTTGTGGGCAGAGGCAGGAATATTGTTATCTGGTTTTGTGATAAAGTAAAATGGATGGCATGGTCATCTGAGCATGTTTTGGGGCCTAAAGAGAACAGAAGTCATTCAACCAAAGCAGTTAAGTGCCGTCCCTTAAGTAGAGCTAAAAACTCACTACAGTTGAGGAGGATGAGGAAGGAGAAGGTCCGTATCTGAGTTAAAGCCATAATGACCTGATACCAGGTTACATCAGTGTTGAATTTGAAATGTTTTGATCTTGTTAAGTGGGGGGGAGTCACTCCTAACCACGGTGGTGAGGCTGAGGAATATGAGACAGCAAAGTCAACAGATGAGCTCAAATGCAATAATTTACTCTGAACCCTGCAATGTAATCAGCTGTACAGTGGATTCCTACTAATTTCTGTCACACCAGTATTTGCAAGGGACCAGGACACTGTATCCTCCACTCTGCTCTATGGTACAGAGATTTCCTTAGGCAAAGAAGTTAACAGATGTATTTGGGATTCAGTTCTGTTGACGTTTACTATTTTTTTCAAGGAGTGGGCACTAACATCTGAAAGGAGGGGCATCAGGGCTGCAAAGCCTTAGAAAGAATGAAGACAGGGAAATACTGCAAATTCTTATAAAAAGGCTAGGTTACAGTCCTGTAAGGAAGAAAAGATGTTTCAACTGCGTTGTTAAATGTGCAAATTGGATTCCTCCCCTAAAGGACAGAAGTAATAAAGCAGATGTTGTAGGAGTTTATTGTGCTGTGGGGATCATAGGACAGAATAAATGTGTTTTTATATTCAGGAACATTAGTTTTGAATAAAGCAGGCTTCAGTTTTTCTTACATAACTTTGATTTTGGCTGGAGCACAATGATAACAACTGTTTAGGATTGCCTTCTGAATTCAAAAGTTGATGTTTAGTCATAACTGACATAAAGAAATAAATCATGTGGAGACTAGACCCTTATGGAAGGTTGGAGGTTTAAATAAATTAAATAAATAGTGACAAACACAAAAAAGCATAAAGTCTGTTTCCCTTTGTTCTATAGCAATTAGAGCCAGCCGTGTAGAAAAGCAGGGAAGGCAGGAAGGGGATAGCATTTAAGTGCTCAGAAGTAAACAGATAGCATGGGGTACAGGGCTGAGGAGCATATGTGTCCAGCATCATGATCTGTTGTGGTTATAATCTGAGAGGAGAGGATATTTTCCCAAATCAGAAAGGAAGAAGAATGAGAAGTCACTGTAATGGAAAACTGTTGCACAAACACATTTCCCTTTAATGTTTCTCATTATGCCTGTCTTAGCTTAATGGTGCCTAATAGGGAAAATCAGAGTGAACTCACATTGCCAGGGCAAGCGTAGCAGATCTAACACTAGCTGGGCTAGGATGTGTCTGGGAATACAAGAGCTGGAGTTCATCTACGTTTTAACCCATTCTCCACTGGCCTTTGTCCACTAACCCTCTCATTCAGATGTCTTCGGATACAAAGTGTGTACATTCTCCCATAATGGCGTGGCAAGCATGTACGCCTTCTTAATAGATATTTAAACTCCTTGCTTCCTTTGTCTCTGTTTGTTTTCTTCCTTTTTCTTTCTTTCTTTCTTTTTTTGGCTACATGGTTTCATGTTCAATTCATGAACATCACTTATTATAATTGCCAACCTGATAAACTTTCTTTTAGCCCCCACTGTGTGACTGCACTGGCTGTCATTTCTTGTAGTGCTGGCAACATGCTTCCATGAAGCTGGGTTTGTCTGATCTTTTGCTCACCTGTCTCTGCCCTAACTATGTAATGGGAGTAACATTACTGTGAAGATAAACCCCCTGACAGAGATACTCAGAGAGTGACAGAGTATCTTTGTGATGGGCAGGGAAAAAATCTGTTTTGTTATTCCCAAATAAATCTGGTTTATGTACTGCAGAAAACCCCTTCTTGTTGATCACATCATTGCCACAGGAGGGAAATGTGCTGTCAGCTGAAATGGCGTTTGATTCAGCGTTCCTTGTTTGGGTCCCACGGGCTGCCGGAAAAACAGTATACTACTGGTCAGGTTTGGTAAACAAGGAGAGACAGAAAAAGAGGGAGGGAGGACTACACAGAGCCAACAGTCTGCCTGCCACACTAATTTTCATGGAAACAAGATCAGTAGTGCTCTTCTTTGATGTGAAAAGAAACCCTCACAAACCCTCATGAAGTGAAAGGTTATATCTGAAAAGTCAGTCACTCATCTGAAATTTGCGGTCTTTACGGTTCTCTCTCTCTTTCCTTCCCGTCTTCAAAATTTGGGGATAGAAGGCAAAATGACAGCCACAGCAGGACTGTGCTGTCTGCAGGCAGCTCTGCAAAACTTGGCTTCTCTCTGGTCCACCATTTGCCTGCAATACATATCTGCAATTTCAGCTCATAAGATCATCCCAAATTATACCAATTTGTGTAATGATTCAGTACTGGAAATAAACATCCACCAGCTCCCTAAAGTCCTTTCACTTATGATATAAGCCAGGCTGAAAATCCCAGACTCCAGCAGGAAGACACAAAGTCCAGCCTTTCTTTTGCTCACCTATTGTTTGTCTTCAGTGCACAGATTACTCCATGGGAATTGTTTTTTTCCTCATGTATAGCCTCTGTGCCCTCATGTGGTCCATGTACTCCCTTTATCTAATGACTTTTTCAGTGTTTTCATGATGCATGTGAAATGAGTTTGTTTCACTACTATAAACAGTGTTTTGTACTGATTATAATCGTAGTCTTTCTGCTACAGACATTTATGTCTCCTCACTCATAGAACTAAGAGTTACTGTTCCTTCATCAGAAATTGTAACAGTATTCTCAAAAGCTAGTCCAATAGAAAATTATTTTTTCAAGATCTTCTCCAGCTAATTCCTACTTAATTCACATACTCGTAACTACTCTAAAACCATCTTAAAATTCAGAGGAATAAGTTTTTACGTAATCCTAGAAACAGAAGATTAAGAAAATTCTACAAGCTGTAATTTCAGGTAGTCTGGATCACAAATCTAAAGACTAATTTAAGCGCAGTCTCTTTGCTTTAATAAGGCATGATGTGTTGCTTCTGGACCTACCAGTCATACATGCTGCAGTCATTGTCTGGGTCAAGAACACAGTCCTACTAACAGGAAGTAACTCTGAGGATTCTGCTTATTCGTAGGCGGGTGTTTGCATGATGTTTAGGATGCTTGGTATGTAAATCATGTCAATACCCTATGTAAAAGCTGGAAAATATGTTCCGGAGACTGGTGATCTCATTTGGAAGAGCTGTCTGAGGGAGAAAAGCACTCAAATATATCTTGTTTATTCTGGCTTTGAGCTTGCAGAAGCTTTTCCTTTTTTTCCAAACCACTGCAGCTGTGGTGAGATTGCCGAGGGCATGCCTAGGATTATTAGGCTGTGGTCAGACAATCAGAAGAGAAACAGCTTCAGGGTCTTAAGATGTCTCTCTCCTTGAAGTTGCCCATCGTCTCCCCAGCAGAGCTGGTAGAAACACACACGTATGGGTTAGTGCAAAGTCTGGCTTTAGTTTAAACTGATAAGGGAGGAAGGAATAGGACTTTCAGATCAGGTAACCTGACTTTGACCCAAAGCAGACCAGGATGCTCTCATGTTCTGTTCCACCAAACCTTCTTAAGGGCAGTAACTTCTACCAAAGCGAATAATGAGCTGTTCAGGAGACAGAACTTTTTAAGCCTCTCCACAGACATCCTCCATGTCTTGTTTGACCACGTCCTTAGGTTTGTCTTCTTCCTCCGCTCCTGTAAGGTCAGGTGATAAACCTTCACTCTGTTGGTGGTACTGAGCTCCTCCAGGGAGATCCAAGGAAAACATCTAGAGAAATGAATGTTGTTTTCCTTTAGATTAATGCAGGCCAAAGGCAAAATGGATTGTAATACTGAATCTTCAACAATGCATACCAGATATAGCTGGAAGTTGCTTAAATAGGACGTGTGGCTCAGTGGATTCCAGTCTGTCCCAAATAAGCAGCTGCCTGATTTAAAAGAAGTCCATCTTAAATGTTAGTTGCTATTGTAACCATATGTCTCTCAGACATAGTTCATTCAGCTAAAATGTTTTGTGACCACTGTCTGCTAAATGACAAGTTTTTAACTGTTTGGAGGAATACAGTGCTTTGATAAAAATGAGGGGAGGGAGGTATTTTTATATTAAGTAGATTAAATGGTCAGCTGAATGGTAGACTGAGATGGTATGTAGCCGAGTATGTTTTATTGCTAAAGATTCTTTTACTGCAGATTTTCAGATATTTTGTGCCAAGATATTAAAAACTAAAAAGCTGTGTTTAAATATATATATATATAAAAAAATTATGTTTACTTGTCTTTTTTGTTTGTTAGCCACAAAAAGACTTAAGGCTGCAAGTGTTGAGTGTGGGGCCTTGTTCACATAACTCATGCATCCATTACGTGAATGGATCCTTTGTCATTTTGTGTTTGTTTTTTGTTTGTTGACTTAAATTGAAATTAAAACCAGATGACAAAATTGTGTTGAGGCTGTGGAATCTATATGGGAGGAAAAAAAATAGCTTTTACAACAGTGCCCTTGAAAAAGTAAAAGCAAACAAGGCGGCTTTTGAGCTAGGAAGCTGATATTCTTGCCTTTATTGATGTGGCAAAGGATGCAGAGAAGTGAGCGATGCTCAGTGGGATGCATCAATCAATGACTGAAAACTGAAATCTGCAGTTATTTATATTTGGATGCTACCTGTGCGTGGCCAAGTCCTGAATGCCATGACTCCACCTCCCACCCTTTCCTAAGCCCCGGAAGCCACAACCCAACAGACACGTCCTCCCCATCCTTCAAAGACAGTATTGCTCTTTGAAGTGACTGTGCCATTAGTGGTTGGCTGATTTATTTATTTATTTATTTATTTTAGTCACAATTGCCAGGGCACCTACTAGTTATACAGGGTTCTTCTGTGCTTGGCCTAATGCTGTCAACATCTAACAGGGTGGCAAGCGTGCAGAGCGAGCCAGGACAGCAGAACCTTCTTCTGCAGCAGCCCCTGGGGCGGAAGAGAGGCCTACGGCAGGTGAGAACACGGGGATTGAACAAACCTTCTCTCCTTCTGTTTGAGTTGGTTTGGTTTTTCTCATCTGTGTCTGTTTTGAAATGATTTGTGGACGTGACATGTCCCTATTACCTAATTTGTAATATACTAGTGCAGTCTGTTGAGTTAGCAGGAACCCTAGCACAAGTCATAGCTGTGAGGCCTGACAAATCCCTAAGAGAGGAGGTGCACTTTGTTTTGAATTCCCCGATCTTTTCCTCTGCAGGCTTTTTTTTTTCTTTTTAAATTAAACGATGATCACAGAATCTGCATTGCACTACATTCAGTATTGAAACTGAAAAGGCACAAAACCCAGAGGTTTGTACGAAGGCGATGTCTGAGCCATGGAAACCTTAAAACATGTATCTGCTAAAAGTAGAGTGAATGGACATCTAGAGGAATAGACAATGACGATCTGTTCTCCTGACAGAGGAGAAGTTGTGTAATATGTGAACATACATAAGCCTAACTCTTTCTTCCAACGTTCAGCTTCGACGACCACTGCTGTCACGTCAGAAAACTCAAACCGAACCTCGTAGCCGTCATGGAGCTAGACTTTCAACCACGCGGCGGAGCATCCAGCCAAAACCAAAACCTAGCGGTAGGGCAGTGCTGCATTTCCAGAACCAGCACTTCATACTTGAAAGTAGAAAATACTATGTTGTTGTTTTAGCTTAAAGGAAAAGTTAGTATGTTGTTAGTAGCCTGTATTAAAGTGAAGTCCCAGCAGTTTTATTCTTTTTTCCTAGTAAGCAGATATCCTATCAGAAAATCACCCCCTCAAAACGCTTTGACGGTTTCTCCAAAGGCTTTCAAGGTCAAACTGGACATGGACAGTGAATTATCATGTCTCCTGGAGGTGTGGAGAATTTAGGGGACAGGTGTCCTCTATTCAGGATGCCTCATGCAAAACCTCCAGACGTGCAAATTTTGAAGCTGCTATTGAGAGTAGTAGAAAGAAGGAAATTTCCCATCATTTGTAAGCTTAGCAGTGCAGAGCTTTAAGGGTTGTATATGGAAATGAATATAGGACTGTTCTAGTCCATGCTGTATGTTTCCAGGAGTCAGCACTGCCAAGCAGAGCAGGTGGCTTTATTCTGTACCATCTGAAGTGAGCAGTTAACTTTGCAGGAAACACCTGGAAGAGCAAAGGTTGCTTGCGAACTTTCTGGGTTTCTAAACACCCAGCCAGGACTGTGCTAGGGCAACAGCACTGCTGGAGATGTTTGAAACACAAAAGTTGACCCAAAATAATTAAGAGCAGGAGGAGGGATACCAGTTTTACTGTTAAGTTTTAGTCTAGCTGTCTTCACCCTGTGCTGTTCTGTTATTCCCTGATAGTGGACTCAGTCTGCAGGAATGGGGGGCAATCAGCTGCCCTCTTTCTTTTCTCAGATCCCCTGTCAAAACCTTGGGCGATTCCCTTGTATATTTGCATCTCAGTTCTCCTTTTTCAGCTGAGGGCAGAAATGCCTAACTCACATGGGAATTCAATTCAGTATATTCTTCTGGGATGGAAAGATGTTATGGGTGGCATTTATCTCGCCAAGCCATGACAAAGATAGGTAGGGTGACTAGTCTTCAGGAGATCCCTGACTCTTACTGTGGCTTTAGAGGAAGCCTGGGGTAAAAGGCTTTTAGATTAGACTCCAATTAGACAGCTTATAAAGATGGAATGAATCATGAATCCTGTCTTAGTTATAAAAACTCCAGGGATTCTCTATCTTCTTCTCTTGTTGTGTTTTCCTTCCCAATTTGTAGCATTTTAATACTAATTTTTCTGGGCTTTGTACCCTTCAGCGGAGCAGAAGCGGTCAGTGACTTTCACTGAAGCCCAGCCTGAGGCAACAACAGCCTCCCCAGGGGACCCGTCGGCTCCAGCAGCCCAGCAGCAGGGCTGCAGCCACAGCAGCCCCCAGGCGACCAGCAAGCAGGAACCGCTAAGTAAACCTGTGCTGACTTCCTCACCTGCCATCATTGTAGCTGATCTCCATAGCCAGACCACTGGCCAGGTAACGTGATTGGCGGTTTTATCATGTGTGTCTGTCCGCTGCTTCATCACAGTTGCAGGGCAAATTTATAGGGAAATGCCTGATGCATTACAGCACTACAACGAAAGCTGGCGGGTGACTGAAACCAGCAAACTCTTCTGTGTGTCTGTTCTTTAGGCTGAGTTTGCTGTCCAACCCCCTACTTTTGTAAACCATTCACTTCTAGATCTGTGCAATGATTCTTAATTTGCAAATATATTTCCTGCATCTTCGCTTTCCGTCTTCCCGTCACATATTGTAGTCCTGGACCAGCTCACCAGTGCAAGTTTTCATCAACAGGTTTTTACAGCTTGCTCTCTGAGAAATGCGTCCTTAAGGAAGGACTCCTTCAAAACCTCAGGAGTGTTTTAGCAAAAGCATCACACTTCAAAAGAAACTGCTTGTCCAACATTTTTCTGTGTTGGACACCACTGAGGACAGTGCAGGGACAATCACAGTTGTCCCTGCAACACGTCAGTGTCATTGAGATCACTTTCATATGCCCAGGTATCTAGTGTCTTTTGGGGCTTACGTCCTTTGCCATGAACAAATGAAAGACATCCGTCTTGAGAATACACTAAAACAAATTAAACGAGGAAGTGTTAATGACTAAAATCAGATAACCTTTCTGATCATTGCTACAAATTTGATTCACCAGCAAAAATATATCATTGTTAGGGCTAAATTTTAGGGATTTATAATCTGCAAGTGCCTGGCCCTTTATGGTAAAAAGTATTTCCAAATGAGAAAATATTTTCTAGATGTTCCCTTGCTTTTTCCCCCCCTCTCCCTCCCGCTTTCTCTGAGCCTGACCACTGGCTCTCCTCAATTGCAGAGCGAGGCACTGTCTGCTGAGAAGGAAAAGGAAAAAGAGGAGGGCTTGGAGTCCCGGCCAACAACAGCACAAAGCACCCCACCCACACAGCTCTCTGACACCGAGGACTACGCTGGCCTCGAGACCACCAGCTTGCTGCAGCATGGGGACACTGTCCTTCACATCAGTGAGGACAATGGGATGGAGAACCCCTTGCTGGCCACTCACTTCAGCTTCACACACGTGGAGCTTGGGGAGACTGACGTCGATCTAGATGAATCTCATGTTTAACTCTTGGGGAAGTGCAGTAGTGGGAGGAGGAAGAGAAAGTGTACCTTCTCCGTTGAGTTCCCTGGTAACTAGTAACTAATTAAAACAAGAGCACTTTACTATCTGAAAGCAGAAAACAGCTAACAGCCGGTTGCTATAGACTGGCAAATTTCTGTTTGAAAAACCTATTTCAGTTCAGGGCGAGACCGCAGGAACAGAGAATTTTTTACAAAATTCTCAGGGTAGGGGTGTGTGGGCAAATATGCAGCCATGTACTGTGATCAGCAGCCTCGTTGGGTAAGCAGGCTGTTGTACTGTATGAGACAGAGAAGAGAAACCTCTTCTGAGATTGTGCCCAAGATTTATTTTTGTAGTGTTTTTGAGAGGAGGGCTTTATAGTAGCGGAATCCAAGGCTCTTATACCTTGCTACTGACAGTGAAAACACTGACAAAAAGTACCAATGTAAAGCTTGATTTTCACAAGCCTGGGACCATTGTTTCTAACTTGCAGAGCAATGATAAGCACCATGGAGCAATTAGACTTTTTTTTTTTTTTGGCACTGCAGACTTTAGTTGAGTTTACTTTTGTCTGTTGGTTTCATTCCACTCTGTAAGATATTGCCCTTGTGCTACAAAAATATTTGCTCTGTAAAACTAAATACAGTACATACCGTATGAAGGAATGCACGTGCTGTGCACAGATACAGATGGGCAGGGGGTGAGTGGTCTGCAGATGGTATAAATAGCCCACGCTGTCCTGCTTAAATGTACCAAGTAATTCATCTCCACAGCTTAAAAAAAAAAAAAACAAAACAAGAAACCGCATCTGGAATGCGTGGACCTTCCGGTACCTAGCAACTGCTCCACTGATGCTGTCATATGTACTTAGATATAGGGATTTAAAGTAAATATTTATATATGGTATTTTCATGTTCCTATATATATAAATATAAATATATATGTACATTGTAAACAAAAGATGGATATTGCAAGGCAGAAACTTGATGAAAGAATCTATTTTTGGCATGTTGAGAATGTATTTAAAAAGGTTCCATTTTATGTATGTAATGTTCATGGCTGCAAGTATCAGAGAGATATATATGTAACATTTATACGTAGGTGGAGATCCCCGTGGGGGATCAGCTGAAGTCACAGCCGAGTTATGGGCTATGCTGCGGCATCATGGAGTTACACTGAAATGTGAATTTAGCCATTAGCTGTTTACGGGCAAACTGCAAAACAGCTGTGAAACAAACCATGAAATCATAAGCAACGCCCAAAGTTACCCTGTGCTTTGGGAATCATATACTGCCTTTTTCAGCTTACGTTAGAAGAACTAGATACTAGAGTTTATAATCATGGCATTATTGTGCAGAGGAAAATGTTTTAGATCATCCTGAGTCTGTAAAATGTGCTAATTACCAGTTTGGCTCCTGAGGGCTTGTAATTTGGACGCACGCATCATAAAACAGCCTTACTGAGGAGACGGAATGATACCCTCCTATCCATCTCCGAAGACAGGACTCGCATCTCTCTTCAACAGCTCTGAAATAATTGTTTAAAATACTGCCATACAAACGACTGCCTCATTGCTGTAGTGCAGCATGCAGTTTTTACTGTTGCGTGGAAAATTAACTGTATACCTGACAGCAGGTTTCAGCCTGCTGAAACCCATGGAGCCTTCAGGCTGTGCTGCCCAGTATTTGCCAAATGCTCAAATTTGACGGGAGCCCCCCGATCTGAGGGGGGAACTCATGCACGTTAAGCCTCTGAAGACAGCAAAAGTCATCCTTCTCCCAGGCTCGTGGGTGTTGAGCATGCTCTGCCTCCACTGCATTGGTGAGAGATGGAGACTCTCAGCACCTCTTGGGAAAAGCAGGGCTGAAAAGGCGAATATTTTCATAGTGCACCACCTAAACCACCACATATATATATATATAGGTGGTGCACTAATGCCACTTTAAAGTGTACATGGTTTTGTAAGAGAGATGTTTGGGTGAAGATGGCTGTGTCTCAGTCTGCTGCTCAGTGGGTGTCCTGAATGACAAACTGCTTACTCTGCTGACCAAAACACGCTGTACCACTTCTTATCTCCCCAGTGTGGTGGAGCCAGCACCAGCTACCTATAGGAGACTGCTTTGGATTAGCTCCTAGCTTGGAGGTCACTCAAAGAATTGCTAAATTCCAGATGCTAAGTTTTATTATTAACAGTGACGCACGAATGAGAAAAAAACACAGCTTCACTTTCGAATCCCGAGGTAGGCTGGGTTACTGGCAGTCGGGTGGGGGAGGAGAGGTTTAGACGCGAGCTGAGTAAACGGCTGGGACACAACACACGCAGAATTCATGGTGCATTTTATAGAGTGACCTTTTCTGCTGAAAATGAGAAGGAAGCATCTTCCTTAATGAAAAGTAGATGCCTCACCATGGTACTCCACTCTAACGATGACAAAATAACTGTGATTTACTTCATTTAATTCAGTGTGTGTAATAAATGTTCCCATTCAGGTTTCCCACTGTCACCGGCGAATCCACAGCAGTAAGCCATAGCAAGGACTAAAATGCCTCTTTTTAATGTCTACCCTGCTAGAAATCAATGCAGCTTATAAATGATGTAATCCATAATTTAGTTTTATTCAGGTGGCCAGGCGGATGGCTTTGATTTTGTTGGATGGGTGTTGAGATGGAACAGACAGGCAGACCAGTCAATCTGTTTTCTCATGTGTTTTACTTTCCTATCATCGGTTGCACTTAGTACTGTACTAACGAGGTGCATACAACGTACTTTAGCTGGTTTTGTGCTTTCCTCCAGTATCTCTGTAACAGAACTGGTATATTTCCGCTGTGAAGACAAACGATGCTGCTTAAGTAGTGTTAGAGGCCTTAAGCGCATGTCGTGTTCGACAAATGTCCAGGCTGTACGAGTCTTGTCAGCGTGTCAGTCGGTCCCATTGCCTCAGCATTTTACGCAAACGTTGTCCCGAGGACTAAATACAGGAGTCTGACAGCAAAAGGACAGAGTTCTGCGTGTAAGCCTCTTGCGCAACTCGGCATCGGTCTCCCTCTCCAAAAGGCTTTGATAACGCTGCTGTTTGAGCCCATTTTGTTCCGGGGTACGGACAGCGCTTGTTAAAGTTTACCCATCTGCTTTCAGTCCGCGCCGTCCGTAGCTGGCCAGGCACCTGCCGCCCCCAGCCTCGTGCAGAGGGT
>NW_008825268.1:2924047-2962076 GCF_000699105.1 Pygoscelis adeliae | reverse complement strand
CCGGCCTGTGCTGCAGCCCCGGGCGCTGCCGCGCTCGCCGACGGCTCTTCGCTCTGCTCCCCTCTTCCAGATATGCACATGATGGTTGCCAGACCAGAGCAGTGGGTGAAACCAATGGCCGTCGCCGGCGCAAACCAGTACACCTTTCATCTAGAAGCTACAGACAATCCAGGGGCCTTGATAAAAGACATTCGGGAGAATGGGATGAAGGTGAGGGGAGCGTCGGCTTGGCGTAGCGCACTGCGCTTGGCTTAACTAACTGCCGTGTTTCTGGCGAGGAAAATCCCATCGTTGCAGTTTTGGTTGGTCGGAGATCGGCGCATGGGGCCCCAACGCTCTTTGTGCACAAAGTCGGTCTTCAGTTTTAGTTTAAGAAAAACAGGAATCTTTATTTAAAGCGGCCCGTTCTTACTGCACTTACACAGACACGTAATTGTTTTCCTAGGAGTTTGCACCCAGCTCAAGCCAATCTTGCTGCGTCTGTGTCATCCTAAGGTGCACTTGGATTTGTCTTGCCTCTCCTGCAGGTTGGCTTGGCGATCAAGCCTGGCACTACAGTTGAACACTTGGCACCTTGGGCCAACCAGATAGACATGGCTTTGGTGATGACGGTAGAACCTGGATTCGGAGGGCAGAAATTTATGGAAGACATGATGCCAAAGGTAAACTAAGTTTCTCTGTCCTTATCTATTGAGCTTAAAGCTAATTGACAGGATGGAGTGTAGCGGTGAATAAACCTTGCCTGGGTGTGTAAGAAGCTATACGTAGCCGTAGCAGCTGAGTGTGGACCTCAGTGCCAACCTTTTTATACTGTTTCTCAGGTTCAGTGGCTGAGGACACAGTTTCCCTCGTTGGATATTGAAGTGGATGGAGGAGTTGGGCCCGACACCATCCATAAGTGCGCAGAGGTAAGAGGCTGGAGCAGAGCAGCATTCTCAGTCACTGTCACGGTAAAGCGCACTGAATACCAAAATCTACCTGAGGTCTGATCTTGTGCCTTTTTTTAGTAGTGGCTGCTGAAGCCTCCCCTAAGCTAGAGAAGCTGTTTGTTTCTTGTATGTTCGGGTAAATAGGAGCAATGATGAAGAAATTGTCTATTTGGGGAAGAGCTGTCTTTTCTGAACTTGATTTGTGGTTGTAGTTAGAGGTACGTTACCTGTGTCCCACAAATAGGGCTTGTTTGCCCACCAGCCTAGAATTCACTACCTCCTTACGTGTTTTACAGCAAGAAAACGCTTTAAGAAGTGAATCTGTTCCATGTTATTGAGTGGGTGTTTAATGTCTTTCAGGCAGGTGCAAATATGATTGTATCTGGCAGTGCTATTATGAAGAGCGCAGATCCAAGATCTGTGATCAATCTTCTAAGGAATGTGTGTTCAGAAGCAGCTCAAAAGCGCTGTCTGGATCGATGAGACCTACCCAAGCAGTGGTCAAGAAGGCTCTGTGCATGCAGGAGAACCCTTGTTTCTCGTGCGTAAGGGAGGGCTGGATGAACGTTAATTACGGAAACTTGTTGCTGCTGAACAGGGGAATCATTCCTTCGCTACAATGAAGCAAGCAGCAGTGAAAAACATTCTGGCTGTCTTTCAGGGTTGGAAATGCAATGGTTTGAACCTGTCTCTTGATTCCGTGGAGGCTGATTTGATGGCACAACCTGTGACGCTGACTGGATTGAGCTAAACTTCAGTCAGTTTTTTGCTTGCTAGAAGAGTGTAGCATCACCACAAGCAATCTCTCTTGTGGAAGACTCTAATCAAACTGCCTTCTGCTGTCTGTATTTTGTCATTTGATCTGTGCATTCCTACAAAACTTTTCCAATATCTGCATTAAACACCCCTCCCTTGGTGTGGCAAGTCTCTTTTAAGCTGACTGTCAAAAATGAGTGGTTTTGGGAGTAAGTTTGGGAAAAATGCAGTTTAAGAGGGTGAAAAAATCCCACGGATGCTAGAAATGTTCCTATGTTCTGTTTTTACTGCACAGAAGTACTTGACCTACATAAGTCAAGCATCAAACAAGTCAGCACAGCATCTTTACCAGGTCACAAACTGGAACATACCTTCTTATTTACCTTTTAAAGAGCTAGTTAAGACAGCCACGTCTGAAATTCCCGGAAGTGATGGAATCGCTTTAAAACCCTACAAACAGATGGTTAAAAAACTTTATCTTGACCCACAGCCTCCTTGGTTTGTACATATGCCTGAGTAAACGATTAAGATAAGATAGATAGCGACATACAGGAATGTTATCTACGGAAGTGATTTCAGTGGAAATGCACTGCATGGAGATGGCTCTCTAAAACGGCTTAATGCTCCTCTTAGTTGTGAAGCCAAATAGTTCTCATACCTTCAGTTTGCTTGTGCCGACTTTGCAGCCTGGCCTGTTTGGGCATGTGAGAGGTGAGAGTTAAAATCCACTAGAGGAAGACCTGAGCAAGTCATTTTAGATAGACCTGCTTCCCATGGCTCTAATTACTATTGCTGACTCCTTTAATATTTCATGGTATTCTGCATGGTATTTTTCCCTTTAAATTGTAATTACAGAAGGGTTTCAAACAGTCTGCTGCCCCAGGGGAACAGGACAGAAGGCTCAACAGCTGCAGCCAGTCCATTTCCACAAGGCCAAAGTCAAATCTGTTGTCCTTGCAGCAAAGCTGGGCACATGTCACCTACCAAATGCTGAGGCAGTGCTAGAGCTGATGCACCCCCTTCTTCTGAGCCCAGGACCTGTGAGGTGTCCCACACATAGGTCTCCGCTCAGTGGCTGTGGAAGGAGGCAGCTGCGGTACAGCATGGTCACTGCCGTTGTTCAGTAGGAGGAGCTAGGGCTAGTTCAGACAATCTAGACAAGCGTCTGAAATGGCTAAACTACTTTTTCCTGTGTGGTTAATTGTGGTTTAGGTGAACAAATGTCTTTGCTTCCTGTTTCCACTTGCAACCCCATTTGAGAACTAGCAAAAGAAAAATGGAGTCATCTGGACCTACTGCACTGAAGACATCTTTCAGAAGAGGTTTGCCAGAAGAAGGCTTGGCTAGGAAAGGTAATAGTCCAGATGGCTGTTAGATGTGTTAAAGCAGCTTATTCGTACTTGTGGAAGGAACCTGTGTAGAGTCTGATACAGCGTGCATAGAGAAACAGTCGCTGCTCTGGTATCTAAAATGCAGGCCAAGCAGCCACAAATGGACTATGAAAATGTTGGTTTAGGATTTGGAAATGGGGCTTTTCATGCTATTGAAAGCAGTAGGACAACTGCAGTATCTTTGCCTCCTGCAGTTGTCCTTAAGCTGGTTTGAAAGGGTAACCAAACTATTTCTGCCTTCTTTTTTTTTCCTAATTAACTGGGGGGGTGAGTCCCAAAGTCATGCTAGTTAATTGACGGTACTATGCTTTGTTCTGAGCATGGAACCATAGGTATGTTTTCTTTCACAGGTTGTAATCACTGTCATTGTTTTAAATCTGGTAGTTTGCACTTCCATTGGCTCTCAGGTTAGTGTCATGGGGGAGAGAAATTACACACACAGTAAAATTACTCAATTGCTTCTTTCCATCTAAATCCCACCCAGGTGGGTTTATGCAGCTGGCTACTACTGCAGCAGCTTTTTACACATCTAAGGTTAAATCTGTTAGTGACCATAGAGCATCCATGGAAGTAACAGTAATGATACTTGTTCTCTTAATCTTAAGACTGTTCCAGTTTCTTGCCTCTGTACATTAACAGAAGTAATCTGTTAGGCCTGTCCTCCTGTACTCGGTAACGTAACCTCACAGTGGAAGCGCCACAGCCGCAGGACTTGAACCGAACACTGACATGAAAACCAAAATGGTATGGGATCTGCAGGGCCAAATAAACCCCAGGACCGTTAGATGTTGCAATACTCTGATAAAGCAAAGTTTCAGCAGCAAGGGAGGGCACAGTCTGGTGATATTAAGTCACATGGTCTAGAGCGGTCCAGGGTGATCTGACAGAGCAGAGGCTCTGTCTGCAATGGAAAACAGGATAAAAGAAAGTGATATAGCTGAGTAAGGCTGGGCTTGGACATGTGCGCCACAGGGTGGTACAGCGCACATCCCTGAGCAAGATTAAAAAACTGCAGTAGACACACACACACAGAGCTTAATTTTAATAGGGCTTAGAAGTTTGTATTTTTACTTACAGTCCATTAAGGTCCTGGATGCAGCGATGAAGCGTTTAAACCCTCATAGCAGCAGGGAGCAGAACATAAGTGGCCTTAAAAAATGCCTCAACTGAAAATGGTAAACAAAGCGCAAGGGAAATTACTTTCTTTGTGAAGCTGCAACACCTCAGTTTCATGCGTCGGGGACCATGCTGCATTATGTTTAAGTTGGTATTTCACAGTCAGCCTTTGTAATACCTTCAGCCACAACATTAGGAGCAGCACTGACAGCTGTTTTCATAGCTTAACAGCCAAAAGACAAACAGGTTGGGTTTGGCTTTTTTTTCCCTGTTGTTTAAAACTTTGAAAAGAAAACAAGCAGGGGTTTCTTAAACGTTTTATGGCTTCAAGTATGAGCCTGGCTCTGAGCTCGCTCCCACCACCAGCAGCTTCCTCACGACCCCAGTGCAAAAACTGTCTGGAGGTGGGAGTCCAGCTCTGCAGGGAAAAGGGTTACAGGCAATAAATGGAGTACTAGTGCTGATCTAGCTGCATGCAGCACAAGGAAAGAAAATGAAAGGAGGGGGCTGGTCCTGTGACCAAGTTCAGTTAAGCGTTTTCTAACCTTGTCCCAGTAGGGAAATGGGGCTACTGAAAAATTGGGTGCCTCACTTGCTGGAGCAAAGACGCACAGAGTAGAGACAGCGAGGACAGGGCACAGCACCTGGTCTGCTACAAGAAGGTGGCATATGATTAGAGGTGCTGTGGGTGAGGGGCAGCCTGGGGCTTCCCAAAAAGCATCTCGCTTGACATGTGCACACAGCGTTCCCCATCTGCCCCTGCCAGATGAAGGGCTGCTGGAGGTAGGCAGGCAACGTGAGAAAAGCAAATGCAGCCTGTTCTTGGTCACCCCTCCCTGCTGGCCTTTGCCACACTTGCATGTGCCGCTCACCTGATGGCAGAAGCCTGCGCACCACTAACACTTGGAGAGCAGCACCATGGCAGGGGCATGGGGAGAAAGAAATGCTCTGGCACAGTTCTCTGGCTGTGCAGTCGCTCAGGCAGCTCTTCATGTGAAGGCAGTTGCAGTTTGCTGTCACAGGTCTAGCCAGCTGAGAGGCAGATGTTAAGAGAAAAGACTTCTGATGGTGGTGGGGTGGGGTTATGACCAAATAGACATTTTTATAGTTTCTCCAGGCATTTTTTTTTCAGTCTCCAGGGTGCCCAGCCTTTCTTTGGCTAGCCTTTTTATTGCTGCCTTGTGAGGCACTAGCTGATTCCCATAGTGGCTGACAAGAACATCTAAAGAGGGGACAAAGAAAATGTGCTTACCCTTGCTTGTATCAATAACCACTTGTGCAGCCCCTGCAGCTGGCAAGGTAACAAGTAGCTGCTTCAGGCCAGCACACTGGAGACTGGCCCAAAAGCAACACAGTGGTTCAATGGGACACCACAGCTGGGAACTGAACATCAGTGCAGAAACAGCTTCACAGTCCACCAGGCTGACCAAACTTGGTTAATCCAGCTCCTTTCGCACAGGTTTTTTTGGCCTCATTTTAAAACCCTTCCCTTCCCACCTCCCAATCTAGAAAAAACACTCTCTTGCTTCTTCCTGTAAAATGCCGGATTGCATTTCAATTTCCTTCAGGACATGTAAGGCGGCTAGCCAGCTGGTTTACTTGGTCTGTCCCATCTCTTAAATTGCAGAAACTCCTCACACTGCCCCAGGGATCAGACAGAGCAGGAAGCCCTGACCTTACAACAAAGCTGGGTGAGAGCTGGTCGGATCAGACATCCTAATGAATGGATACGGGTATAGAGAAGACCTACAAAGCATTTGAGACAAAACTTTCAGAAACCTTTTCCCAGCAGCAGGTGCACATGCAGGACGAGAGATGGAAAAGTCCACCTCTGTATTTAGATGCTGGGGGGAACCTTAGCCTCAAAGCACCAGCACAGCTTCAGTACGACAGCAAAGCTTAGTGCTGCTGCCACTTCAGTGTGTTTGCAGGTCCATTCTTGGGCCAAGCAGGTCTCTGTGCCAAGAGGAAGCATTGCTGCCATTTCTTCACTTCTAAAAGGCCATCAAATTCAGACTATATACAACATATATAGAAATAACTTTTAATTAAAAAAACCAACCTTGCATCAAAGATTATTGTATCAGACATTGAGGCAAGATTCAAGTTTAAGACAAACCAGTGTTAAAAAAGTGTTTAAAAAAATAATCAGAATGTGCAATAAACTACAATGTAGCAATAGGCTGTAGTGTTGAAACTTTACTGAACTGTTTTCAGATGCCCAGTGTATAATTCCTGTCGTTTTGACCAAAAAAAACCCCTGACGCTAAGACTGGGTCATCTGTCCAGTGCCATTCCAGATATTACACGTGGAAGAAAATTTTGCACAAATACAGAGACTCCTATAAAATTGCCTTCAACTGTCCTACACAGAAAAACTTCCTGTCGATGTATACCTACATTCAATGTTTAATCTTTGTTAATACTTCTTAAGATTGCAGATACATTCCAAACTATGCTATTTAGATGCAAGTTTAAACAACTTGCTTTTGTTTCCTCACTGTGAACTCGCTGGGAAATTAAAAATCTATCTGGAATCACAATGGAAAGCTTTGGGACTTTTTTCTTTATTGGTCTTCTAGACATCAATCACCTTTTCCTTTTCAGCTAGTCACCAAATGTTGGCATACTTACGAGACTCTTACAAGGCACTGTACAGAAATTTGGACAAGACTTTGTCTTTTAACATATTAAAGCAAAATATTATGAGCCTCATTAGCTACTGAAGGACGAAGGAAGTAAATGACCCAAACCACAATATTCAAAAGAGCTGCGCCACTGATTTGACTCGACTCCTCTTTCCTTCCATTTCCCTATACCCACACGACTGAAGCAGAAACCCTACTTTCTGAGTAGCAGATATATCGACTATTGAAATGCAATGGCCTACTTCTATCTTATTGCTTGAGGACATCTATATGAAACATGCCCTGGCACTACTGAGAGCTGAGTACAGATTTTAAGCTAGATGCAAGGCTTCCAGAACGCCTGCTTTGAAACTGCTGGTTCTTACCTACCCTTATCTTACGCATGGGTTACACACATGCATTTAGAGAGGCAGATTTTTGCCCCATGGTCATGCCACACAGGAAAATAATCTGAGGCTATCGCTTCTCCCTACTATTTTTCCAAGTAGTTTTTCTGTGTTCAGTTGAAGTTGTTGGTTAAGGTAGACAGCATATCCTGCTGCACCAAAATCCACTAGAACCAGAAATGCATTTGAAAACAAACAAAACAGAAAAGGATGATTATTAACAAATGTGGCAATATGACAACAGAAAGTAAATGGTGCCAGCAACTTATGTGCGCCCACTCCCGACACTGGGAATATTAGACTTCCAGCTTGAAATAATTACTTTCTCTTGGGGTTCAGGAAGAAGAAAGTGTTGTCTTTGGGATTTATCCTGCCTGTTACAAAGCAAGAAAGAAAATATATTATATGCAGCTAACGTACAGGTTTTGAATTGTGCTGTCATATGCTGTGTGAACAAGAGAGATTTTACCTTACACTTTTCTCCACCTTAATTGGCTTTCTTAATGAACCACATTATTCCCTGTCACCTTTGTTTTCTTGTATTGTTGATTCCCAGGCAAACATTTTCACAGTCTTCTGACTCTTCGGTAGATTGTTTTCTTGGTGGATGGCCATTGTCTGGCAAACCAATGGGTGTGCATGAAGTACAGAGAGAGTCGCTGGGAAAAGCTGCACTTGACATTTCAGTCTGATTCGTTATTTGATCTTGGCACAGTAAAGCTTCTACCTCTTCATCTTTTAGTGGAAAAACTCGAAGTTCCCACAGCCCAGACTGAAAGGAATCAGAAGGGTAGGAGTGAGGGTGGAAAAAGAGAGAAGAGGGGAAAAAGGATTTCAGTTGAGTCTGAGCCAATTAGCTATGTGCAGAATGATCTGCTATCAAGTAACAAATGAGTGTCTGTCTTTACAATGTTTGCAGGGCTCTTCAGATAAAGAATACGATAATGCTAGGCACCACCTGTCAATGTAGGTTGGCTTCATACAGTTTTGAACTAGTACCAGAGCTACTGTTGAACAGGCACAGTACAGGAAGGCGGAAGCTCTTTTCCGTGGTGCTAGACCATCAGGATACCTGACCCCATAACGATCAGCCCCATCTGGAACCCTGGCCAACATCCCTGAGAAAGGATCCACCATCCCTGAACTGAGGCCTGCCATACTCACCTCTAAAACATGTGCTGTGTGTGCTGAGCAATGACATTTTTACCTGTTGACAAATCCTGGGCTTAATTCATAAAGCATAGCAATCTAGTTCTAAACAGGAGCGCTACATTCAGTCTATGTAAACTAGGGCGACAGCCTGAGATTCTGATCAGTGAGACAGGAGGATATGTTCAGGTTCTTTGTTTTAGGTTAGAGACAGTGGTCACTGAAGACCTGATCAGACCCGGAAGCTATTGGAATCACCCACCTTCGCTTCCTGGCCCTCCCTGCAGAGTTGTGCAATCCCTGAACAAACAGAGCTGTGGGCTTCCGAAGTCAAGTCGGGAACAGGTTCAGCATCACAATGCAGCGAGGCACAGGAGCTGCCATGGTGGTCTTTCTGCACCGAATCTTGGCTGTGTCGTCCGTCAGCATTTTTGCTGTAAGATCTAGTGCAGGATAAGAGAGTCTTACGACCTGCCCTTTCACATCACCAGGCACGGTTTAGATTTTCTTTTCAAAGCGTTCAGTTTCTCCATACGTGCTACCTACACTCTACTTACTTAAATCAAAAGAGCAGATGAACACATAGTTCTTGACACCCTCGTTGTCACAAGCCAAAGCAAGAGTGCTACGTGGAGGAGCTAACTGGATAAAACAGGGCTGGATCAGGCACACTCTGGCTGCAGAACAGCTGGTGGCTGGTCCCACTCTTGCGGCTTGCTCCACACGCTCACCAGAACGGTAATTTTGGACAGAAGTCAGTGAGCCGTGGGCTGTTCCCACGCGGGTGAACACGGCATCATTCACAGGAGCCTGCAGAGTCCACACTGCACTGTCAGACGACTGTGCCAATGTAACTTGAGAAGAAACAGCAGGTCCTTGGGCTCCCCCTCCCCTCCTCTGCTCTGGACTCATCTCCAAAGCAGTCAAAATAATTTAGTAAGATTAAAAATGTTGACCTTGCCTTTAACGCAAATTTGAACTAGATGTAAAATACTGGCACACATCTTAAATGCCAGGTGGAAGTCTGACGTTGCTTATGTCAACAGTACTTTTCACTTCTGAATTCAAATAGCACTAAGATTTCACCAAGAAGTTCATAGAGTTTCAAAATTAAGGGTACATATAGAACTTGTGTTTTTCAGTACACTTTCTGAAGTGTTTTTTTATGTTCAAAATGGCTTAAAATGTAATTCCTTAATACGGTTTAGCTCTAATTTTATCCTGCATTAAAAAAAGTTATCTTTGCATATATATTCACAGTGTCATGGTTCACTTTCAGCCACGAGTAGACACAAGCATATGATAAATAGCAGAAAAAGTTATCCCAGCATTTATAGGATGTTTTTTGTCCTGGCAGATTCTGAAGTTATTTATGGGAATCATTCTCCCAGAGCCAAATTGCAGATACAGCTTTATGATGTTTGCTCTTATACGCACTTCTTTTCGCAGGACTTTTAGGGGTTATATTTAATTCTGATGAGTTTTGCACCAGACAACAAGCCTGTGATAATTAAACTTTTTCACACAATGACTTTAAGCATAAGGTCCCTGGCCCAGCTCAGGACCCTTCAATAACACATCTCTGAATGCAGTGGACTTTCATCTAAGTCAGGTGAGTGAAGAAGGGCTCATGTTACAGTTGGTGGCTAAAGTCAGAGTAACTGGGAGAGGCACAGACTAGCAGAGCTGTGTTCAGTATGGGGGTAAAATTTTTATTCACTAATACCAGGTCACTAACATGCCAAATTTCTGTAAGTATGCATGCTTCAGAGCTGCATGGCCTTCCCTTTCCAGCCACAAAACCAAACACACCCAGTACTGTCCCTGACGAGTTAATTAACGAGGAGTGCCCTCATTTTCAAAGTCCGCTGTGACAGCATTTCTGAAACTGCTGCACCGACAGCCGACACCAGTGGTTCAATAGGAATGCTCTTATCAAAGTCAATACACCTGCCTGCTATTCCTTCTGGGCCAGCGGCTCTGCTCCCACAGCGACCATCGTGCTCTCTCTCTTTTTTCATACTTTGTATGACGTAAGGAAAAAACTTCATCTGACAGATCTTCTATCTGTAACAAAATACAGGGATAGCTGCTGCCGTAATTATGAACATCACTAGAAACAAAGGCAGCCAATATTATATATAATTCTGCAAAGGTCTGTTCAAACAAGAGGACGCAACACAATGCATGCTTGCAGTATAAAGGCACACCAAAATACATGTATTCAGCTTACACTCTCACTAGAGCTCTAGTATATGGGGTGCTGTCACTTTCACTTTATTTCTTTACATGTCTGTGGTTGATCTGAATGGATATAGAAATTATACCCCCCATGCAACTAACACATTTTTCTCTATGGTGAGAGGCAGAAAATTAAGAGGACAAGTATTCATTTGCAAATCAAGGCAGTATTAAACAGCACATAATAAAGACAAGCAAAAATTCCAGGAGTTTCCAGAGACTGCTTTAGGAGGAGGCTGGGAGGCAGAAGGATTTGCCAGGTGCTCTTTAAGCACGGAGAAATAGGTCTGAGATCACCAAGGACTTTGATAGCTCCACTTTGAGAGGAACTCAGCAAACCTGAGGTGCCGCATTCCTGGTACGAAACCAAGCAGAAAATGGTTTCTGCTTTGAAGAAACTATTTCTTAGCAAGTGATTTGCACGACCCCAGTACAGCTTAAAAACAGCTCTAACGTGAGTACTTTAACTGCTCATAGTCAAACAAGAGCCAGCTTTTTAGGTAAAACTCCTCAGCTGTAGCTATCACATCTGACCTTCACTTTGAAAGAGCCATCTTCTTTTTTCCATTGGCAGCACACCAGAAGTTTGCTCCTTAGACATGGCTGGGCGAGGAGCACTTTGCTGCCCTTCCCCCTCACTCCCCAGATGGCTGGGCGAGCTCTTGGCTGGACCCCTCCAGCACAGCTCAGGGTTATTTCAAAGTGCTCCAAACCATTCAACCTCTTCAAAGTTCACCTAAAAAGCTAAGGTTGGCGAGAGCATGAGTGCTGCAGCCATGGATTTTTATGCCCGCTGCTCCCAACTCAAAAGCAGAGAAATTCTAGGAAAGAACAGTTCCTAGTCATAGAAGCTGTGAAGCAGTCCTGGACAAGAATTATACCAATAATCAGGGGGTCATGAAAAATAAATTGAACTTTGTCTATGAAGCAAAATCCTCAGTGGTCTTATACAAGTAACACCATTTATCTTCTGACTGAGTCTGATAAAATACAGAACTAAACAGAGAGTCCTCACTGCAGTGCCAGATAGAGCCATACAATACAGGTTACATTGTCAGCTGGAAGTACTCCACTCCAGACAACTATCAGCCCTGAGGTTTTCTGCAGAAGCCATTCTTTGTATCAAGTCTTGCAGCACTGAGGGTAGTTCATGACCATTTTGGGTACAAATGCAAAGTATTACAATGCATTTATGCTGCTGTAAGCATACCTGGTAGTGGCACTCAGCTTGCCAGAGCACACATTTCCAACCTAGGCGGCTGGTCGTGAACTACAGCCCCACAATGAAACTCAACTGGGCCAATGAAAAGGATCCCAAAGACTTCAGTGCGATCTGAAACAGCCACACGACCTGCTTGCTAAAACTGTAGCTGCCCGGTTCCTCCTCAGCCCAGCACTCAACAGGAACCTTTAGACAAACAGGCCTGCTTTGTTTGCCCATCTCATGACTGCTTTTTGAAGACTCCTCATTGCTTTTATTTATTTATGTTAAACACAAACCACTTTGTTAGCTGCTGGTTTCCTTTCATGCAAGCCAACTTAATGCGTTTCCTCCTCTCTCTGGAATTTACCAGCTCTGTCACTTGGATGGCATTGGTGCAGGGCTGCATCTCAGTTCAGATTCTGTCTTTCCAAGGTCAATGATGTATAGCGTGAAAGTGAGAATTTTATGAACTACAAAAGTGCTATTCCCTCAGGGAAAATTCAGGATTTTTCTGTGTGCTCAGATTTCCTTTGAAGTGGAAACAAAAGATAATTTTGAAAGAAAAACCTAGACTTTGAAAATACTTTTCTTAGCAAATTGCCAAAACTTTTCATGCTGGGAAGAAACTTCATTTTTAACAAGCTTCCTTTAAAAAAATCAAAGTCCACATTCCACTCCAAGCGAAGAGTTTTGAAAAATACAGAAATAAGCCTTACTGTTCCTTTTCCATAGCTGATGATAGCAGATTTAACTACTTGTTTATTTAAAATGAATTTTACCCTATTCCATTGAAGACTAACAAGTAATAAGTTTTCTTATTTAAAAATTCTTTGTTCTATGGATAAAATCACATTACATCAGAGTAAAAGGTCTCTACTTGGTTCAGTACAGCCTCTGCCCCCTCCAGCTTTGTAACACTTTATATATTTCATTGACCAACTTTAGGTTAATTTAAAGCTGCTATAACTGGAGAAATTTGATTTTTTTTTCCCCCCCACCACTAAGGTTAGTTTGAAAGAGGACAAAAGAACTGTCATTCTTCAGTGGATGGATCTGGCAGTGATGTTGAGAGAAAAGACTATTAGGAAGGCCTGTTTGTGAGGCATGTCTAATGATTTCACTCAAAGAAAAAGACTTAAAACAAACTAAGATTTGGATCGCCCCCCATCGCATCTAGTTAAGCTACAAGACACTGTGCATTAATGTTGAATAGCACCAGGAATATTTCTGAAAGGTTCTCAAAACAACAAAGTCTGTGTTTCAGTCTTTGGCTTCACGGGAAACACTGAGTCATAAGCCATGAAAACACTTATGCAAAACTAATTACACACCGAATTATTCCAAAGTATTTGTCATTACTAGAACAACTACAAAATAAACTTGAACATTACTTTACAACCATGCCTTGCCAGAAACTTTAATCTGGACAAAACAAATTAAAAACAAAATAAAACAGGAAAACCCGTGCCACACCCTCCCATGCCTTAAAGCAATAACAGACTGCAAATTCATACATGCAAATCAGGAAACTCAAACGCTCTATTTCCAAAAACTAAGTATTTTTAGAGCAAGTAATAGAGCAGACATAGATAGTAGATTAACTTTTGCATTGCCCAACTGTTATGTTTGTCCTTGTAAGGCAAAGTTTCCAGAAACAAAAATTAGGCACCCAAAAAGGTAAGCTTTTTGTCCTCAAACAAAGGCATGGTGAATAGGCCTGATTTTCAGAAAGTGCTGAGTTCCCGTCCTTGGAAGTGTGGCTCCTGTGGAACATGACAAATTTGGGACCCCACATTTTTTTGTAACTTGTGGAAACTTTGGGTGCAAGTCTACTGCATGGATACAGGTTGTTGCATTGAAAGCCTTCAAATGAAGGAGAGAGAGAAGGGGTAGGGGGGAAGACATCAAGTGGAAGAAGTCCCTAACTGCTGGTTGACACAAGGACAACTCCACAAGTTTTAAATTTAGCCATGCAGAAGATAGGCAGAAAATAAACTATTATACAGTACCACCACAGGCTGCTATGCAGTGGAAAGCAAAGAAAAAACTTACTTTATATAAAAGCAGAAAGTATATTTTGCCCTCTCTTGTCCTTCACAAATGATCTACTGAAGCTAGTTTTGATTGCAGTACAAGGAACAATTTCAGGAGCGTCAGAGAATGTGAGTGCAGAAAACAGAAAAAGGTAATGCTGCTGGTTTCTCATGTCTTTTTTCAAGCTTACTCAGCAACAAATCTAACTTGGCCTAAAATCTAAAGCAAGGAAGTAGAAGCATTATGATCAGACAACCACCTTTTCTCAATACTGTGAAAAACATCCAAACCAATTAACACGATCCCAAAAGAACGGGGGAAAATTGGCAAAGGATGATTTAGACAAACAAGATCTTTAGCATTTTTCTCTTGTCTGACATCTCTCCTCTCTCATTCTACCCAGCAGCTGACAGGCAATACAGAAGCAGTGGACCACAGCAGGAGGCAAAGCTGCTTTATTGTTAACTCAAGTTATTTCCTGGCCAAAGGATGAATCATACAGGATCAACTAGTCATGCCAAACACAAACGTACTGGGAGGGCTACTAAATGAGCGATTAGCCCATGAACTTCACAAAGAGACACCTTAAAGTCCATTCAGCAAAATATGCTAGAAGTATGTGAGACAAGTCATCTGTATGGGATCTGAAATCTAAACAAGAAATCCAGAGTCCTCCAAGCAAGTCTCTTGAAACCCTGAAGGCAAATCACTGTTGAAATTCTTTGTTTTTTCCCCCACAGATACCAGGACGGAGAGAGAGCAACGAATAGTACATTCTCAAGGGACAGTGTGCCCTTGCTGCCTTATCCTCGCAGGAGAGTTCTCCTGGGTATGTAATTTGACCTTCTCACTACAAAAGAAGATCAGGCATGTTTCCTGGTAGGAGAGACTGTACCAAACCAAAAGGCGGTGGTGGAGGTGACAAATCTGACTACTCGATTTCACAAGAATTTCTCAAGTGCATGCAAAAAGGCAGGGACAGAGTTAAGTTTTTCTCTTCCTTCAGACCCAAGAGTATGGTGCCAAATGAGTGCAACCACACCAGGTAGGGAGCTGAGTCCATGATGCTCTCCTAAAGGGAAGGTTCATTTCCATGGAGCAGGCAGCTACAGACCTAGTAAAACTCTGAGGAAGCTAGTGCCTTTGTGGAGAGTGTATTTTCTACGCCAAGTGAGTGGCATAATGATTTGTTTACTGTGTTTAGCATAACCTTCTGTACTGCTACCCAAATGCAATCTTTTGCTACTACTAAGGCACTTAAACCCTGGTTGTAGAGGTTCTCTGAAAAAGGAGCTCGAGAACAGATATTGTGGATGAAGGTAGGAATACAAGTCCTACATTACAACAGTTGATAGTGGCCTACAGCAGAGACTGGAGGGAGACTAGAGATGTCCAACGGACAGCAGGTTTGGCAGGTTTGTGGAAAAGGAGCCACAAAAATATTGGAAGGACAGAAAACCAGCCTAGAGACCAGACCTGGTGGTGCGTTCACACTGGGGTTAGGAAATGCCTTGAACCCCTGATTGGGGGAGAAAGGAACCCGCAGCTGCAAAGTCTACAGACATTCCTGGAAGCAAAAGGTAGATTCTTATGTCTGGAGGAAGCAACAGTAGCACATGATGTACAAACTTAGCTCAACAGGCAAGCAGGAAATGCTGAAGGTTACGTTGTTCCTGACAAAGCAGAAAGAAGAAAAGTTTGCTCCCAACAGGAGGGTTGCAGGAAAATGAGCCCTGGGAAGAAAACTGAGGAAACCTGCTGGGCCCACAGGCAAAACGCCAAATTACCTCCTGAAGAGCAACAGGCTACGGGAACTGGCCATGAAAGAAGAGTATGAGAGAGGACAGACATTATAGCACAGGTAGCCCCGAAGAGACAGTCACGCTGGGAGACCCAGCATCACAGTGCCCAGGAGCAGGGAAGGCGGAGGCCTGACCAAAGGGTCCCTTTGGGAGCGCTGACTGTGCCGACAGCAAGGGACAGAAGAGCCAAACGAACAAGTGAACAATGATTATTAATGGAGATACATTTCTGTCATCTACCATAGGGTCGAGTAGGTTGGGATAAGACATATTTTCACAATCTGATACGTAATACTTCATTTTTGAAATTTGAAACTTACCAGGATTTGCATGAAGTCAGTGGCTTTGGAAAATATATACCAATTATCCCAATTATATATTATGTCTAGTTTAATTAAAAACTGGTAGTTTAATTAAAATACAGCCTACCTCTTCTTCATCTGCATGAGATCTTTCTAAAGGTTGAAATTCAACAACTCTCCAGCTAGAAATGAGACAAGGAAAGTCAAGTTAATTTACCTAAATGCTGTTTCATTACAGTGTTAGTTATTCCTTCTTCAACACTGCTTGTGCTTCAAAATTTCTTTCAAATAAAATAATTTCAAATTTAAGGTGCTGATAACAGATGCCCGAAATTTAGATTTTCCTTTCCCAACCCAATATGTAACCTTTCCTTTTCCCAACACAGTCTTTAAGCTATCCAACAGAGTCTTAATAATATTTTTAGCTTTAAAGACGATATAAAAGCAAATACACACTAGAGATTTAAAATATGGAACAATTGCATTTAGCTATTTCAGGCAATTTGCTAGTAGGCCACTGAATTACAGCACAGGAGATCAATTACCCTGTTTTAGCAATCTAAAGATGTTCTTTTTCTTAGGGGAAAAAAAAAAAGATGTCTCTAGAATCGTGGATTATAGGTTTACACTGTATTGCAAAAATTAAGCTTATTCTACTGTATCAGAATGGATACATTTTAAAAATATATGCTAAAACCAGTTCTGTTTAATTCACTGAAAATAGTTAACTATTTTCTTATGAACCATAACACACAAAAAAGAGCAACCTCCAAATAACTGTTCAGAGCATGTCAGCCTAATGGCACATTTAAGGCCATGAATATCACTACAATTAAGATGATATAAACCCACTTCTATTTTCAGCCCGTCTGTGCATCTGTCACCTCCCTGTGTGTATCAGACTATTGCCCTTGTGCTATCAGCTGTCCAGTCTTCCCACCACTCCAGTCACACAAATTGAAGCGCACAGAAAAACACACCCAAGCACATGAAAAGATCATCTTAATATTATAAAATTATCTAACTACATGTTAACAATATTCTTAGTTAACGTTCTCACGTTCATTTTGGTATCTTCTTTGCAACTAAGGAGGTCATGAACAAACCTTGGGGTAAGGATTTCTTTGTACTGTAGTTTCTCCAACTTTGATGGTGCCACCAGCGACATTGGAATAACAATGTTGTCTATATCATAGGAGCTCTCGCTTCTCAATCTCCTCCTGGAGTTATGCTGTATAATATAATCAATACAAGAGGAGATTCATCAGCTCATATCACAGGAACTACACGTTAGCTGAGAAACATTAGAACTGCATGAGGAGAAAGTCTTGTAACTTGAACACATTTTCTAGTGGCTTAATGACTTCCGACTTCCCGCCACTCCAATGGAATCAACAAATCTTAAAACTATCTCATCTCTGAGGTTTAGTTCTTGCTGGCATAACTCTTACTGAAATCAGGTGGGAGCTTCCCTTCGTTGATTTCAGTTACAGTTAATTCTGAATACTTACGAGAACTTTGAAGTTAATGCTGCCTTCTTCATAATGTTCAGTCTACAAAGACGACCTTCTATAATCTTATCTACTAACCTGTAACCCAAGTGGTTCTTGTGTGATACAATTATGAATTCCAAAAGAATGAAGCTACATTTAGCAGTGAAGACAGCCTACATGGAAAGTGGTTTTCTGAAAGATGTGCAAAAGACAGAAACTGAATTTCTTTGTCATGATCATAGTAGGATTCCTGGTGGTATTCTCTGCCCACTAGTGCGTGGAACCTACTGGGTCAAAAACTGAAGTTCCTAGATTACAGGAGAAAGTTTAGTTTTAAATCATGATACATTCCATATTTCAAGATTTCAGTTTTTAGCGGAACGTTGATGGAAGCAGTCTATTCTAAAATGCTCATTTAGTTGTTCTCTGACAATGATGTGCTCAAGCAAGGGAAAAAAGGGAGCGTGCATTGTCAAAACTGTGTTGAGGACGCAGATTTAAACTCAGCTCTCCAGGAGTCATCACCAGATTGAAACACGATGACTTACAGAGCACCAGTATACCACTAGGCTTAGCAGAACCGTGGGACTGAAATCTGAATATTATTATGAAATTCTCAATAAATTCCAATAAAACAAAGTGTGTTTCTGCAGGGACTTCACTGAACCAGAGCTGTGCTGCTCCTCAGCACATTTATATACCAGAGACTTTGCCTGTAGTTTTGCACAAAAAGTTTTAAATAGTGAAGCTGAGAGTTAACAAATTCTGTGACTATATTTGCACCATGAGGCCACGTTATATAGCTGCACCAAGAAAAAAGGGTCATAAGAGCCCTTGTGTAAAACTGGGAACATAAATCACAGTATGTTTAATGAAATTTGGAAAAAAAAATGAAAGGCCCAACACCAATAAACTAAACTTACACTCCAGTTATATGATCTGCAAAATTCTTTTACAAGGAAGTATCCGTTTTAGGAACACCACATACTCAATCTGGAATAACTTACTTAATGTAATCCACTTAATTCACTGTAAAAATGCTCTGTACTGTAAAATTAAACACTAAATTAGATGTAAAAGGCATGTGTTTTGGATTATTAATTTGCACAACTCTGTTGATATTTCAGTTAAGACAGTGATACATTTTTGGTTTACCTGTGATGAAGTGCTGTGAGTGGGCCTAGACATCGCATTGACATTGGTCACGGCAGCAAAACTGCTATGGGATTCTGGTTCTGCATGTTGAAAGGAGAACGTCTCAAACCTAGTGTTACGTTCGCCTGTCACAAAAAATAATAATAAAAAAAATGCATACTGGCTGTTGTCTATTAGACTAAAGATATTTTTCCATATAGTAATAGTAAAGTCATTTCTAGAAGCCCACAGCTAACCACTTACGATTTAACAAATACTAAAAAAAGCCATCTAAATAAACACTTGTTGCTCATCCTGTCATTGTTGTTCCACAAAACTCATCCCTCTCCTTCTATGAAGGATTTCTTCTCATGGAACCAGCTTCATATGGGCAAATCCTGCTTCTTTTTTCAGAAGCTGCCATAGACTACACACACAGCAAATGCAATCAGACTTCGAGGAATTCTCCTCAGTGTTCCCTAACAGCGCTTCCCTAGCTGGGCTGCATCTCACTAACGTACCAGTTCATTAAGCACTCAGTGAAGGTTTCTTCCTTGATAAATGATAAAACAAAACCAGCAGCAAGGGTAACAAATAAAATTAGTTTCTAGATCTCCATGTGGTCCACTGCTCCAGACAAATCATAATTCTTGTTTACTCTTATTCAGTCCCAGTGTAAGCAGCATTTAGGGGGATTCAGAATTTAACCACCTGTGTTCTGCTTTCCTTCTACCTTAATTTCCAGTAAGAAAAGAGAACTCAGATTTAATATACCAACTAACAAAAAGAATCAGTGTATTTCAACATGGAAAAAGAGGTAAGACTGATCCTAAAGACCGTATTGCACAGGCTGGGTCAAGGACATGAACTCTCATCTCCCAGGCAGCTCTGCAACTCCCTGGCACACAGCTTTTATTTTTGGCCTTGATAATTTCTCCTAGACAGAGCCCAAATTAGGAATAAATATGTAGTACTACACCCGTAGCACTAATAAGCTAGAACTTATGCTGCTGCTCACGAATACACCACGTAGCAGTTTTCTGGCATTGGGAAACTATGATCCCTCATGATAAAAGATTGCTTTTTTTCTTCCATTAACTCAAAGAACTAAATACTATTGGCAAAAGACTAATTTCAACTTCAAAAGGTTCATACCAAGAAGTTTTCTTTCTTACTAGTGCTTCCAAGTAACTCCCAATTGTTGATCTCAGTGTGCATGACACTTAGGGAAATAAAGTGGTTGCAAGAAACACTGTGTCAGCATCCACCTTTTGGGGACCAGCGACTGGTTAGGGGAGCAGGTGGCATGGAATAAAGGATCACTGATGGCGACAGGGGACAGGGCACAGCACCCCCGGCAGAGACAGGCACAGAGTGTAAGAGAAGACCGTACAGCAAAGGAGAGGACTGTAACGCACAAGGGGAATGATGCAGAGAAAAAAAACCTTCATCTAAATGAGAGTTTTCAGTATGTCCAAAACCACCCTTTTACTCTCTTCTGTAACTTTCTAATCAACAGGGTTTTTTGGCCTGGGGTTGTGGTTGGGTTTTGTGTTTTGGTTTTTTTTTTTTTTTTTTAAATAGATCATGATTTTTTGTTAAATCATCTCTGCAGTAATTCCCATATCTCCACCTCTATTGCAAGATTACACTAGCAGTTTTACCTGGATATGCAACAGAAGTGTATTTTTCCACAATGTTAACTGATCATTTATATCTTTTAATTCTTTCTCAGGGGAAATTTTAAACTAGTATAGTTTGTCGTCTTACTCAGTGATTTATTTTTCAACTGTCTTGGGAGGAATTTTGCCAAAAGTTTTCCAAAAGTTCACATAAATGAACCTGTAACAGATTCTGTTAGGTTTTACATTCTAATAGCCTGGAGAGGTTAAGATGCTATTTATCTTTACAATGGTACACCAAATTTTTTGTCCCTAAATTATCACATTATTCTACAGAACCTTCAGAGCGCTTTCTATTAACTTACCAAGTGCTGAAGTACAGATTCAATGGCTTAAAATATAAAGATAACAAGGGTGAAAACAGTAATAAGCACTGGCTACCCACAAGTCCTCTTAACAGGCTGGAAGGAAACCAGAACCACAAATGACAGTATACAACAAATGAAACATAGCTGACCAAAGATGCCAGGAATAGTAAATGTTTGGTTGGGCACATGATTTGACAGATAACTTTGCAATTCAGTTTGTTTCAACTGACTACTATTAAAAAAATCCCTTCGCATTAAAAATAATGACACCCAGTATGAAAAAAAACACAGCTGGACTGCTGAGCAGTTTCCTTTGAGAGTATTCCAAAAATAAAATACAGAAGCTTGTCTCATTTTGTAATACATACTCAAGAAGAAAGAGAAAGATTACTATGCTTTAATATAGCACATAATTTTCATGGTGTCATAAATCCATTTCTTCACTCCTGTGAAGTTTCATATAGTATCCTTTTTGGAGACAACTTAAAATTCATTCTCAAAGCCCAGTGATAACAAACGAATTTATACAATACATATTTTTGAAGAAGTAGTGCCATCTTAAACAATACCATTTTTCTCTTACCTACTGCTGTCTCACTTAGATGTCTTTTCTTTCTTCCTTCTGACAGCTGGTCAGATGTTCCTGACACTGACTGAGACTTGGAATTAGATAAACAGCCACTGCTCCATTGTTTGACAGAAACGTTATGTTGATTATAGTCTAACAACAGAAAAAGCATGTATCGAGTTGAAAACTTATTTTCCATTGGTGCAATTTACAGGCAATCTCAACTGCTGAACTATTTATAATGGAAAAAAAACAGACTTCTGGATAGGAATCCATCCAGTACTGCAGTCAGGCACCTGTGTCTGCAGAGAACCCACGGTCCAAACACCCCCCCACTTGCATTGCTGCCCTCCTACGGCTCTGATGGGATCATTTCAGTGCAACAAAGGAGAACCTGACACTGTGGTCTGGGAAGAGATTCCTCTGCCACGTAAAGCCCTAGCTGGTTGCCTTCTCTGATAACCTGCTTTGTGGTAAGTTTATAAATTGAACCTCTCCAGGGCAGAAAGTGCTGGCAAATGAATGAAAAACGGTCTTGCAAATATTAAAACGTTTTACTTTACATACCATTGTCTGGAGATACTTTAAACTCCACTCCTAAAGATGAGGTATCAACAGGTTCTCCTTTGATGTCATCCTTCCTTAATAATGTTTCAAAGTATATGTGAAGAGGAATATCTAATAAAAAAAAGAAATCCAAAGGGAATGCAGTCTATATCAGAAAGATGGCAACCTATGAGCCAATGAATTATGCATTATCACTAAAGGTCTAGGAATCGATTACACAACACTATGTAATATAATCTATGAGCAATATTGCTGCCTTGAGTCCTTCAACTCATGAAGAACAGCAGTGCTGAGTAACTCCTGCAAGGACCAATCACTTGTCCATATAGCAGCAGTATCTTCACACAGTCAAGCTGAAGACAATATAGGAAAACATGTCCTGAAACTGGTGACAGCCAAAGGAAAACTCGATGACAATATCCCAAAAAAGCCCAGCCAGACATTTCAAAGAAGTGATTTTTGCATGAGTAAATAAGAAAATTTGAGGCAAGGTAATTCTCAGCAAGATAGTTATTGTACAAGTGCTATCCTCCACCCTAGGCAAAGACCTGTAGTCTTTTCTATCAGTTATCTAAGTAGTATACTAGATAATCTCCAGTAATTGCCTGGAGGTAAGATCTCGAGGTACTTACCTTTCTATTAACAGGAAGTGAGAATTATGCCATGGTAAAAATAAGTCCATTTTTAGCTGTGAAGCTACACTGCCATATGTGCTGACCAAGGCAGTAAGCTTAAGCGGTTCCAAGCTCTCCAGCACTAAGAGCTTCTAAGGGCTGACATGACAACTCAGATCAAGGTAGAACTCAAACCTAAGGAATGCTCCTGAACAAATCCCAGTTCAGGCACACACACTTAGTAGATTAAACGCACTTTTTTTGGTGTTCAAAGTCAAAGTAAGAAAGAGCAAGGTTGTCTTACTCTGGAATAAACTATGTCTGTACCTGCAATTACTCCAGAATTGTTATTCACAAAAACAAACTCTGGAGGGTATCAAGTGAGAGTAAGACTGGGGTCTTCCCTTCTTGACTAACTCCTGCACAAAACTCTGCACGGTGCAGAGCACACAGTGCACTTTTCCTGTAATCTGAAAAGCCTTCAGTTCAACCTTTTGCGTACAGGTAATTAATGCTTTTGGAAATTGTTACCGCTGGGAGCCTAGAGGTAATTTCAAGGTACATTCCTTCTTTCTCTCTCTGGCAAAGGCTACAGCAGGGCAATGTAATTCATTTCCCGAGGGAGTTCTAACCAAGAATTAGTCTGCAAAACATCTCAAGTGGTAAAGGAATTTACCCACTGTTGTAAGGCAGGAAGGCTTAAGAAAAATAGGTCTCTGTCTGAAAAGCCTTTCCGGAAACAACATTACAAGAAAGAAGAGAAATTAAGTAGAAAGAAATACGTCAACATGAGAAGCAGGCTTCATGACTATTATGTTCAGAATGAGAAGAGGTCTGAGGGCAGGGCCAAAGGGTGGGCATTAAACTATTTTTATTTACATACAACCTTGGCCTCATTGCCTCATGTGCCTTCAGGACTTGCCTGGACAGAAACTTTCAACATATTTTGCTAACTAAAAAGAATAATTTATTTCAATTTGATACAGATCTAACTAGATATTTTTTCACAAGACTAAAGGGTAAAAGGTTGTTTCCCCCCAAGGTTTTTGCTGAGTTTCCTATTCTACTGAGCAAAATATAAAGTAGGTCTGAAAGGTTTATTAGTCACAACATTTAAGTAAAGAAATAAACAAAACATTTCTCCTGTTCTTTTCCTAGGGAATCACCTGGATGTCTCAGATTTTTTTTCTTTTGTGCTCCTGTATCTTAATTAAAAGGGCAGGAGCATTTGTTCCAGTTTATCCGCAGGCTAGGTACAGAAATACCAGAAACCCAAACTTCTTAGATGGAAACCACAATATTGCAGTTATCGGGGTGCAAGTTTAAAGAGGCGCTTTTATGCTCAAGGGATGCTGCAACCACTGACATACTTCTGGTCAAGACTCTTGGTAATATGGAAACTCTGAAGGCAAGACTTAGAACCATAAGGCCAATTATACTTCCAGAAGCCTGTACACTAGTGAGCCAGTCCCACTGCACTACATTACTACATTGCTTGCAAATTATGATACTCCTTTGAAAGTAAAAAATAGGTACAAGAGAGAACAAGATCTGAATCTTGAATTTGAATCCCTCCTCGCACACTGAAATATCAAACTCCCAGAGTTTCAAAATGGAACAAATACCAATAATATTTTTTAAAAACAGAGGAAATGAAACCAAGAACCTTTTCTTCTACACTACTGAAAAACTTTTTTTATTCAGAAGAAAGTGGTAAAAGATGCGGGCACACCACAAGTAGTATTTTAAGAGAAGTTATCCCTCTGGAAAGGGATAATTAAGGAAGCGGCAAAGAAAACATGAAACTGAATCAGGCTACCTTACCAAGTTGGAAAATTTACGATAATTCTTTCATATGAAAGAAAAATGACAAATAGACTAGTGGTCTTCATGAGGAGGTAGAGACAGCAAAGTACACAAAGCATAGACTAGCCTCCCTCAAAAACAAGGACTGCATCTGAGCAGGAGATCGTAGGTCTAGCACTTTTTTCCTGTCTCAACTGTTATTAGTGAGGCTAAGGCTGCTTGAAAGAGAATAAATATTCCTCAAAAGAGAGATGTTTTTGGTATCGGAATGAAGCTAAAATAATATTTTTCTTCCTCCATCCTGGCAAAGTGACCAACAGTAGCCATGATGCAATCAGAGCCTTTCATTTTTTTCTTTTCATGATGATTAGTCTGTTTTCAAGGAAGAATATTTCAATATTCTTGTTAAACTTCCTAGTCTCTCTTAAAGGTAAGATAGGAATAAATGCAAGGGTCATGGCCTTATATGACCATCTTTGAACAGACTTCTAAAGAAACACTTAAAAAAACCACCCCAAAACATATACACTGTGGTACAGTGAACCATGCATAGAAGCAGAAGCAAGGAAACAATCTGATTAGTGACACAAGCTGGCAGTCACCCAGGAAGTGTGTGGGGACAGCTCTCTGCAGGGATTTGGGAACTACCGTCTAACACCCCTGGCTCCTGTCCAGCTGGGCTGTCAGAGTCACAGGGTTAAGTGATGGAGAGCGTGTGTAAAGAAGAAAGATTTAAAAAGTGTTTTTCTCTCCTCTCCACAAAGTCCTGCTGACTGGGATGTTCGCTGTTGCACTCCTGGAGCGAGTGTTTTCTTCCCCCTATATGCTCCTCAAAGTAAACTCCTCTTTATCCCATACATCGGATGTAAACCCTCATAAACCTGCAAGAGTTGAGACCTTCTCAGGATTCCACGTCCACACTTGGGTCTCCTCTACTGGCCAGTGACGAGTTCTCCAAACCCAAGACTGACTTTAATCCTTGACTTCCTAATACCAGATGGAGTGTATACACTGTCATTCTGGGAAGGCAGTGGGTTTGATTAAAGACTCAAGCAGTTCCATGGAAGTCCCAGCCTCACGTTCAGGATTATTTTGTGGCAAAGCAGCCCCCCCAGAACAGCAGAATTCCTGTACTGGTCAGCAACTACCTGGCAACAGGTTTTTCCTAAAATAATTTAAAAAAAAAAACCTCACACCCAAATCCAGTAGTATCTGCTGGTATCCAATCCCTTCAGCCGTTAACAGCACTGAATATGCTATTTTGAAGCACGAAGTGCTGTCAAGTTGCACCTGCGCTAGTTTCAGGGCTAATAAGAGTCAGAAAAAACATCTGCATTATTGTTCAAAAAGATTAAAGAATCAGATGACAGAAACCATAAACTTCAGAGATCACCAAAAAGGCTGACTACCACAAAAACAATTAGAAAAACTAAATAAAGCTTTTTGGACCTAGTCCAAAGGGCCTGAACTGAAAGTTGCTCATGAAAACAACACAACCAAGGTATGGTAGTGTGTTGGCAAAAGCATCGTCTAAAGGACTATTGCTGACTCAATTAGACATACCATGAAACACACAAAAACCACCTTAACCAAAAATGTTCCCCTGACCAGTTTTTCTTGGTTGTAATCACATTACTGATATGGGAAATCTAGAAGGTGTATTTTTCAAATGTCAGGATGAAGTTAAGATTTTCATTTAGTCTAAACTCACATATTTTGCCAGTGTGAGGTTTTCTCTAAGAGAACTAAGTTCTAAAAATCACTCAAAAGAAAAGTTAGTCCATGAACTCTACAGCTCTCACAAGCACAACCACCCTCTGTTAGAGGCATTACATTTGAGTTACTTACCTGAAGGGAATGATAAAACCGGATGGAAGGAAGAGTCCAGCTCTTGCACATAATCTAGTATTTTAGATTCTGCACTGTACTCACTACTGCTGAAAGCGGAGGCTGGCACCATACATGGTAACTGAGTTTTATATGGAAAGGAGGCATCTCTAGACGGCGAAGTCTGTGAGGATACACAGAAACAAAGGTTAACTTCTCCTTTACTCACTTCCTTCAAATTAGACCAGAAGGAAAAAAATAAAATCTGAGTGACTCTCTTCAATATGAGAAGGGGAAAAAAATTCCTACAAACTTCAGAGAGTCTAAATATGACTTGTCCACTTATCATGGACTATGGCGCACAATACAAAGAATACAAAAATACCCTTCAATTAGGGCCAGGAAACAGTTGTCAAAGTTTCCAGAGAAAATGTAACTGTTTCCAATCATTATTCTGATATATCCTATGACAAACAAACACCCCTTAAAATTCCATTCCAGCACAATAGGCATGATATAGATGCACAAACAAAACTAACACCAGAATAAATACAGGGGTCTCCTCCATTTGTCACCTTAGTCTTAGTAAGATTCTTAGTATCAATATTGCTAGACAGTTTGAGCTTACACATTTTAATGCAAGACACAATATTAAACATTTTGAGCACACCATGTACTTAACACAAAGCAAGCGGGCAAAGTCCTTACCTTGTTATAATTTAATATCAGATAAGCAGCACAAATGAAAGAAGATACAAAGCAATAAATACGGAGAGAGATGCATTGAGGATTGATTAATAGGTAGTAAGAGGAATTACTAGAAAGAGGACAGCTGCGAAGAAAGATTAATTTAGCTGCTTATTTGCAAGGCTTGTTAAAGTATGGAAGGTAAAATGATGGATTGCACAGAACTGATAGGTGTGAGGTAGCAGAACACTAGGGCAAAAGGCAGGGTGAAAATGGGCAGGAATAAGCAGCAGAGTGCAGGCGATATACTGAACTCTGAAAGACTGAAGGAAAGAATTGAGCGTGATGTGATGCTATGGGGCAGCAGTCAACAGTAGTCTGTGCTTCAGAATAAGCTACAAAAACACTGCAGGGAAATAGTGCTGTTTATATCACTTTCAGCCTTACTAGATACTAGCACTAGCAACCCCAAAGGTACTGACATTTTTAAGGGCTTTCATTGGTTTTTGATAGTCTGCCAAATGCTGCAGAATCCTCTAAAGTAAGGGAGGAAGGGGGGCACTGGGGTAATTTGAGGTTCTCAGCCTAACGCTGTGCAAACTGCCACATTTATCATCTCCTGGAAAAGGATTTCAACATAAAAAAACCTGTAAGAATGAATATAACAGCAGTCGTCTTGATTTTCTTATGACTTTTTATGGAATGAAAGGAAACCATCTAGCAGTTGCATCAGAGGCAAGACGATCAAAGGAACATTACTTGTATTTTTAGTACTTCTACTTTTCTGAACCCAAGAAATCTCTTTCTGCTGTTTCCTCCTGTCTGAAATATTCCAGGCTGTATTCTAGCAGTGTCACTCATCTGTTAGTGATGCAGTGATTACGTCCACCACATAAAATCCCCCTTGACTTACTGAAATCAGTTCTTCTGTCAGGTGGCATCAGTATTCACAATCCACACTAAGGCAGAAAATACCCCATTAAAAAGTTCCGCTTTCCATCTCTTCCCTTCTTCTCAATTGACAAATTCCTTATGCTGGTATTGTATTGCCGGAACTATTAAAATCAAGTAAGCATGTTATGATGCTGGAGCAGAGGAGACCCTGTGGTAGTGGTGGTGGGGGCTGTTGTATTTCACATTTTTTTTCACAGGAAAACATTAACAGTCCTAAATCCACCTTGATCTCCATACACAGGTGTATGCAGAATTACTTTCAACTTAATTTGGAAAGAATTCTTTTCTAGCCCAGGGCTCCTCCAAATCAATGTTCTGTTATTTTCCTGGGACAGACATATGGGACTCTTCATCAGTTAAACTTTAAACATCCATGAAGTGTTGGCAGAACTGGGACCTGTGTTTGGAAACACTAGAGGGATAAATGCTAAAGCAAATTTAATGTTTCCCATTATATGGACCATTAAACTAAAGCTTAAAGAGCTTTTAGGTAGTTGCGCTACTTTGATGCAATAAGGGCTTGCTTTTCCAAAATGCACAAAAGTGCATTTCCTCTTGATATTTGTTTTCTAGAAATGAACTAATTTCCTGACTCTCCACTATTTAAGCTGCCACTGTACCCGCTCTGCTTGCATTTTTTTTTTTACAGAAATGAATCCACATTACAGTAAACGATAAATCTCCTATTGTTTGAAAAGAAATCCCCAAACACTAATCAGTAAAATTACTTAGAAAATATATAGATGAGACCAACATATACAGACACCCAGTCCTTTAGTGCTGACTCGCTTTTTCTTGCTTTAATTCACTTTAGTCCTAAACACATATAGAATATAGCTTAAAGCTAAGCCTGCTCAAAAACACGCATACATGGTCAAATAACCTCCACAATCTCGATCTATTTTGAAACAGTATTAAAATCCAATTGCCAACATTGGTAAATGCCAAATTCTTTTCCTCATCTTGTCCGTGGTGGGAGTTACAAAGCTTTATGCCTGAATTTGTGCATTATTTCCTTGAATCCTCTGGCATCAACACCTAAATAATTAAATCTTTCATTAAGTTGGTTTGTAATTCAAAAGAAAATAAGGACTTACATAGAAGCAGGAGTAATTTTATTTAAATGTTTGTGAAGCTACTAGAAAAAAGCTAGAAAAATCTGGTGGTGTCTGTGTTCCTAGCTACTAGATCTGGTTTAAATTTCTGATGGAATAGTTTTCCACTGGAAAATGCTGAATTAGTGAAATCATGATGTTTGTCAGGAATGTCGATTTAATCAACTCTCGATGAAAAAACTTCTGAAGCCCTTCATTCTCGAATGAAAGCGTGTTGCTCAAAGAAAGTGCTTCAACCTTACTGAAACAAAACTGAAGAACTGTCTATTGGAAAACTAAGCTCTACCCCCTTCCAATTCAGTATAGAACAGAGTCTACAACTCAACTGGCTTTTCCAGCAGTTAATTATTGATTTTGTAACACAACAACAAAAAAATCCACCAAAAGTCATCTGGACACGACCCCACAAATAAAACCATTCAGCCACAGCAATGACAAGTGGTTTCATGAAAACCAAGGCATACAGCTGTTAGAAGAGAGGCCTCTACAGCAAGCCTGACTACAATGCCAACCCTTCAGAAAGCAAGAGAGATTACTAAACTCTTATCAGTCTTCCCCCTGCTATACTATACCTCATACATCTCCTGGAACATTTTTCTTCATTACTGAAATACAAAACCTCATGCTTCCTGAGCTTAAGTAGATATGAAGAATAACATTACATTAAATTGATACTATTAAGGAAAAGAAAATACACTGTATTTAAGAGGAAATCAGAAGTGTGCAAGCTTTAAATCTTCAACTAAAATAGCAGCTCTGTTTTTAACTTCATAAGAAATGGTGTCACCAACAGAATCTAATTTTCTAGAGTATTATGAATTTTAATCTTCTTGGAATTTTTTTCTCCTTAGTTCTGTTTTACTGGGTCACAGAAAGTCTAGTGAGCAATTTATTTTGATATTCAAAACAATTCTTGCACTTGCTTGTGATAAATTGATGCATTAGACAAAGCATGACTGGCTCATGCCTCTGTTTAGAAGGGTGAGAAGGCTGAACAGTACTGGCCAACCATCCTTCTGCAGAGAAAAAAAGTTTTGAGTCTATGAAGCGTGCCATAATTGAAAAGAAAAATGTTTTGTGCTCCCAGTTAAAAATTCTGACGTGAATACTCGCTTCATGGCTTCAACTACTGATCACTAAAATTCCTACCATTTTTGGAAACATGCCTAAGTGTAACAGTACAGAGAGCCACAGTTCAATTACACCAATGTGTATGAATCCAGTAAGTTAATTAAGTTAGCTCAGATACACTCTGCTGAATACCTGTCACGTCTGCTTCTGATTACTCTTAAGCCCCGAAAAGGCAAGGAAAAAGCATTTATTCTCCCTACACACACACACGCACTCAGAACTTTTCAGCAATATCAAAGAAGAGATATCCCCCTCAATATTAAAAGCTGTTCTTCAGTAAATGAGTAGCCAACTAAATCGCAGAGACTGAATTGTGGGATCCAAGAGAACCACCATGTGGCTTGCTGATGCCTCCTCTTTGAACACCAAACACACTGATAACTTTTAATCCTCCAGAAGCGCTATGTACAGCTCAAACAAGCAGAGCACCGCGTTACCTGCTTGCTTCTGTGCTTTAGCATCTGTCTTAAAGGCCAGCCCACTTCCCCATGGCCTTCCTCTTCTATACACAACAATCTGCTCTGATCAGAGCTATGCCCTTCTGGAAGAACATATAGTTCAATGAAACATCTTATTTCACAAGCTAAACATTAGGAGTTCCCTAAGCAGGACTTCACCGCAGAGTGCTTTTAGGAAACATACAACACATGGATAGTGGAAGGTTAATCTGAAAGCCCCAAAGACCTTCTATCTATCAAGAGGTAGTGGAGGAGAAGGTGGGCATAGCATCTAAGACATCCCTACATGGGAAGGTGCATAACAGATGGTGCTGACGATACGTACTACTTGACAGACCCTTCCTTCTGGATGAAGTTTCTATAGATGTCAAATGGACGGACCTTTCCCGTGCACTAGCCTGCAATCTATATGCAGGTCAGGTACAGCGAAGCAAACTGCCCTGGGATGTAAATGAAGCCTCTGGCCCCTCTGAAGCTGTCAATAAGGATAAAGTGGCAGATCCTGTGGCAGAGACCAGTTTTTCCAGGAACAGAACAGAGACTTTCATAAAACACTAACAACAACTTACTCAGCATCCAGCTTGTCTCAAATTCAGATTTTTTTTGGTCAGTGTCATAAAAGGAATGGTAGCTTCTACTGTTCTTGGAGACCACCCACCTCTCATAAATATACATAGAGTTTAGTTTCTTTAATCCTGTTATAAGCCAATGGGAGATGAACTTTCACCTGCTCTGTGGGAAACGTATGCTGTCCTCACATCCTGAAACAAAGACCTTTTGTTCAACTAGCAATCAATTCAAAAATCAAGGCTAGTGCTTAATCTTCGACCAGTTAAAACAAAAGAAGGAAAGACACGTTAACCCACAGGGACATCTTTTCAAAAATGCCATATAGAAATTCAGCATAGATGCAATCAATAAAACACTACAGAAATGTCATAATAAGCTAAAGGTGCAGGACTGTGAAAAGCACACCAGGTTTTTCATTCTGGAAAAGAAGAATTCATGGGCTGAATGGCTTGCCATAAACCTCACACAGGATGGATTTAGTTCCACTGGCAGTATCACCGTATCGCAAAGCTAAAGGTGTTCTCCCTTCTTTCCTCCCCAGTAGACAGTCTTGTCACACACTCAGAACAGCTGAATGCATAGGAATACTTCTTTTTTTCCCATTCAAGTTTTGCTCATTTTTAACTAATAGAAGACCTTCGTTTTTAACTTTCAGTGTTAAAATAGTAATTTTATCAACTATTATTTTCACTTACAAACTTGGTAAACCATAACCAAGGGGTTCTCCTCCCGAGATCAGAAGACTGACATATCCACAGAGATACTGCACCATTTTCATTGAAGCAGGATGCATCCTCCTCTTGAAACCAGTTTGCAGGAGACTTGGCAACACAACAACATTCCCTGTATTCATAGCTTTTTAGAAGTCAGCAATGCCAGGAAGCTATGCAGAAGCAGGTGGCAGAGCCAATATCTAGGGATACGAAGGAGTGGGATGACAACCAGTAGACTCCTCTCGGTGCAACTAAGGGGAAACGACTACTTCACTGTGCGAAAGGCAAAACTTCTAGCTGGCTACTGAATAATATGCTTGATAGTTATTGCTGTAGACAGTGCTGTTTCTTTATATTTACAGACCAAGGGAGCTAGAGAAAGCCGTAATTGGTAACAGTCACAAAGAATTCACCTGTATCTCCTTAAACACAAATAAACCACTCCATGGGACAATATGGTAGAGGAAATGGGATTGTATTCTAGGAAGCAGGTGTTAAAATATTTGTCCCTAGACAAACATATCACCTGGCAGAAAACAGCGTACAACTTCTACGCTGTATGTAATATTCTGATTAAGCACCTTGACTGCACACACCCCCTTCACCCTGTCCCATATTCTCCTTTCCTCCTAGCTACAGACCACTTGCAGATAGCAGACATTTAGCAAGTCAGATAAAGGCTCTGCATGCTAGGTATAATATAAATTATAAAAGTATATCTATATACTTTTCCCTAAAAACTGAAAATTAACAAGACTTGGTGAAAGACCCATATGTATTTATCAAGTGACATCGACAAAAAGCATCATGGGCCCTAAGCATGCACTGGGAAAGCAGCAGGACACAAAAATCATAGCACTGGCATGAGAACTAGATTAAAATAAGAAACCCAAACCCTAGAATTTAAATACTTTGTTCCCGTCTGTTTCGGAGCCTTCTGAAGAAGCACTCGCTTTTCTTTTTTCCTTTTTTTTTTTTTTAAAAAACCACTAAATGAAAGCAGATATTCTTCTGCTCTCACTTAACTCCCATTTGAGTCTGAAGAGGAAAAAAATGTGGCAATACTCAAGTACAAGAGCTAGCAACATTATACCAATTGTTTGCTTGTGGTATCTAAAACGTAAGCTTTTGCACCTCAATTCCCAACTTTCAGGGTGTTGGCACCTTTGCAAATTTGAATTCTAGTCTTCTCCATATGCCTCAGTCCACACAGCCACCTCTTCCTCCAGCAGGTGGAGATACAAATAACAATGAGAATTTTCAGGTTAAAAAACCCCACTGTGCTCTACAACCCTGCAAAGAAATGGATAGGACCAAAATTTATAGTACTCGGATCTCACTCCTCTATTGCCTCTTACCTTTATTAATAGCTGTATAAAGTTTTAATAGATTAAAGCACTACCTTGCCTCAATGACATCTCTTGTTGAAGCATGACTTGACAAAAAGAAGTGAAACTAATGTCAGTAGTTAGGATGTTAAAAGAGAAACTAACAAAATGTACCAGCAAAACAAATTCCTTGTTACTAAAAAAACCTGCAACAAGCCACACAGATAAAATACTAGAAAAGAAAACATCAGGACATGTCAGCTAAGCAAAGACCTCTCTCAGAGTATCTGACTAGTAACAACACTTGTCTGCTTTTAAACAAACTTAATAGAACTTTTGATATCTCACCCATAATTCAGTTCCTTCAAGTTTAGGTAAAAAATAGCCAGAGACAGAGATACTATAGGTCCTCACTGTAGGAAAAGCATTTGCAGGAGCACCCAGGCATTAGACTTCGGAGAATTAGGGTGGGGGGGGAAGCAGTTATAAATGCAACAACCACTGGGAAATGATTCAGTTGGAGCTCATGTCTTAAAGTCCTGACACCAATCTGCTACTTACAGACTTTCTTGGTTTTAATGTTTTGATACTCTTTGCCTTCTTTCTTAGTGTTAAAACTACATTATGTGCATTTTATAGAAGACAATGACCCAGACGTTGTTTGACTTGCCAGCTCTAACAACGCAAACGAGCGGCAGATCCAGTGTTTTGAATGAAGCACTCTCATTTGACTTCCAACCCTGCCCACAAGCACATGTCCTCCTACTAGACCATGCCTGCAGTCTACTCCTTTGTGCTATCCTGCGTACAATTTTTAATATTCGTTCAAAAATCACACTGAAGAAATGCACCACTACAATCACGTCCTCTAGACTGAAGCACAGACTGCAATCCCAGGGTTTATTGTGCATGTGGATTATTTTGAGTGGCTTGTGCACTGACTCACAATCAAGAAATGGCCTAAGCTCTTACCAAGCTAATGAAAGAAGAAAGATACAAAACAGATTCCACGGCCAAAGATGACTCACAGATCATCTGTGGTACTTAGTCATTCTGAATTAGGGGACAAGTGGATTTGGCCCCAAAGGATGTTTCAAGTTCCTGAGGATACTGGATGGTGACAGATAAACCAAACACCCTGCATCCTGTTTTATTTATCCCCACTGCAGTCTAACTATCTTGTAGATCTGGCAGGTCTTCTAGAGTTTCATAGAGTTCTGTGTTTTCTTTTAGACACTACTCTGTGTAACCATTATTTAAATACCAGAGAAGGGGAAGGTGTACTTCTCTTCAGAAAAGAAATACAGCAAAGCAGAGGACAATACAGGGCATCTCTCAACAGGCACCGGGAGGCTACTAGGTCACTGAATACTCAAACTTTTGACAGCATTGTAAATGTATGTGGCATGGCAGTAGAAAAGAGAGAAAATGTGGCTGTCTTCCCAGCGACCTTATGAACTGACAGATGGGATAGCAGTTCACAGTTTCATACTTTGCTTTTCCTAACATGGATGTTGGGGGCGAAGGGGGGGGATGAGCTTCCCAAAAGAATCTGAAGAGATGTGAAGGACAACACTGAATGCCATTCCATGCACAAAGGAATGTGCGCATTCCAGTCATCCCAAAAAACCCAAATTCGCCAAAGTTATCCCAGCATTTCTTAATCTCCTACACATGGGAAGCCTGCATTTTGCTGTGATTCTCTGGTCAGAATTCTTTAGTCATCGTCTGCTTAGATTACTCTGCAGCGCAGCATCGCCCATCAGCACTGCCAGGTGCTCACTCGCTGGCTGCTTGAACCAGGCACCATGAGGAAACTGGCGCAGGAGCTGCAATATTCAGAAGATTCAATCTTCTCCTCAGACCTTGGCAAGCTGGTCTCTGTTAACTCCACATCTGCTGCAGGGAGGTGGCAGCAAGTCTTCCCTAGCTCCAGCTTGCTCTCAGGCTAGTGACCTTAAAGAAACGGGGGTCCTCACAGACCATGGTACCAGGGGCTATGTAATTATGAAGAAATACAGGAGAAGCACTTGCTAGAGATGGCACAGTAACTTTATATTAAAAATCCAACTATTTTCCATGCTGCTAAGAAGTAACTCCTTTTTCTATGAAAGGCCAGAGGAAATTTGCTGGATTACTATTGGGAATATAAATGCATTTTTAAAGAAAACTAGGTATCAATCCCAGAGGCTATTCCCCATTTTGCATCCTTACCCTTAAGAGATCTGCCTAATCCAGGAGTCAGCCTGGGCTGATAGCCAGTGTTCTTCCATTACAGGTTAAGCAATCTTAACAGCTGGGTCATCAAGTGTAGCAAGTGCAGGACTAAGAAAAGTGACAGGGCCTGTTAGAATAAGATTTCTTGAATGAAATGATACACTGATGATGGCTCTTAATTCAGAGACTTGATACCCATTTAAGGTTTGATTGTCAGAACGTGCTGGCAATGTCCAGTCCAATTTTATCCCTTACTTTCCCAGCAGGATCCCTGATACTCTGTTTTTAACCAACACTGTGTAAGAGGCTTTGTTCACTGCTTTACCTTAATTTTGAAAACTTTGAGTTTGGCACTTACATGAAGTCTGAAGCTGACAGCTGGATCGCTGCCACCACCTCTTATTTTCTCCAGGAACACGAGCAGAATCTATCTGTAGCATATGATGCAGTTCTCCACATGGCCTCTTGGTTAACTTCCCCATGGAGAGGACATTAGAAAGCAGAGTCTAAACATAGGTTTTTGAGCCGAGAGCTGCAGTAAGCATAAACAGTATCCCCTACAGGGGTTTTTACCACACTGTCTTTGGGACATCTCTGCACTTTCGGTACAGAGACACTGGAGCTGGGTTAGTATATGGTAACCACGCACTAAAAATGTCAAGAGCATGGAGCAGACACACAGCTGCACCAGCTCCAACTGGAGCCTTAACTAGCAACTTAAAAAATGCACTTTTTGATTGCAGTCTACAACCAAAGGTAAACTACAAATTTATCTTCTTAGTCTACAAGTCAAGGTAAACTATTGAGCATGCAAAGCAGCTCAGCTCTATGGCTGGTTGAAGATAAAAATGTAAACTCTGCTTTGAACTCCTGCTGCCAGGCTGCAGAAATGAAGTTTCTCTTCACAAGCTCCTACTGTTGTTATTCTCTGAACTGCACTAACTCTGGCCCAGTTTTCAAAAGACAAGAGACATAGGCAGCGCTCGTAGAAATATGAGATACTTGAGCCTGCAAGATGCAGGCTTCTAGAGGAGCCTGTTATTTGGAAGTTGCATCTGGAGTGGAAATGCCTCATGTTTAAGTAGAAGGAAGGGGAAGTCCTGGAGTCTCTTGCTGAGGAGCAATCTCCACAGCTGCAAGAAGCACTTGTGGTATTGGAGGCATCAGTCAGGGAATGAGGCCTCCAACCTTTTTATCAGGACACAGATTGGACTGAATGGGAAACAAGGAAACCCAAGACAGCAACAGTCTCCTTGGTTAATGCAAGGAAGATGAAAAGCCTAAGTGTCTAGGAGGTAGAGCTCCCAAACTGTAACCCTCCACCCCCGTCCCCCACCATCAATACTCCAGGCAGGCTGCCAAGTCTTTAAGCCCCACTGCCAGGAAGCTGAGAAGTCAAGCTAATAAGAAACCGGACAGTTTTTCAATAACATACCTTGCTAAAACTAGCATGCTTTTGCAAAGGATGCTGAATCAGCACACTTACACACAACATCCTTGCAGGGGAAATTTCTCCCCAGACCACTGGTACACTTAGTAAATTCTAGACAGCCAAGGAGACATGGAGATTTCCCTCAATATAACATACTTTTAAAAGGCAAAGTAAAATCAAGAAATTAAAACCGCTTGGGATTAACACTGCTCTAACGAATGAGTTCATACCATCTCTGCTCCCAAATTAGACTGTTGCTTTAAGCACCACAGCTAAACTCATTATATATTCTTACCAGCAACATGCCATTAATATCAGACGTGAATAGATATGCCTTGCCCTGCACAACAGACGATGTTTTCTTTTCCATTTTAAAATATTAATTCCTTTGTAATACGGAAAATTTTGAGAGTTTTAAAGCATTCATAAAGTGTCATGAAAAAGGCAATATAACTAATCAGGAACAGCAAAAACGGAAACGAGATTAAGATATTGCAATTTAATTTCCGAGAAAATAATGTGCCACCAGCTGTGTAAACTTTCTTGTAGCTAAAACAAATATTCTGAAAACAAGCAGGCAGCTGATTTACACTGTAGCATGTTTCCTCAGCAGTCAAGCTTCCCAAGGAAGCTCTCGAGTTGTCTCTTAGACTGTACAAAGGCTTTAAAGATAGCCATACAACAAACTGATTTAATATGCAGGATTCTGAGCGATCTTTAATTTTTATGTTCAACTCATTAACTCTGAGCTCCTGCTGACACAGCTAGTACTCCTGCCACATATACTATATGCTCCCTGAATGTAACAAATAACCAGCACAGCATGCACTATTCTTCTGACATACCAGACAAGACACATGCAGACTCTAGCAGCTGGACTCTTTGGTTTTGTCTCCTGAAGAGAGAGGTGATGGCCTACCTGCTGATTCCAGTAACAGGCACCATGCATTCTGTAGAGTTTCCTCTTCTGGAAACTATGAAGTGGCCTTGTTCGGGCAGATGTGCTCACATTAGCCACGGAGAGAGATCTTAGTCTTGTCCTGTCTCTTCTTCTTTTCTTGATGTGCTGATGATCAAGCAACCAGCTGCTCGAAGAGGATACCTCTCTGTTGTCTGAAGCTCTGCAATTTCATGATTAATGGAGGAGGAAATACAAAAAGTTAAATATGCTCCACATGCACAGGCCAAGATTGCATACACCGATTAGTATTAGCTATCTAATTCTAAGAGAATTTTATAAACACTAAAATGTTTCAGCAGACTGTTTCAGGAAACCATGTATGTGCTTTGTTTGCTGTTTGATTAATTGTATGTTAAGTCACAAAAGGAAGTTTATCGTTCTTGTTCACTTTTCTGCTCACGGAAACAAATGTCAAAATGAAGTTAAGCCCTCAAAAGCATGTAATGGTTTTTGGGTTTTTGAAATTCAAGAACTCTTTGTAACACTTCTAACACCTGAGTTTTAAG
>NW_008825268.1:2889061-2924024 GCF_000699105.1 Pygoscelis adeliae | reverse complement strand
TACATTCCATTCAAGACAGCAGTCATGCTAACACAAAGGAGACCTAGAGTCCTGCCCTAATACTTTTGAGATTTTCTAGTTTTGCTCAAGAACTGAAACTTAAGTAAAACTTTACAAACCAGAGTCCATTCAGTGTAGGGGTTGCAACTCACTGTGAAGCATTTGTATCAAAATTAGGAACTCTGCACACTTAGTTTAACCAACACAAGGCCATTAAACTTCATTTCCAGGGACGTGCCAATAGAGCTCTCCAAAAGAGCCCAAGCCCAGCCTGGAGGAAGCTCTTGGGGAAGAGGGAAAGCCTAGTCTGTTTGTCTGTCTTTAAGACCTAGAAGCTGGTTAGACCCAGATGATTTGGAAAAATGCAAGCTCAGCTCCAGTCACAGTGTGACAGGGTCTACATGGACACATGGAAATCTTTGTTTTAACATTAAATCTCAATCTTACCTGCATTTCCCCAAGTCTATCCCTTTCAAATCCCCCTCAGTGTTATAGCATCATCCCTCCACAACCTTACCTACATGCACACTTGCTGTACTCGTGTCCTTAGTAATACAGTATGCAATCACAAAAGTTATGTGACAACACAGGGCCAAGAGCGGTAGAAATCCCTATATGTATATGTAGAACAACCTTGGATCACTCTCACCGATCTAGAGCCTGTCTGCTCACCAGAACAGGGAACACTACAAGGTAAGAATTCAAAACACCCTCCATTCGGGTGGGAATGACTTAATGGGAAGAATGTACTTCAGTTTTACAGGTATCCTGATCTTATTTTGTTGCTGTAGCAACATCTGCCTGCAAAGCTGGAGGCTTGCTGCAAAAAGCACTCAAGTGTGCATTTATTTTTACAATACTGAAGACCTTGACTGCGACTCTGAACTGCCTGAGAAGTGCAAGTATACGAGATACTTTGGCCTTGGTTCATAACAGGTCTTCTATCTGCACAAATCGTTATTTTCTCTTATGAACTTTATCTGGCAAGTCACAGCCTTATTAGCAAAGTTACAACACACAATAAAACATGAAAATGAATTTATTACAAGGCCATTTATCAATCTTTTTTGACATGTAGTGTTCTTCTAACAGTGCATTTTATTAAATAGAAGTGCTTGTTATGAAAGTGTGATTAAACACCATCCCATGCTGTGCTGGTGTGGTAATAAAGCTTTATGGGCACAAATTTGAGCTGTCCTTCTGACACATCAGAACAATTCAATAAGCAACACAGACTCAATGAAAAAAATGTGCTAATTAAGAGGGATGATACAATGTATTTAAAGGAACATAACATTGTAAGTGCCAACAAAAAGCCTCAAAATACTCAAGCACGACATTCTTAATGCTAACACCAAATTTTTAAGGCTTGAGAAAGAAAGACAATGTTTAAAGACCATGCAAAAATTTTCTTAAAATACTTTCTCTGAATTCTCAAAAACACTTTCTCTGTAATTATCCACCTCGAAGTCAGATGGTGCCAAGCCCAACTTCTGGACTTCCACATACCTCCCTCTTACATGAAAGACAACTTGGACAGGTAAATTAGAACAAAAAGCTCCTCAGTCTGGCTCTTCAACTTCTGTGATTCCTGCCTTTGTTCTGGTGGTTTGCCCTGGTCTTTGATAATCTCTCTTCAGCCTCTGCCAGCTGCCCTATTTACCCTCCTGTGCCCTGCAGTAATGCACAGCTCTGTTTTCAGATGAAGCAGAGATTTTAGCTCTGTGGCTTAGAGCTCCAGTACACAGCAGTATGGTTTTCCTGCCACTTGTGTAAATAGGCTTCCCAGTCAAGGTTTGAGTTACTCATTTATTTTGATGTTAGGCCGGGTGTATTTCAAAATGTGATTCTACAGAAGAGCGGAGATGAACCATCACCAAATGTAAAATTCACGAATTTCCTGAAACACTCATTGCAAAGCTCATAGGTTGGCCTTTCTTGCACTGTAGCCTAGCTAAAGAGCAGAGACCTTACTCACAGATACACACATGCACAGCACGCCATCAGACAGGCACTAGTTGTACCGAAGCAATGAACTTCTTCATTCCTCTCTCCTGATAAAAAAGTGGTTATCACTAGCTTAGGGAGCTGCTTCTATGAACATTTACCTTCAATGCATCTGGCTAATCTTGGCATCTAGATTCAACTGAGCAAAGAAAAGCTACACAGAAAAAGGAAGCCACTAATGAAATTAGACCTTGACAAATGGCAATTCAAGGTTACCCACATTTCATCAACTGGGAACGGCACATGCACCACCGCTTCCACTGGGTATAGCCCAAGTAACCAACCGTACTGCAACCCCATGATTACCAACCTCAAAGCACCTCACGCTTAGACCTACTTTAAACATAGACTATTGTATCTTTCACATCAAGAGCCTGCAACTACTTTCAAGAATTTACTTAAGTAAAAATCGTTATCATCCCTTTTTCCTCTTCAAAAACAAAAAATCACCTTACTTTCCATTTGATTTTGATTTCTACTTTCTCAAGTACTTAATACAGTCAGAGTGAGCTCTAGAAAGAGTGAGGGGAGAAGCAGCCAAGAAATGAAGTTAACTGTAGTATATAACTGTCTCAATTAATTGCACACAAAACTACTACAGTAACAAACTACAACAAAAAACTGAAACACACTCAAAAAACCAAGAAGTAGGAGGCAGTGAATTTCCATGCAGGATTCTCATGATAACCACTCTATACAGTGCTTAATTACCATCTTTAATGAACAGTATTTATTTGCAGATTTCAAAACACTTCACAAGAAGCTAAAAATTGAAATTAACTATTTAACTGATTTTTAAGATGACATCTAGAAAGGTCTCAAGTCTCTCAGATACCCTTCCAACACCTAACTCACCAACTCCAGTTTAGAGCTACAGCACTGAGAAAATCTTCAAAGTCTTCCCATTATTCTTTGGGCTTTTATAGGTCATGAGTAGAAAACAACCAGCCTTAGAGAGAGTGCTCTGTGAGCAAACAACTGTGTTGCTCATAAAATGGAAAGAGGACTGATTTTGGACAGTGTCTGATAAATCAGAAGAGAAGTGGTTTGAAGTTACATCATTAGAGTCCCTCATCATGAAGTCAACTTCATACACTCCCAAAAACATTTTTAAAAGCAGGAGCCCTCCTCATCTGTTTCGTGAAAAAGTCACAGATTCAAGACACAGCCTTCTAACAGCCTGAATTACTCTTGTCATCCACATACCCATCTTTATTAGCAACACCTATTTCAGTGCTATTTTTATTCCAAAACACAGAGGAATCTTCTGATTTTCCCCTACATTACTTGTAAACAACTGATATGTCAGGAGCATGAATGCTACGTGACAGGACCCCTTCATCCTTAAATTTAGGGCACAGTCACATAACCGCTTTGGAACACACAGCAGTTAAAGAAGCTGCCCATCCAAGCTGCTCATTATAATCTCTTTGTGGGAGGCTACAGCCTCTGCAGCAAAGCTGCTGAAACAGATGGTGTGGCCAGCTCTTCTTGGAGCCGGGAGCCAGGGAATTACGTTCTATTGCAGAGATTGCCATAAACCCCCCAGCTCTAGTACGGAACACTTTCTTCATCCACCTGATCTTAATGAAGACCTATGAATAACAGCAATCCCTCCATCCTCAAAAGTCACATTACCAGTATCTCAGGAGAACTATCCTACATACCTAGCTCTTTTGTAAGACAGGACTGTAGTCAATTACCTTAATGCTGTTATGAGACTAATACTGATTACAGCCTGTACTATATTTTAAAATCTTTGAATAAAAGATGGAATTACTAAGAAATATGGAGGAGCAATACTGAGAAACATTTTTCTGCAATATTAATTTTGAGCTGCTACAGTCATCCTGGAAGGTATATCCATCCAGAACAAGAGACCACAAATGGAAAAATATTATCTCTAAATTCCTGAAAAAGTAGCTGGCAAAGATAAATTTGGTGCTGTATTGAAGACTGATGTGCTTAAAATTAAAGAAGCTGCCACAAAAAGCTAACACTGACCCATGCTGAGGCACAAGTAACATTGCTTAAGTATTCTACTAATGTAGTAAAGTCTAGTTTGTTGCTTTTTCAGAAATGAAGTTGCATTCATGATGACAGAATGTCAGTCTGAAATTTCAGAAGTTGTGTTATTTACTGTATCCTTTCACTACTTCACAAGATGTATTAATCTTCCCAGTACTTAAATGTACTTACATTGACTGCATAATTTTATGATGTCTTTAAGAACAATACAAAACCCTACTACTTTCAGCCTTACAAGCAAGACTTGACTTCTCTTGAAGCTTGCAGAAAGCAGCTCTCTTTTCTCGATTTACTACTGTAATGATTATCAGTTCCATCTACATAACTTTACCAAAAGTTATTTTAAAAAAAATGCTACCGTACTATCACCGACCTGAAGGAGATGCCATTGACCAGCTGTCTGTGCCTACAGGTCTTGGATGAAAGAGATGAAGAAGCTGGAGACAGATTAAGTGGAGCAATTAGGCTGCTGATGATTTCGCTCAGTTGCGCACTCTGGAAAAAAAAAAAAAATAAAAGGTAGTCAGTCTTTTATACAGACTCAACAGCTCAAAGGTCCTGGTTTTTTATTGTTTTCCTACTTAGGATTCCAATTGCGTACATCATAGAATAATCAAATTTAGTGTTTTCTTGTGAATAATCAAGAGTGGCATCTTTTTTCTTTCACAATTACTATGTTCAACTATACAAAAAACCCCCAAAACAAAAAAACACACACACAAAACCAACACAACCCTGAACAACCAGCCAAGGACATTGTTTATACATTTGAGTAAGTAGTGATTACACATTAGTGATTTTAGTATTTTAAACAGAGGTTTTTAAAAAGGTAAGAGAAACCAGAATAGTTCACAGCTGATGTTACAACAGCTGTTAGCAGCCCAGAGCTGCTAACTGGCCATTCAATAAGCATTTCACCAGGGGAAAAAAAAAGGTCTGCTGTCTACTCATTGTACATTTTGTTCACTCAAAGTATTTTTCTTGTTAAAAGAATCCTCTTCATTGCTCACTGTAGTTTGACAAAAGTGTTTTTACAAAAGGAAGTGTAACTACATGAAGACTATTGTAACTACAGAGAGAATGGCTAAAAATCTTCTGGTATCCTTAAAAATAGCAACAAGAAGCACACACCCCACCAAAACCCGCACTTTCAGAACTGCCCCAAAACAAATGCAGCTAATTTAAGACTAGTAATTACTCTTTATAAAGCAATGAATTGTGGGCTGACTCCAGATAATGTTTCACAATGATTTTTTTGTTTTAAATGTCAAACCTTAAAGGCTATTCTGACAACAAACATAGTTTTCTTAGAAGAAACTGTGTGCTGCACACTAAACAAATGAAATGTATCTGAAATGGCATATAATTTTTTTTAAACTTTTAAATTATTTTCTAGGATTTTCATTCAGGACTAAGATTGCTTAAAACAAGAATTGCTGAAGATTACCCAGTAAGTTTTCTTTACATTTTGAGGCACTACCATTTATGCAGAAAGAGGCAGAAAAAATTATTTTCCATTTTATTACAACTCACGTCTTTCCTGTTAATGTTTAAGTGATACAGTCAGGTAAAAATTTCATGTCAGAATAAAATATTCAGACATGAATATTTTCACTATACTATATTTTCACATAAGTATTTCCTGAAACAATCTATGGCAACTCTACATTGAACCTAACTATAAAGGAGAGGCAGGTTTGTGGATAGCTATTAGAAGTGGTTAGGTGGCCGCTCTGATGGAAAAAAAGCGGTAACACAGACACGTCAGAAATAGCAAGTGAATTACAAAAGGTCTGGACAAAGCAAACAAGATGCCAGTAAAATATTTAGCAGATTGATTTAAAAATCTCAACAGAATTCAATCTGTAAGGAGCAAAGTCTCTACTGAATATAAAAGCACCAAAACAATGGCAGACTCCCAAAACACAAGGAAAAACATACATGTTTTTAAAACATTGCATAGCTATGAAAAGGACTTGAAAACAGTAATAATAAAAATTGCCAGGCTCAGTCACTTTGTATTCTTGATGAATTTCTTTTGTTCACAAGTAAAATTGTTTATTTTTAACAAAGAAATACTTTAACATAGGACTGAAGAATTCTGTGGGAATATCTGTGGATGTACTTCAGCCTACAGCATCACTACGCCTGACACTGAACAAGAAGAAACTCAGACCTTCAGAGTTAAGGTTGATTTACAGAACTGATAGTCAAAGAGCAAATCAAACCTCAAAGCTTTTCGTGGTGTAAAGGGAAGAAATCTGATGTAATCTGTGAGATGTGTTAAATGAAGAACACCTTTACTTCCAAGTAATTTTCGTATCAAAGTTCTTGGACCTCTGTTTGTAGCTACTTAGGGACCAGGAAACACGCTACTATTACTTTAACTGTCAAATGTCTTACTGAAAAGTGTGTTTAATTCTCCAAGTAATCACTTAAATAGGGGACATTCACCACATTCTAAAAATGCTCTTTGGTTTACCTTGTGCAGTTGCCAGCACTGCGCATATAAATTTCCTGTTTCATTGCTTCCTCACTCCTGTCTGTTGTGGATAAGATCTATCAAACAGGGGAAGCATTTTAAGAACAGGAAAGTATGACTATCAAATAAGAAAAATTGGCACAGAGATTCAGGAACAGGCTTTAGTACCTGAAGCTACTTATACCCCATTTAAAAAAATGTGTGTATGACCAAGAATTTATGTACAGCAGCAGAGCAACTTATTAATGCACCATACTGCCTTTGTCAGGTTTGCTTTACGCTAACTGCATGAATTTATCTTGAAAACAAATTTCCTGTATCTCCTTCAGCAATGTGATCCTACCACATTCTTTATGTACTTTCTAGCAAAAGAAAACCCTGCTGGAGTCTGTATCGTATTTCCTGGAATTAACCTTGGAAATGACTGTTTTGAACACCATGAACCGAAACTCCGCTCACAGCTACGCCTACGCTATGCCTGTTAAGTACCTGGAATTCCTCAGCTCCTAACTGGAGTCCTATGATGCTTGAAAAGGCAGACCAACAACTATATTTGATACAGTCAGGTAAAAATTTTTTTTGTTTCTAGTGTATTCTGCCTTGATTTTTTTCTGTACTCTTTCATCTCACGTAAGTATTTCCTGAAACAATCTATGGCAACTCTACATTGAACCTAACTATAAAGGAGAGGCAGGTTTGTGGATAGCTATTAGAAGTGGTTAGGTGGCCGCTCTGACGGAAAAAAAGCGGTAACACAGACACGTCAGAAATAAAAGGTTAATTTGTAAACTCGGTGTACAATGTAGTTATTTAAGCCCTTCAATTGATCAGCACCTGCTCTCAGGGCTGTGAAATATCTTCCTTTTTGGAAGCCATCACCAGGGAACCTGCCCTATTTCTGAAGTTGGCTCCATTGACCATTCAGTTCTTATTTTACTTTACCTGTTTTTCTATGTTTCGTAAAAGCAGGGTAGGACTGCTGGGTGACATTTCAAAGTCATGCTCCGGCAAAGAATCCTGTCTCTCAACAGCAGCTTGCGAATTCCCTGTGGCGTTTAATAAAGCTTCTTGGTCTGTCAATTGTATTTGCTTCTTCAAAATGTCTTTTGGAAATGGGAATTCTTCTAAGATCACCATCCCCTAGACAACAGCAATTGAACACAGTTGGTTGACAACGGATTAACCCTCCTAAATAATTTTTAAGGGGCAGTCAAACCTGGCACATCCCCCTTAAATCCTCCCAGCATCTCTTTGGAGCACTTAAACTACATTTTAAATACACTTAACAGCTAAAATATAGAAATAGTAGGTATTTTCATTAATGAAAAGCTGCACCAATTATGCTACTCCTTATAACAGCAATCACTCTAGTGTTATACCACTACTTAAACATCTGTGCCAAAATTCAAATCAGAAATTCATACTTATTAGAGCAATTATATGATCATTTTCCCGCTGATTTAAGAAGAGGTCTTTCTCTAAGAAACAACCACCCTTTGGTTTGAAGTTGGTTATAGTCTTTGCAGCCAATAAATTTCATGTAGGCATTCTGAAGTGCTCTATTTTTCTTATTCCTATCCATGTTCTAAGCAAAACATCAAGGTTGTTATTTTTTATGTAGCAGAGATGGATACAATTCAAAACAAAAGCCTTTTTCAATTTAATAATTGATTTTTCTTAAGGTGAGCATTTTTAGAGTTTCATAATTAGAGGTAACAATCCCAAATATTCTAGCAATCTCGTTGCTTTTCAAGACAATCCGCACAAATCTGGTATCAGACGTGGTCTATCGTCTAGAATGTCACCTAATAAGATAAATATAACTTTATATGGTAGGGAAATAACAGAGTTTCATAAACGGAACTAGGAAAAGAATACCCCCATTGTGTTTTCCTCATGACAAATTAGAAAAATAAAAGTGTCAAATACAATCCTAGGTAACATCTCAGTTGATTTGTTTTAACAACTTAAAATGTTAAACAAAATAATAAGCAAAAATAACTTTGTAACAGTCAAAAAACAGTTCCTCAAGTAGTCCCTTAATTTGTCATTATCTTGAGCAAATAAATTTAATACTCAGAAAAGGCTATCAAACCTCTGCAGGCTTTTTCCAAAGAGAAAGGGAAAGAACTTGCTTGCTTTTAAGTGCTGTTACTCAAATATCAAGCAGATATTGAAAGAATGGGACCATTCAATTACACTACCTCAAATTTTTCTTTCTAGTGAGAATATTCCACTAAAAAGCAACAGAAGATTGTCATCATGTGAACACAAGGAACTCCTATATTATTTCTTTTAGCAAGACAGACTTCACCTAGGTTGTGGCTGTGGACAATTAAGGATCCTGTAGTTTTACTCACACCTTAAGTCCTGCCTCAGCAGCAACTTGCCCTAAAACATGAAAGCAAGTCTCAAAGAGACTTCAAAGAGAAGCCTAGGAGAAAACGTGAAATTGCCCTGTTCTCATTGAGTCTCTAACTTATTCCCCTGTTTGAGTTATAAATTCAAAGCTGAGAACAAAAATATTCTCTAAAAACAAACGTAGGTGCTTGAAAACTTGCTTTAGTGCCTAGAAGGGGCACAGAGATTCTGAGTTTCCATCAAGTCAACACTAGATTTTCCACATTCATTAACAGGTAGTAGCCCATCATCTGTGCTTTTCCATTTACAGCAGATGGAAACAAATATCCAGACAGTATCATACTACAATCTGTAGACCAACAGCAGTTACAAAGTAGGCAGTACGTTCAAGGAAATTCAAGTATAGAACTAATTTCTATGTGCCACAACAGAAGGACAAGCTAGCTCAATAGCTTTAGACTCTTTTAGAATTTAGAATCTTTAAATCTTTTTAGTAAGAGAATCATAGGTCATGACCACAGAGAGAGAAAAAAAAAAAAACCCCATAAATGTCTAAAACACAGATTCTGAAGTCAGAGGAATAGGAAGACACATAGGAAAAGTGGTGAAAAGAGGGGGGGGCCACTCCCTCCCCCTCCCCCAAATTTTATTTTTTAAGTTGCAGAATCCTGTTGACAAGCACAGAAAGAGGAAAGCAGAAAAGGAAGGAGAAAATTGACAGACTGTATGAAAAGGGAGAGATGGAATAGGCACGGAAGAAAAGAGGAACAGTAAAGAATTAGAAGACTGACTATATAAGTTAAATGGGTTACAACCAGTAGGTTTTGGCAATGAACTCCCTCCTCTCCCCCACCCTTAAATGGAATTGTTTTGTTTTGCAGATATACATTTTTTTAAATGGAAGGACTCTCAAAGACCCAGAGCTCCACTTTTGTGTGCACAGAGATGGAGAAGACACAATGTAGTACGGCAGGAAACTGCCCACAAATTAACCCTCTCCCTTCCTATTGCATTATAGTGTTAGAGGAGTGGCATTTTGCTTGGAATCATCGTTCACTGGCTATAAATCACATTTTTTTCCACTCAAAACACACCAAAAACACTCTGAAACCATTAAACACAGCATACAAATTCTAATGATATTGTGTAACTACTCTGCAGCCACTAAATGAAAACAAAGAGCTCCTCTATCAGCCCACGTGTCCTTCCATAGCTGCTGCACTGGTGTACTACAAACACATATACAAAAAAATCACAGCCAAAGAAAATATGTGTCTACCTTCACTATGGGACACAATGCAAAATAGTGAATATCACAGCTGGTAAAAGGGGCATGAAGTCTGCAAATGAACGTCACTAAAGATCTCCACCAGGAAGATGACTAGGTTCCAAGCCAACATACCACCTAATGGGAAGAAAATGCATGACTAAAAGAATGTTCTTTCTCTCATTTCTCTGTTATTTATTTCTCTGTGTTCTGCAGCTCATGAGACCTATGCCACCCTAAAGACTGATAGCTTTTGGGGATAACAGTGTGCATATACCTGGTATTTAGGACAATACTGAATTACGGGCATTCTCACCCTTCACCAAAATACAAAATCTCCTTTCAATTCCGTGGGCACAGAGGTAGGACAGACCCTCAAACAAAGGCTCTTCAATTATTTTTTAAAGAAAAACCTGACTGGGGAAAAGTTGTGAGCAGGAGAGACAAAGCGGGATATGAAAAGAAGGGCTTTGAGGGTGAAAGGAGAAGACGGAATAATTTTTATGTGATCAGAGGGAAATACTCTCTGGGGCGATTTCCCTCTCCTTTTCAACTCCCTTTAAGTCTCACATTCAGCCACATAAAGTCTAAAGCATCTTCTGGCTCCTCTCCATCTGTGCTTATCTGGCTCCAGCATAGATCAGACAATCTATATGAAGCTCCTCAATGGAGAGTCAAAGACACCTCCTCTAAAACCCCTCACTATCACACAACCAGAATTATCACAGCTTTTGGCTTCTTGCACATGAGAATGACCTGGGAAAACCATTAAATTGATAGATTATTAATGTTTTAGGAATGTGACTTTCCCACTGTCTAGCCAGTTCGATTTACAAAAACTAGTACATGAGTTACACACATTGGAATTTTAGTAATAATTAATCCTTGACCTGTTCAAAGTGCTGTACAAACATTAACTAGCTAATCCTCAGAATAAACATGCACTGTAAATAACAAAAAAACCCACCCTGAAACCCCACAACACAAAAATTAATAACCAACCACCCCACCTGAAAACCAAATCTTGCCTCTTCTGCAGAGGGAAAAACTAGTGTGATAAATGCAGTACCTTGTGCTGGGCCCCTGAAAGTCACTAACAAAGTCACTATCACAGATAGGAAGGTAAGAGTTCCTGACTCCCAGTCCTGTACTGATGCCTCTAGGGTACAATACTTTTTAGCTCCTGATGTCTTTCTCATTAACCTTTGTATGTGATAGCCTGCGCAGATACAAGAACTCTAGGGCAAAACAAACAACAACAACAACAAGGAACCAAATAAATAAATATTACAAGAAACACTGTCAAAAGATTATTTGAAAAGCCCATTTACGAGCTTACAGACAATACCTTGGTGGCACGTATCTGCCTGTGAAGGTCAGTTAGTTGTTGGATTTTGTATTCTAGTTCTGAAATCTGGGCTTGAAGCCATGTCCAACGGCTGCCAATTCTAGCTCTGTCTGCAAGCCACTTCCATTCAGAAGTATAGCTGCTGTGAAGACAAAATGCTGGTTAGTCCAAAGATAAAGATAACCACATTTGCACAAGAACATTTTTGACAGCTGCTCTGCCTCATGTTGCAAGCATCTCAGTTGCTTTCAGAAGATATCCGATTATACCCATCCAGTTTCACATCAGCTTATTTGTGTAACTACAGAACTTGCCCAAATCAGTACAATCAATGTTCACTGGCTATTCCCAGGCAAAGCTAGTTTTCTGTTCTGTATTATAAAACCCAGAGCTGGAGAAACTACCAAACTATATCAGTTAATGCAGATTACAGATTTGTAAAGAATTCCAGTAACTCCACCAGCAAGAATCTGAATTCTTACACCACACTTCCTCCCACAAGCTTCCACAAATATCATTTGCTAGCAATTGGAATCTAATAAAACACCATCCAGCAATAATCAGCTAGATATCAAGTCACTGCCCAAAAAAACAACTAAGTAGTTTAGATTTCTTTTATTCAAGCTATTTTATAAATACAGCTGTGTCAGTGTAGTATTATTAGGTCACTCTTACCACTCTTTACAAATAGGTGTATTTTATAACACAAAAGATATGCCTCCCAGTACTTGACATTGTGATTAGCTTAACTTTATTATGCTAAATCCATCACTGGTATCAGCAAACTCTATCGAACCTACATATTAAATAGATGAATGACATAACGGTACCACTCAACAAATAATCTTAATATCCAGTAAGTTTAAGCAACAGAGACAACACAATGCAATATTTTAGTATGCAACTTCCACTAGTATCCTACCATTAACTGAGTTTATTTATTTACAGGAAATGACTGGTGGTTTTTTCCCCACTAAAATTGTCAAGTAGTTTGCCACAGCTAACTTAAAAGAACTGTAAAAACAAAAATCAAACTTCTTCTGGAAAAGAAGTGTTGTTACTCAAGTTATTGGGATAACTACTGGATCTAAACCCTGGAGGACACTGTATGGTAAGTTTTGCACAGGCAGAATACATGATCCTCTGTTCCCCAGGCAATGAAGAGTACTGAAGTATCACAAAAGATACAAGAAAAAGCAGATGCCAGTGAATTGGCATAGGAACATCACACAAGTGCAATTGGTTCATACAGAATTTTGTGTCAACTACCTCAACAACGGAAGAAAGGTAATGCATCACCCTCCAGAAGATGCTAGACATGAGCATGAGCAGAGAATCACCAAATTTGAGAACCCCAATATTTTCAGGGCAAAGACTATAAAACATAATATAACTCAAAAACTCAGAACTTTCAGTCTACTTTAGCTATCATAAATAGTAAGAATAGACAGAGTCTCTGTAGGTTACCTCTACAATACATAATTTCCCCCTTTTTAACATAAATTATCTGCCCACATAATTTACAATCAGCTTAAATTATCTCCTACACAGACAAAGTGAACATATGAAATTAGACAGGAGATTGAAATGTCCTGTTTAAATCCAGATTCTACGTGCAAGCAAATAAAGTGGATTACCATCAAAAAGAAACTCAAGAACCCTATAAATATATACCATAATAAATTGTTTACATTTCATATATTCTATTAGTGATTTTGTCCTAGGAAAAAAGGCATATGAAGTCATCTTGTGAACATCCATTTTTCTGACAACCCCTTATTTCTCTTTGTTTTCCCACTAGCACCAGCACACAGTAAATAGCCCTGGTTACTTATGCTTTAACCAGGTCTTCTTGCCAAGAACTTCTCTGGGATTGACAGCTTTTGTACATTTGTGCTTCTGGAAGTCATAAAATACAGTTTGCGGGGAAAGGGGGGGATCCAAATTCCTAGTTGGCCCAAGTCAAGAGTTCAATTAAATAATGTGTTCACACAAGTGTGGTGGCTGGAATAGTTAGGATTTGTCTCAGGACCCTGGGATGGCAAAGCGCCACTCCTAAGAAAGAGCTGCTTAATGAAGCTGGAACAAATCCCTTAGTTAATGATTTTAATAAAAAAAGTTAAATAGGAATAAAGAGGATAACAGACCCAACAGGAGTGTTGAGGTGCCTATTTCTATTCCTTTCTCAAAAGACAAATGAACAAACAAACAACAAAACCCCACAAACCAGGACATTGTAACAAGAAAGCCCAGGTTAAAGAAAATAAGACAGAATAACCTCCCAAGCTAGATGCAACAGTTTTGGGAGAAAGGTGAGCTATCCTCAAACAGACCGAGGAGGAAGGGGGAGCAAATGAGAAAAATAAAAAGTGCCCACATAGCTGGGAAACAAGAAGCGAAATGGAAAGGGCCAGAGCTGGTCTTATGTCACATACACTGTATGAAATCAGCATGTCAGTAAGGAAATCTATAATCAATATCAAACCACAGCAGATAACAGAAGAACAGTTAAATATTGTAACCTTAAGACAAACAAATTATATCCTCTGTATATTACTGTCTTACATATAAAAATAAAATCCTCTGCAAAGTTACATCACAAGTTATTTTTCAAAAATGTGTTTACAGGTTTTTTCTTAAACACAATATTAAATCTTGAATTAATTGCATTCACTGTTAAATATGTGATGTATATTTTTGCTTCATTCTAAATTACTATGCAAGTATTTCTTAAGGCTTTAAAGTGTACTATATAATTCAACTAACAGGATTTAATTACACTGTAATAATGATGTCCTTCGGCTCCTCTGTAAGGAAGAGTTTCCACCGAACTAAGCACAAATATTTTAAGCTCATGCCAAAGGAAGCAATTTTAGCTTCTCTCCCCTGCCAGCCCAGGCTGCCCCGTGTCCAGTGCCTGCACAAGCACTTGGGCAGCTACACGGTGACATGGATTAGAGAGTTGCTCATCGTTAATTTTAACTTCAGAGGCAGGGTGAATGAACCAAGTTTAAGTCTAGATCCCTTTCCTAGTTTTGATGCCTTGCAGACAGACAGACACACACTTTTGCACTGCCACAAGGGAAGGGGCAGGAAGCTCAGGGCAAGGCAGCAAGCACAAGCTCACATTTACAGGATAGGAGGTGAGAGCACTGCTAAATTCTGTTCCCATCTCTGCCACTCACATTTGTTTGATCTTGCATTATTTATATCATCTTTGCCTCTCAGTCTATTTCTCTACAAACAATTTAGTAAACCTCGTAACTCCTCAGAGGAAGATAAAATCGCTATAAGCTATCCTCACACTCCTAAAGTGAGCTGTTTGCATGCAAAGTAGTATGGTCACTCAAGTGACAAATGATAACCTACTACTGCAATTAAAAAAAACCCAAAAAACAAACTGTAAATCTGTTCCTGGGATGTTAGAGAGTACAGCATAACATTCACTCAGTAAAGAAAGCTGTTTCAAGGTGGCACCAGTGAATTCATTAATTCTGCAAATCCAGAGAAGAAAAAAACCCCACCAACCACAAAGAGTTACAAAAATAACCAGGCGTGTTACTGAAGGAGGAAGTCAGAGCAGGTGCTAAAGTAGAAGCTCCTGCTCTGGTTCTCTGTTGGGAATGAGACAAGGAAAAAAAAAAGTTTCTGTCTGTCCCGCTTCCTGTGTGCTCCTTTTGCAAAGCATCTTTACTTGGTTTCCGTGCTTTCGACTCTAACATCATACATCCTCCACAGGAATTTCAAATTCGTTCTTCTGCTGGCAACTCAATATAAACCACGTTACATTTGCAAAAGTTTCTAATGTTCAGTACTGTAGTACAGTGAGATATTAAACTTATATAAACTTACTGGTCTTGCAATGACTCTAAATCTGCAGATGACCTCCTGCACTCATCCAGGATTATGAGAATTGAAAGAGAACAGAGCAATACTGATTTTGTATGAATAAAACATCTCATTTAAATTTCCCTAGAAAAACATGTTGGAATTGCAAAGGCAAAATTTGTTTCCCTAAGAGATACTGGCTTGCATTTCCCTTGGTTTGATTGAACTGCAGGAGGTCAATCCTGCACAACTTGCAAGAGAAGAAACAAAGAAATGCAGAAGAACAAACAAGCCACAAGGAGCACAGACACAAATGCAGACAAAGTATGACCAAAAATATAACTAAGAAGCAGACATACAGGCTGTACTGCATCACCCCAAAGTATGGGAAAGAATTCAGCTGGGGATCATCAGCACCAGCAGAGGCAGTGTAAGCATTTCAAAGCTACTTGCTTTTGCTGAGACCCAAGAGGCAAGTGAAGAGCACTAAATAATAAACTGCTATTACAGTAAGTACTATTGCTTGAACTGAAAGAAGTTAAGAAGTTTTAGCCATGATCTATGGACAGAATATATGGATGAACCCCTTCAGCACTCTCACCTTCCCCAAAAGAGAAAACAGAATTGAGAACAAACCATGCTTTTATGTAAGCAAACCAACATCAGAGAATGCAACAGGACTATGAGAAGTATTTCCAGTGCCTCCACTATGTTGTGGGTGAGATTTATGTTCTTCCAATAGCTAAGATCAGTCTGTCCCAAAAAACAAAACCAGGCAACCTAACTGAGTGCAAAGGGGAACTGCTAACCAAAATAAAATTGCTGTGCTAGACACACACTGTTGTTTGGGTTTTGTGCATGGGTTTGGTGGTTTTTTTTTTTTTGTTTACAGGGGAGAAAAAGGAGAGGAATTGAAACCTTTTAGGCATATTTTATTTTTATAAGCAAACAAAACAAGATGACTGAAAAACAGTTCATAAATAATGAAGAAGAAACAAAGTGGTGGTTAAAATGCACAAAAACATACAGAACCTGGGATTCACAGTAAGTATCCAGGAAAGTTGATTCAAATAGGTATGGTAAGCACAGGAAAGAATATTTTAGAGCATGCAGCCCTGTGCCCAAGGCAAGATTCTCCACAAGTATCTTATATCCTGAAAATTAAAAGGAAACTGAGGCCTTCCAGCCTCATAATCCCCAGTGTGAACAAGTAACATGCCCCTACCATGACACGTCTGCAGGGACAATGACAGGATGCTTCCTACTGAACAGGAAAGGAGAATGCTTGCAACAGACCCACATCAAAACTCCAAAACACAGGTTTGCCAACCTAAAGCAGTCTCCTTCCAAAAGGTTTGTTTCAAAGAACACCAACATTTTCAAGTTACAACATTCTTAAACACGAACAAGCCAGGGAGCAAGGCACCCTGGGTGGGTGGGAGAAACTTCTCCAATTCCAAAATTCTGCATTAAACATAAGAACGGCAGTTGTTCCTGACATCCCCTCACACTTACATTACCGCTCAGTTTCCTAACACGGTGTATTTTGCACTTACTGCCAGGCCACGTCCCCTTCAGTTGAATCCACATTGTTCTGGCATCCAGTTTTCAGATGATTTAGTCCTAAAGTGACCCCGTGATCCTGACCTCAGCCATCCCTGCTGGTTCATCTCCTCCTCTTGCTGGAAACTCCTGGGCTGTCAGAAGTCTATTACCAACCATGCGACAGTGAAGTATTTGGGAGCAAGAAACAGCTCATAAACTACAGACTGATAACCCTCAGGATAAAGAGCTAATCACCTTCCTTGGTGGGAGTCATTGAAAACAACGGCAGAAGTTTATCACTTTGATGAAGGACTCAACTCCGGAAACTGAAAAGCAAAAATTCAGAAAGTTCTCCAGATCTTTAAATCCCATCCAGATATCATGTGACTCACGATGGAATTCATGAGACTTAACACACTGGGGAAAAAAAAAAAAAATCATACATGCTCCAGTTCTCTTGGGAAGCTCACTCAAGTTGTACAAAAATACAAAATAGAGTGCCATGTGGTGAATATGAACTATCATAAATGCTTAACAGCACACTAGTATGGTGGGGGTCTCCCAGGACCAGAGCTGCAAACCTGTGAACTTCCTGATCTGCCCCTAATTTTACACCAGCATTACAGTCAGTTTTCCTGCGACTACACATGGCAATGCTGAAAAAGCAGCTGGCCTGAATACAAGCATTTTCTTGCAAGCCGTTAAGGTGGGCGCAGGGCTTCTGTTACGTTCTGACAACACGTTGGTGAAATTCAACACGTCCATTTTTCTTCTCTCTGCAGACACTGACAGTTAATAAGAGATTACCTATGAAAACTAGGAGATGGCATCATATGAAACACTTAAATTAGGTGAATTCAGATATGTAGTGCATGTATTTTAGATAATCTTATCTAGATTTTACTCATGAGATAAAAATGCCCACTCCCAACAAAAACTTCCAACACTTGTAATGGCTGAACAAACATGTCCAACTATGAAATGACCCCTAAATGCTTTCTCAAGGACTAATTCTTCCAGCACACCTACTTAATGTTTGTTTTCAGAATGAACTAACTTCAGTTGCTGTTGAAGTATTAATTTCCCTGGACCAGTTAACTGTTAAATCCATAATAACCACATAATTAAAAAACCAGCGAGTGCTGTTTTATGAACTCAATCTCTTCTATGCATTCCAGCGTGCAAACAAGATTAAAACAAACTGCAACAAATATCATCCTCTGGTATCATATCCAATCAACACTACACAACAAAACACTGTTTACTCTGACAGTTCACTATAAGCCTTTGCTCAGATCATCCAGGAGCACGCACCGCAGACTGACTGTGGAGAGCAATACGCTGCTGTTTTGTGACAACCAGCACCAAACCAAGCTATGCACCAAAAATCAAAGGAAGCTCTCTGGTACTCAAAAATTATACCGCAATCTCTGTGAAGATCTGCAATTAGGTCATTCTTCCAGAGCCTCCAGGGTTGCTACCTTCTTTGGTGTTTAACAGAAATTTTTACCTGGCAGAGATTTTCCTCTGAAACACTACATGGCTTCAGAACAGATGGGTTACAGTTCTCCCTATCATCTACAGACATCGGCAACTGCTTATCACAACAATTTCTGGCACCCACGCTTGGTCCCACCATCTCTGACATACTGTTGCCATTTAATACTTTCAGAATTGCATCCAATAATGTATGTTGATACTAACATATAATACACATCTTATCTTCCCAGACCAAAAAACTTTATCCAGCTGAACATTTCTGCTAAGCCATTTATGCAGTAACACCTGAAATTATCAACCATAGCTGTGATTTTCCCTTGAAGAGAAAATTCAAGGTACAGAACTAGAGTGGGGGAAAAAAATTAAGTAGCAACAGAGTAAGATTTTTACATCTTCCACAAATAAGTTTAGAAGGGACAGTGGGGAGAAGAGAAAAATCAATATTCAGGAACAAAAGACTGTAGAATAAAACTGAAAATATAAAAAGGGAAAGTCTCTGTGCTTGGATACCCTAGCAAAGGAGAAATTTCATAAGAATTTCACACTGGGGCTCTATATGCTCCCTCATCTGAGAAGTCACATCTTCCAAACTGATGAGATGCCACAGCCAGTACTTGCCTGCTACAGAGTTCCTGCAAAGAATCACACTATTACTACAGGTTTTGTATTAGAAACTGAACTGTCACACTTGCACTGAATTGTTAACTCAATTTAGGGCTCAACAAAAGAAATTAAAAATTCAGCTTCTTAAAGCAGTGTTGTCTGTTACAGTGCTGAACTTTTCCAATAGCTGGCTTCACAACCTGGTAGGCCCTTTTCATCTTCAGGTCTGTTTACATAATTCTTTAGAGCTGTTAATGATAAAAGGCCAAATTGGTTGGTGGAGGTGGGGTCAGTTAGAATATTAACTGCCCAAGAAGTAAAAACCTGCGAAAGGTAAACAACTAGTACCATTTCCTCTTTTAATAAAATTAAAAAAATACACTGCAAAATGCATATCTGCTAATGCCTTTTGTTAAAAATATTTTAAAATTAATTTTTAAGATTCCATTGGCTGCCCCAGCCCCCCAGCCTCTTCCACTAAACCTCAGCATGCTGTAGATCAGACCAACATGGAGCAGAGAAGCAAGCAGTGCTAACATGCAAAGAAAGAAACTTCAGGAACACCAGGGCTGCCTGGAAACAAGCTTCTTTTCTTGCCTTTGAAATGACACAACATCAATAGACTAACAACAAAACACCAGGAACACAGGCCTAGAAATTCTCTGTAAGTATTACACAACTGTTCTTGAAAAAGAAATCAAGAAAGTAGTGCTACCTCTGGATCCCATGCTCAACATAAAATAAGATAAGAGCTTACAATATATTTAAAGATATGTGCAAAAGGAACATTATTACAGCATACAAACAGCATATCAATGCTGTCCAGCCACTGAAGTTGGTCCCAAAATTTGTACATATATTCTTACAAGGAATAGGTGAGTATGGTAGTCATGTAACATCTAACTCCAGCTTATAACTAATTTCATTCTAGCTGTAGATAGTATCAGGTTTCAATGTAAAAATGGATACGAAGCATATTCTTTTTTGAGACTTTTTGGATAGACAACTAACAGTTGATCCAGAACTTGCATGCCAGATGCACTGGAAATCATCAGCAGGTTTTTGGTAGCGGAAGGACTGCAGCCCTGCAGAACAGAGAAAAACTGCCTGGGCAGGGACTGAGAGGAGACTCAGAAGGGGCTACGGCTGGTGGGGAAGTCTACGGCAGAGCAATCAGGTGAGAAATGAGAAGCAGCAGCAGCAAAGGTACCACCACACGCTGACCTCCACCTCCTGCTGCCCCTCACCTCATCGAAGGGAATGTGCCTTGCTGTAAGATGGCGTGAGCAGTGTACTCACCACGTGTGGGGGGGTGCTGTGGGCAATGGGCTAACAGGAGAGCTGGAAGGACCCCAGAGCGCTTCTCTGGGTGGGAAGGCAGTTGGGCAGAGCCCCGAGGCCTGAACCCAGACCACCTGCAGGACCCAAAGGAAGCTGCAGAGGGGCTGTGCTGAGCATGAAACCCCCGGTGGGGGTGAGCCCCTAGCAGCACTGCCACAGGGCAGCCCGAGAGCTGCCCCAGCAGGGACACCGGCCAGCACCTGCCCTGGGGACATGGGACAGCCTGGTACATCAGAAACCAAGTCGTTTGGGCCCCCTGCAGTTGCTGTAAGCATGCTGTGATTAAGTAATAGAATCATAGAATCATTAAGGTTGGAAGAGACCTCTAAGATCATCGAGTCCAACCGTCAACCCAACACCACCATGCCCACTAAACCATGGCCCTAAGCGCCTCATCTACCCGTCTTTTAAATAGAGGAGTAACCAAACAGTACTTGGCTGTCTGCTTTGCAGGGCAGGGATGGAGTTTGTTACGAGGTTAAACCCTACAGTCTGGTCTGCAGGGACAAAGGGTGGAGAGGGTAATGAACATAGGTTTGAACAGTTGCAACCTTCTTGATTTGGGTGTTTATAGGAGCTTGGTGTGAAGTTTCACTGAGTTTTATTGCTGCCCAGTCCACGCCCATGGGCTGGGAGGAAGGGGAGTTTATAATGCACATATATTCAAACATGCGTGTTCAGACTTACTTGTTTTCAATACCAAAAGCCGTAATTAAAAGTTTGCTAATTGGAAATTAAATTGATTTAAATTCCCCAACAGAAAACTCTTCCTCACCCACAACAGCTAGGTAAAGTGTTTGGATGAAAATAAAATCACTTACAGCTATTTCAGTTTCAATAAAAAAAGCACAGGTCAATATATTTAAATCCGACATCTAAAGTTACATTCCTAACCCATATTTAGCAGTATGAATGAAACCCTGTTACAGGAGAGCATTCCTATTTTGGGAAGTCTTTATGCACACTTTTTATTTCATGTGAAAAGGAAAGCATTTAAATGATTTCCTGTATCAGGGGCCCACATACGCTGATTTTCAAAGGCACTGGATGTATCCCTTTGAAGTAGATTCTTATGAAATTAATGTTATCTATAAAATGAAATAATGCTGCCCTCACTTTACAAGGTGTTATAAAGACAGTTCGTTGTTGTTTGTAAACAAATCTTTTAATTAAAACAAACACATTTCATGGCTTAGCAAAAGAAAAAAGCTAGCCATAAAACACTGATTAATCAGCAGTTGACATCAAGCACCGAACTTTTCTTGATCTACCATTTAATTAAGCATGCGAGGTTATCATGTATACACATGTGTATGATTACTAGCTCTTCTATTCTACTATACTATGCTGAGCGTGTATTAAACTGTCATTCAGAAAAGTAATGCCAAGTTTTTATTTAATATGCATTCAACACCTATCTAACTCAAAAGCTTTGACATTCCCGGCTCCGAAATTCCCTTGCAGGTTACAACTTGTCAAACCTTCTGCCTTTCATTAAAACCTTTCAGTCTGCTTTCAGCAGCTGCAAAAATATTAATGTAATTACAGGTTAGAAATCAGGATCCTCACTCACAAGAACATTACTCTGGTATTGTGAGAAGGAAGTCTTGCTCAAAAGCAAGTTATTATTGCTGTACATCAGATCTCTAAAGAAAAACAGTAGGTGCATGTGGGACCCTAAAGAAGTTATAAATCCATCTTATAGAAATCCAACCAAGTGAGGTTGAATATATTCTGAAATAATACATGTATCCCTAGAGTGAAAACAGAAGGTAATATAAAGCTAGCTTTTCTTTCATTCCCTGGTAACAATTCTCCTCCCACATCCTAGTGACAGGGGCCAAGAATTGAGAGAATGGAATTCATGAAAAAGCAATGTATAAAACATTTTGAAAACAGCTTATTATCAGCACCTATAAATTTATACTTATTCAAGAGCCCTCACATTAATCTTCTATGCAAATAAGACATTTCCCAGACTCATAAACTGAAAAGGTCTTAAAAACTGGAAACAACTGGGGTTTTGTGCTGAAGAAAAATGGAGAGCAATATTTAGTCCTGGCAGACTCTCTTCCTCCCCTTCCCGAAACCAGAATTCAGTTCTGATATCAGGTATGAAGCAAAATTACAGCTCAGAGTGGAAAATTAGGACCTGATCTTGCAAAAACAAACAGCTTCCCATTACAACGTGGCTCAAAGACATGCCATAAATCCCTGCCCTTAAGCAGTGCCTTCTATAGTGAGGCCTGCAGAACTGCATTGATGTTGCTCAATTAGCCATGAGAAAAAATGCTAGGAAAAATGGAAAATAATCTAGAACAAACAGATTAGATCTGGAGATACTAGTCATAATATTTTCTTCCTTCCTGTCTTCTCTCCGCCTTACTGCTCCCCTCCCCACCAAGTATTTGTTGTAAAAGCAGATTTCCCATCTTCTCTTTCCAACTAGCAATCTAAGGGAAAAAAAAGGGGAAAAAAAAGAGAAAGATTTCCTATCTCTGCACATTAATTGTAAAAATTTCCAGGCACAATAAACCCTGTGGGCATGGAAAAATACAACAGTGCTTCTTCATCAGGCCTGAGGTTGCTGGAGGATAATCAGTAAAACATGTCTTTCAAAAATCAGAGGAAAAGCATGAAAATATTTCAGACGGAAAAAATCCCATCAAATGATGCAAAAGGACTGTATTCAGATAGGGGAAGGAGGACTGGGGAAACAGGACATAGGACTTCTCACAAGCAGACAGAGCTACTTACTTTGCAGAAAAATCTATTGTAAGCAGCTTTTCTCTCTAATCAATTAGGTACATGCATTACTATTAGATGGAGTGAGCAGCTGTGCCTTCAAAGAACCCCAGAGGTGTATCTTTTGATTCTGGAAGATGTAGTGCATGTAGAAGAAAAACTCTGTAGCCTGCAACTTTAAAGGTTTCCCAAATAACCACCTCAGCATCAGACTTCTTTGTGGTACACCGTAAACAACTAGAACTTCTAACCACATCAGGTACACGCACAGAATACATAAGGATGTAAAGTTGGCCTGGAAGGACACAATACATAGCTCCCAGAGCAGAGTGTGTTGTTGAAAAAACTTCAAGCTCACATCCTCCCCCAAATCACCTTGTTTGAAATCTGTGACCATTTCTGCAAATAATCTTCCATCTTCATGAACCACAAAGAAGATCAACAAGTTGCAAATAAACTCAGCTGGTGAAATATTGTCTATGTTGCATTTCAAGTGGTTGATGTTAGTTGTGAATTCTTGAAGGAATTACTTACGCTCAGCTTTGTGATGTCCTCCTTGGGCCCTTCGTCCACTTTGGTTGCTAACGCCTAACAGGGAGCTAGAGAACAGCACCTACCACCTGCCTTTGAGAAACCAGAGAGAAACACTACCATATCCCCTGTGTAGTGTCTTGGGAATTTCCTACACCCAAAGGCTGAAACGGTACTAGAATACACTACAAATTACTGATGGAAATTTGGTGCTTTGCCTAAGAAACCTTCCATGAAAACTGACAGGTTAAAGACATTAATGAGCTGACACTAGCAGCAAAATGACAGAATTCCTGAAAAGAGCCTACTGTTTTTTCGTATTTCTTTTTAGCAAATACTCAAAGGACCAAATGTGTTTCAATTAAGCTCTTGAAATGGGATGAAGCTTTCCAATTACTCTAGGAACTAGGGAAATTCAGTAAGTACTGTGAATTGTCAACTAGAAGAACTGCCTTCACCAGCAGACTAAGGATCTTTCTTGTCTTGAGGACAGCACCTATGTAATGCACAAGGGATGAACAATGGTCTAAATATCTTATAACAGCTATTTGCAACTAAACAACAAAGGTATTGAAATAGATGGATAAAAACAATCTTACTTGAGAGACAAAGCATTGAGATACAGCTCAGAAGAGCTTATGTCAACACTCATTGGGCAAAACTCTTTTCAGGACAATGAGAATGAACAGGTTCAAAATGCTAAAAATAGCTCCAGGTTTCTTCCTACTGTGAAGAATTGGAGCCGGAATAAACTCCTCTCTCCTGATGGGAAACAGACTGTTCGCAGGTAAACATGGTAACTGCAGGTTCCTCCTCCCTTGCACATTGGATTGACACCTCCTCCCCCCCAAAAAGGATAAAAAGCACCGCAGTCACGACAATGACCAGCCACCAGCATGATTATACCCTCAAGTTAAATGCAATCAGTATACTGTGATATAGGCAAAACTGAAACATTTTTCCCATTCATCACTGCATTAGTAGAACCTTATAACATCTACAGTTAAGTATTATGAAGGATATCACAGAGGAAGAGTCTTCCAGGTCAGTAGAAGCCTGTGACTTATTTTTCATAGTGAAGACAAGGAAAGGAGTATTCTCTCACCCGTATGATCACATTATTTCTGGAAAGCACTAAGAGTCAATTCCCTAGGAGAGAAAGGCATTTCAAAGAACGTAAATCCACTTAGAAATAAAAATGGATGTTAACTTTGTTTGTTTCTTTTGTCCAGGTGAAAGGTAAGAGCCTTAAAGTGGTAAAGCTCAGGAAACACCAAATCTCAGCAGCTGCACTGGTAACTGATTTACCTTTGTCACCTAGAAGAAAAAGTGTAGCCTTTTAGCCACAAAGACAAACCTTAGGTAAGCTGGAAAAATGAAGAAAACCACTCAAAGCTGAAGATAATGATAAATTCAAATAAGAGACAGCCTGTCCTCACTGCAACGTTAATTCAAGCATTGCCTCAGCCTGTGCACATAGACAAGAATCTTCTGCTTAAATTAGGTAGTACTTTAACTCTGAGCTTGCTGGCCCAGCAGCACAGTTCAAACACCAGTGATTCTTGCACTGCCAATGCAGCAAGGCTTTAGCTAATCCACTCATCACTGCTGCTGCTTAATTGCTCTTCAGCAGTAAGAACATAAAAAAGGGAGAAAAAAAAACCCAGCCCACAAATAAAGGGTTGCACTGAGTCAGACTATAGATGATCTACCCAGTCTCCTGCCTCTTAGCAGTGGCCACGATAACAGTCTTACAACGGGGCAGGCATAGAGGGAGCAGTGCTTCTCCAGAACACTCCCTCAGCTGCCAGCAACAGCAGCTTGGGGATTTCCTGAGTCAAAGGTGGTGTCTTCGTACTTAATAATCCTCTGTGGATTTTTTCATCAGTGCAACAAAACAAACTGAGTAAGCCTTAAGTGGAAAGATAACTTAAGGAATTCAAAAGCCACAAGAAGAAATAAAGGTAAAGGACTGGCAGGCAGAGTTAGAAACTCGACTGTCCCTGGCAAGAAGAAAAAAGAAAACCCTCGCACAGAACTTCAAGTTTTACATTATCTACTACCCTTTGAGAATCAAGAGTTTCTCATCAGTTTTTCTTTTTCAGTTCATGTAATCACAAGATAAGAATCCTAGAGGCAGAGCTATTACTCAGAAGTTCAAACATATCAGCTAGGAGAAGAATGCAGATTCTCCTACATTGGGAAGAGCCAAAAATGCTGTTTTTTCATTAAAATATTTCAAAAGGAGAATAATTGTTTTGCAAACTCAAATATTTAAGGTGATCCTAACTTAGTTGGCAAGTCATTATGCTTTGGTTGGCGTTCAGTACAGTATTTACCATTCTGACAATATGTAAAAGAAAATGAAATCTAGTTTTTACTTTGCACTTTTCCTCCTCTTTGTTTTCCAGGCCTACAGAGTTTAACGAAACGCAGCAGCTATTTGATACAACCATGCTACACTGAAGCTTCCCTAACTGAAGCTATATAAACACATAACAGGGCACAGCTCTTTTCCAAGTTAAGACAAAGCTTCCTTGATTTCTTCTGAACGTTATGCTTTTCAAGAAACAGACCAAGAAATATATGGTTTTTAGTATTTATTTTTCTTAATGCTTTCTAGACATTCCCTAACAGCAGAGTCTAAGAAGAGATCAGGATACACAAAACCAGTCCTGACTTCAAGTGCTGGAAATGTAGGTGCCATGAAGCTCCTACCAAGCTGCTGTGTTTGTGTGAAGCTCTATTCTGTGTGTCACTGTCCTGACTATCACATCCTAACAGACCTTAAGACATACTCTGTTCTCCCCAGCTGTAGGAAGGGGAAAGCAGCCATCCTTTCATGGCTTTCTAAAATTTCTTGACCAAAGAGATTGTGTTAATAGTGTAGCAAGCTAGGAAAAAAAAGAGGCTGTACCACCATCAGGGAACAATTTTACTATCTACTTCTCTTACCCACCACTGACTTCTAAAGCTACAATAATTTGTACTGACAGGATCCCTGTCAATTCAAAACAGTATTAGTTAATGATATTGATTTCCCTCTGGTCCTTCTTGAAAAAGATACCAGCAACAATAAAAACACCACTGCTAGCTTCATTCACAGTAGCAGAACAACTTCAGTAAGTGAATTAACATTTTTTAAATTATAATTCAAATAACCAAACTTTTTCAGTATATAACCCCCAAATACTGGATGGCTTGACACCTGCATCAGATGATAATTTTTACTCTTTATCACATCGTAGTGGATTTCAAGATCCTAACATTGACTAATTCTTAATAACTCCAGAATAAAACCAAAATTATTTTCATACTGGCCAAAAATGTAATTTACAGCACTGCTATCACTATTTGATTTACAGCACCATCTTTGTATTGAATAATTAGCAGTACTAATGTAATGCAAACTGACAGAGTGCAGTATAAAATCTAGCTCTCTACAGTCAAGTAAAGTAACTGTTCCTTAAATGCTGTCATTTCAAGTTCTTACTTTCTGTCTGGCCCCTGCCAAACCTAGCTCACACAGGCAGTCCTGCTGATTTCAGTAGGACTATCTATTGAGTGAGGTTACTCACACAAGAAGGAATCTGCAGGTCTAGACCCTTCCATCTTGATTTATAAGCATGAAGCACATGAGTCTAGCAGGAATTCAACACTTACGCTTCCACAGTTGTTCTTACAGTCTGTTCCTCACCATCTTCATCTGAGCTGCTACATGTTGCATCGGAGTCCAGATCCTTCTCCACGCGAGACAGCAGCCCTCCGGTAGAAAGTGCAAACCCCCGGATTTCACCTGGTGCAATGCTAACTCCGTTCTGTACGTCCGTACTCAAACCGCTCTCCAAAGTAGTTGTGTTTTTTTCTGGCCAACCTTCAGCGCACCTGAGGGAACTACTGCTCAAAAATCTGGTTGGCTCATGGAAAACCTTCATTCTTTGTAGCTGATGTTTCACGAAGCATTTCAGCTGCTGATCACAGTGTTTGATAACATGCTTTGCCAGGAGCATTTGTAAACGCTTCTGAGTTCTTTTGGCACGACTGATTTCCATTTGTTGCTTAGTGACACACTGGAGTAAGCGAGCATACACCTCCTCCGGGGTGCAGCTCAAAATCCCTTCTGAAGGCCCGTGAAGAATTTGGTGTAATAAATCCCCTTTTATTGTTTCAGCGCAGACTTCCAAAGCCCTACCCAAAAAACCATTCTTCTTGTACCATTTACCGTTTAAAAGCTGCATTTCTTCTGCATTACTGGATTCAGTTACATTTGAATTCAAAAGTCTCTGCATTTCTACCAAATTCGGAGATGTGGTCTCTGAAAATGTTTCCCCTTTGACCTGTTCCTCAGGTTCTGAATGACTAATCTGACCAAATGATGTGTCAGCACCATTATGTAATGAATTTCTCATCTTGGAGCAGTCAGGCTCTCCCACTTTCGTTTGCTTACTGGTTTTGTTGCTAAACGCAGAATTTGTACTCATTAACAAGACAGACTGATAGTGGTTGGAGGATGGTGGAGAACCAAAATGCTGCACACTGAAGATATCATTCCTGAGGTTGAGGTTGGGCTCAGCAGTGGGGAACCCCAGGACTGAGCAAGTAATCTGTGCGATGGAGTCCTCTTTTATCTTCTCTTCCACTGCTCTGGAATTTTCCATGCACAAAGCTGTATCAGACTCCATAGCTCTAGAGGACAAAGAAGGTGACAAGTGGATACCATGACCTTTTGTTGCTGCCTCTCTGAGGGCCGGTGTCATTATAGCTACGGTAGGTAGTTTACAGCAAACCTGAAAATAACATGGGCCATGTAAGTTTTCTCAGTTTTGTGACACGGTACAAATACAACAACTCTATCAGATATTTCATTCTTTCAACATTATTCAAAGATTCCATAAAAAAGGACATTATCTAAAGAACATGGATAGACTACACTCCCTCCCAAGTCTAACAAGAACAGTCTTTCTGTTTTTTTCTTTATTTCATTTAGAGGTTGTTCCGTGTGCAATGAAAGCCTTTACCTCTCAGGGGAGTAAGAGTTCATACCTCATTGCATTTCTGATCCTATCAGTCTGAGAAATAAGACTCACAAAGTTCAAGACTGCCATCTAACCTTGCCCAAAGTGAAAAACATGACCATAAGCCATGTGACTGGAAGGACGCATTTTAAAAATATGTGTGCGAGTGTATGGATATGTATATGCACACAGAGACGCACATCTGCACATTCCCACCCCAAAACTCTGGCTGGATTTTTTTTTCATCTGCTCTGGAGAGAAGTTACTTTTTGAGTTGTATTTGGTTTTCATTCAAGTATTTTTTTTTATACTTAAATGAGGCAACACCAACAGTATCACAGAAATGGGAGCTATGCAGCTACCTATTACAAGTTCAGCAAAGCAGAACACCTACCACATGATGAAACACTCTGAAATAAACTCAGAGGCACTATTGGGAGAAATAGATTTAATGTAAATCTATATAAAGCAAGCATTTGATAAATTAATTATATATTCTCACAAATACACTGTAGAAACCAATCACCATGGCTAATGCTTTAAAAACAGAGAACTGTAAGTTCTAAATGTTTCCTAAAAAACAATCTTTCCTGTGCCTTTGTATCCAGTAGTTCTTTATTCATCAGGCACTGCCTGCATAATACAAACACAATATTCTTTGATAACAATTTGAGTAAAGACAAACAGTTTTCCATTACAAACCCCTTTGCCTGTGACTTGCCATAGCTTAGACGAAGGGTTCCCAAACTTGGGGATCAAAAGACCAGTGTCAACCTTCACCACTTCTTGTCAGCAGCTACGCGGCCATGTCATACTGTACCTATTCCACAGTCTACAGAGCAGGAATCACTGCTTTACACTGTACTTTCAGCTTTGTTTAGGAGACAGTTAAATAAACCCAATGAAAGATTTTCTTGAATACGGCCTGCAGAAGCCTGAAAGATAAGCTACTGTCAGTTCTTCATTAAGAAGCTAGACACAAAACCAGAAACAATAAGAGTAGTAGAGAAGTGAGTGTAGCACAGTAATTCCACAGTAAATTCTGTTTAACCAGTGTACTAGTTGAGCAGCATTTCCATTGCCCTCCTTTTAATGTCTTCAGTTTCTTTGATCTCCACAGCAACTGCCTAGCTCAGCAGTTTTCAATGCACAGATCCCATAAGGGGTCAATGATTCTGCGACTGCCACATATGGATCTTAAGAAAAGCAAACTCCTTGTCTGAAGCCTTAGCTTGTTTATAACTACAGGTTTTATGCTGAAGGTGCAAACGTTAAAGGGAGATTTGAAAACCTAAGGAGCTGAGCAGTACCAGTCTGGATACTTTCTCCTTAACCCTCAAAACATGGAGAAAAACATCAAGAGCTACATGCTCCAGTACTGCCTTAACGGTCTCTGTATGCTTTATTCAGCTTTCATTGCTCCACGTATACTTCAACCATGAGGTTTTCATCTCTGTACATCACCTACCCAGCATCACAGGGACCAGATTTGGTGGTCCTAATGCTAATCCTAAATGATACTATTAAAATCCCAAGGATTTTAACCTTTATCAACAAGCCAGTAACTTCAGACTATAGAGGAATTCAGCACAAAGTCCTCTCCAGTGGACAGCTGTTCAGCAAGAGCCCCGTTACCAGGGTCAGACAGGGAAATGCACTGAGAGCTGAAGCCCCAAATCACAAAGGCTCTGGTGACTCGGTAGTGCTCTCAGCATCTGGCTGACTCGTGGCTTTGTGTCTTTCCACTCTTCTAAGAGCTAGCAGGCACAAGAATTTTTAAATCCAAAGTAGTATGGATTCAGACACCTATGCTTCCCCTGCTCTCAGCATATGGCAAATAACTATAGTAAAGTCAAAGTGATTTAGCATAGCTAAAACATAAGGGGGAGAGAACTGAAGCCCGTACTTTCTCTGTGGGGTTTCTATGAACTAAAGGGGGTCCCCATGTTAGATCTGTCCCTGGGAATTCCAAAAAGCGCTCTCAGAAGAATGCTGTCAGCCCAATATCTACCTACACTGAGCAATGAGTTTAGAACTGTTCCAACTTTACCATCTACCTTCGTTAGCCTGAGTGGTTGAACAGTCATAGATTGCTACTCCTGAAAGCCAGGAAACATCCACACACAGTAGAGCTGCTGCTCCTCAAGCAAACAAGAAGTTTGGAGATGTGTATCTCATACCTGTATGAAGATGGAGGCTATTCAAAAAACTGGCAGCACAAAATTTTCAGAGTGCTGTGTTTTAACTTGATCGTATTTCCTCAAATACTACATAACCTTCTGGTACAGTTTCAAGTTTCCTAAATTGCAGTGAATACCATTAGCAAATTATTTTAAGTTTTTTTGAGTTTGGGGGACTTTTTTCCCCCTCTTTTAGCGGGAAGAGGGGAAGAAATCAAAGTACCCTCAAATTGAACCACAAGCATTGAACTAAAGAGCACCAACAAACCACTAATTAGGAGTTCCTGACAGAAGATGCTTAAATTACAATATAGCTAAAAAAATAAATAAAATGCTTTTGAAGAGAAAAATCACCCAATTAACCCCTTGCCCAGCAACTTGCAAACTTCACACGATGTTTCTGCCCTGCAGACAGTCGTGTGAGACACTTCAGGTGTGTTCCTGTCATTTCAGTGACATTAAAAAGACTTTATAAAAGTTGGTACTGTCCCAGTCTCCAGTCCTTGGCATTTCTCAAAGAAGTTCACACACACACGAAAAGTCATTGGTATATGAGCAAAACAACGTATCAGCTGCAAAAAGATTAAAAACAAATTTTTAGTTCAAGTACTTGGCTTGACGAGAATTGTACCATTTTCATTTTGACACATTTTATTTCATTTTGGCAGAAAGCAAAAATAATTTCACTCCACCCTTACTGGAAGTGAGTTTCCAGAGCCAAACCTATTATCTTCGGGGGGGGAAGTGCAGAGGGAGGGAAGACAAGTACTGCAACACGGTATTCAGGAACAGTCTGTATTTTCATTCTGGGAAAAGTTTTTTGTCATAGGTAAACCATTTCAAGGATTTTTTCCATTGTGTACTACTTGAGGTTTCAAAACCAGAACAGCTGAAATGCTACTAAACTGGCAAACAGTTTGCTCCTCATCTGCTGAATATGCACTCCACTTGAAAGAGCATAAAGTATTGTAAAACGAAAAGCTGACGTAAAATAAGTACTGGGGAAGGGAAGAAACAAGTACCAGACACACACAGTACAGCAACTGACGTTTAAAGTGACTTTATGCTTATCCTCCCCTAATGCCTTAATTACCCAGGAGGATACAGCCCAGAATTGCAGTTTACCACAGCCCAAGCGCTCCCCCGACCCCACACCCTGCTCCCTTCTCTCACCACAGCTATGGGTCCCTAATCCGCCAATGACCCCTGCTCCTCTCCCCCCTGCTACCTCTGCTTATTTCTTAGTCCTTACTCAACATTTCCACGTTATACCCTTCTCTACCAGGCCTACCTCAACGGAATTTGTCTAAATCCTGAAACTAGTGTCTTCATGTTGGTAATCTGCAGCACCCTATTGAAATAAACACAACGAAACCCAAACAACCACAAACCTGCCTGCACACAGGGTGGCATTCCCTTCCCAGCTTTTGTTTATAGTCCTTTCACTTTTTGACTCTTCCCCCCCTTGCATAACACTATAACTTTCGTTACACAACACTGCAGACAATGTTTTGGGGGATTTTTGCTTGGGGGAAGGATTGCTTTGTCTTTTAGTGGGTTTTTTGTTTGTGATCTTTTCATTTTCAATGACAATAAAACTCCATTTGCATGAGGGTTTGTATGGCTCCTCTGTACCAGCCTTCTCTCCTTGTAAATTGAGTCGTCTTCTATCATCCCAAACACCTGAAACTTTCTTGTTAATAATGAGATTCCTGGAGACCAGGAGAAGATTTTTACATTTACTATTTTTTTCTTTTGCTTTCAAATTCAGGGGCCTTCAAATAACATTTCAAATTAATACAGCTGTTTCCAGTTTATTCATAGATTAACAGTGTTTCAGATGAGCGAACTTCCAATGTTTATTCCTCGTCTAGAAGGCATTTCAAAAGCAAAGCAAAGTCACTGGCAGCAGACAGCATCTGGTGAAACACCCAAAATTAAGCTCAGCAAGAATGCTCAAAAATACTGTATTTCAAACTGACAAGAGATACTTTAAGGCCTCTTAGAGAAAACCTGCAGAAGAGATGGCAGCTACGTGAGCAAGCTTGATCTGCTTACAACACAACTGACAAAACCTGGTTTCCTACAGCTTTGTGTTGTTTGCCCCATAATGCCTAGCTCCTCTTGGACAGCCTTCCTGATAATCGCCGGACAAAAATAAAGCGGTGCTCTGGCAGACAGGCACTACTGCAGCACTGCTTAGCTGTGCTGCCAGGACCAAGAGCCACCACTGAGCTGAGCATGCAGGAGCTGACTTTGGCCAGCTTCTCCAAGTCTTGCCTGGTGGGAGGCATCCACTTGGGTATACTTTACCTACCTCTCCCAGTTTTGTCAAAACTTACAGGATCATCATAATTTCTAAGAATAGAGAGAACAGCTCAATAGCACAATCTGCATTTTCTCACAGAATAGTTTGCAGCAATGACTGCAAAAGAGATATTGGTCCCACTGGGTATGTCCTGGTTAAGAGTATGAAAGAAAAAGGAAAGAAGTCTGTATTTAACACACCTGGGACTAGCCTTCAAGAAAAAAAAAAAATCATCTCAGTAGGCAGCTTTTGTTTTCAGTTCAAAAGCAGCCCAGTTGCCCACGATGAGTATTTAAGCATTTTAGTATTTTGTTCTATTAATAGATTGGAAAAAAAAAACCCCAAACAGGATTATGTGGGGAGTCTCAGCTTTCAGCAGCACTCACCGTGCAGGCAGTACTATACAGATAACACTGCAAACTCCAGTGTTGTGCACTCCCCAGAAAATATAACCACAAATTCCTCCTCTTTGAGAAAAAAAAAACACAACAAAACACACACACACCCCTAAAAAGGATCTCTCTTTGAACAGTAAGAGAACTCAATTTAAGACAGACCACCCAAACAGTTTTTATCATAAAAAAACATCAAAAAGGACATACTTCAAGTGGAACTCATTAGTATTAATTTATGATAAAATCCATGACTCATTAAAATCTCTGAACAGGGCTGGTTTTCGCCTTGTTCATAACTGCTTCTGAACAGAGAATCATATATTCTTTCCAAGTTTATTACCACACCATCAACTAATTCTTGTTCAGTCTATAATATATATTTGTAACATAAGATCCAAAATAATTTTTAACATATGCTAAACTTAAACACTTTTTGTAGTACATGACAGGTGCCTCTGTAAGTAGTTTGTACATATGTCTCTAATATAAATATCTGTAATACTTTTAGATCCATTGTAAGGTCCGTATCAACATTTCAGTTATCCTTTCAATTTCAGTCTTTGAAGAGAGGGCCATAAAACCTGGTCTTAAACAAGACTCATTCAGCTCTTAGACACTAATTAAGATGACTGGAATTTAAACTCCCCAAAACATTTACAGGATTTCACAATGTGGACCAATAAGGAAGGAGAGTCCTAAAGCACACAGACTAGCTTTCTGAGCTAGTACACCTACTAGCATTATAACCATGCTTTACCCAGTTTAGTTTTTAATATTTCCTTTTTATTAAATTAAGCACAAAAAGGAAACATCTACCCTCTGACAAAAAGCAGACTTTAGTCATTTGGATTTTCTTTTTTTTTTTTTAATTGGTTACTTTGCTTCCCACCACTGAGGAGTATCAAGTACCTCAGTCACTGCTACATTTTATTCTGGGAAATGCTTCAGCATTTTGCAACCAGGGAGCTGATGCACAAAGTGGATTAAAAGACTTGCTCAAGACCACACAGGAAATCTCAACGAAGGCTGAGGGACACACCTGGATCTGAGCCGCTGTCCAGAGCTTTGCTATCTACTTTATCTAAAGTATTCAGTTTTATGAGAAAGTGGTCTGTAGTCTGGGAAGCCAACTTGGTCAGGGTCACTCGAAGGCAAACGAATCTGCGGCAATCTGTTCAGCTTCATTATCAGAGGGAAGTTTTAACCCAGAAATTAAAAAAAAAAAAAAAAAAAAAATCACACATGAAAATGCAGGCTAAAGCTTTCCACCCATCTACTGACAAACACATTAAAAATAAAAGAACAAGGCAGCACAACACTATGTACCTACTCCGGCGCGCTGCTGGGAAGCTAGCGATACCACGCACCCCGCCGGCGCTGCACAAGCACCCCGCGCCCGCGGATCGCCCGGCTCCCCCGGGCAAGGCGGGGCGAGGCCAGCCTGGCAGCACCGCGGCCAGAAGCCAGGGCCGGGCCGGG
>NW_008825268.1:2874394-2888340 GCF_000699105.1 Pygoscelis adeliae | reverse complement strand
CGCAGAGGCGCGTCCCTTTTCCCGGCCGGGGCGGTGAGGGGGGAGGGCGCCGAGCGCCCCGGGCAGCGCTGCTCCCTGCTTCGGGGGAGGGAAGCATACATAAATAATAAAAAAAAAAAACAACCCAAATATTTTCAACGGTTTTATTGGGGATAAGCACTTGGAAATATTTGAAAATATTCACCAGCATCACCTTCCCTTTATCGAAACACCCCATCAAAGCCCTGAGGTGAACATGGTCACAGGTGAAGTGTCCCAGTTCTCCCTAGGGCTTTGAAGTAATGCAGACAACCATCGGATGGCACAGAAATGCTTTATTATCTTTATTTGACCAACGTAATTAAAATAAGGCATTACGGGTTACATGTAAACATAGAGGTCAGTCATACATTCCCTCCCCCTACAGCACGTGGCTGCTGCGCAGTAAGCAGGTATATAGTAACAGTAGCAAAAGTTTCAAGTTCTACTTTGACACAGTGATATTTGTCAAGTGGAAATACAAATTCAAAGTTATATTAACATTCAACTTTTGTTTATTTTTTAAGAACATGGCTTCTCTGGAAAAGAGATTCGATTCTGAAAAGCGAGGGTTGGATTCAACATAATGGCATCAAGTCCGAAAGACCAAGCTACCCATAATGTTCCAGACACAAAAACTGCCTTTCACTACCAGAACTTTTGGAACCCAGAGAACTACTGTGTTGTCCAAATATATTTAAATTGAAAGGTCATTAAATATTAGATATCCCGCATATGAGCACACCGTTGTTACTAACACTTTAAATAGTGTCACTTCCTTGAAAGAATACGATACACCACATTTATTTTACTTACATTCTGATGTCTGATTTTATGCCATATATTAATATAAAAGGATTCTGGAAGACTCTCCGAAGTAGTGAGCATCTGCCCTACTTGTCACTGACAATGTCTCTAGCGATAAGCTCTTTCATTATTTCATTGGTACCACCATAGATTGGCTGAACACGGGCATCCACAAAAGCTCTGGGGGGGGGGGAACAAAAAACAAAACAAAGAGATTAAAAACAACTCCTCAGAATTGACATACAATCAAGAGAAGAAAGGTATCAAGTTTTATCTTTGAAGATCCCTCTTTTCAAAGTGTGCTATTCCCATTTATAAAGAGGTTCACATTTCCAAAGAGGTTTCAACTACCTAAAATATTTCACCTTTCCAAGGTACTGTGCCAAACCAGGAATTTGGTCAGTATCTCTTCCCTGTATTTTTGTTCATGTTGTAAAGCCTCCACTATCCCCCCCTCATTAAACAAAAATAAAGCTCTATAAAACCAGACTCTTAACCACTTTCCCCCCCCAATTCTTGTTCCCTTCTTTCCTCACATCACCTGAGCATTAACTCAACTCCAGACACCAAAGCACCCATCCACCCACCACACACATCCTGCAGAACAGCACGCCTGCATGAACTGCAAGACCCAGGTGCCTCATTGTTGCAAAAAAACAACTCCTGCAGAGCCAAACTGATAGTTATCATGGTAATTTGCTCTAATGCCCTGGCCTGTCTGATCCTGTCAAAGAGGACTGCTAACGGTGCTGTCAGTTCTTTCTTTGAGCTGGGACTCGAACACCTTGGGAGGAAAAGAAAGTGCCAACTGGTTTCACATCAGCTGGCTACAGCCTCCTACTGACACCAGCTCCAGCTCCATTTGGGCCAGCAGCCGAAAAGCTGCATGCAGCCAAACCATTTCCATCCCCATGCTGGAACTGGCCCCAGCACATGCACAGCTGGTGACAGCACACAGGACAATGACAGTGTGCTTTTCCATCTTAATTCTGCTCCATTATACAGAGAGCAGCCCAGGAGCAATGCGGCATTCTCTGGAAACACGCATGTTGCTGAACTACAGGGATAATAAAACCCTGTATGGACAACTACTGCACACACAGATAAGCAGGGATTCGAGGACACCCTGAACAGGGCTTGCTGGCCTTCCTATTTAGTAAGATAGGGTGCAGAACACTCAGAAGTTGCACTTACTAAAAACATGCAGGAAAATGTTATTCTAAAGCAATGTTTCATACTCTTAATGTATTTAGAATAAAAAAAAAATCTAAACCTGGTCAGTTAGAAAAATTATTTTAAGTTATCTGTTTATAACAACTGCACAGCAGTCCTGTTTTTCCTATCTCTACTATCAGATTACCCCCCCCTTTTTTTTTTTTTTTACAAAAAAATCCAAACACCAAAAGCTCTACTTATATTAATGTGGCAAATGGCATATACACAAAAGGAAACAAATCTTCACAGATCATATACAAGGAAACATAAAAAACCTACATAAATGTCCCTAAATTCATAAAGTAAGCAAAAAATTGGGAATGGCAAATTCCTCTCTACATATCAATCTCTTAGCTTTTCATTTAAAAAGGTATAAAAAGCTGAATGTAGCCAGTCATGCTCTTGCTTAGGCAATTTTGTGTTATTACAAAAGATTTAGACTGACCAACATGTTTTCCTTCCTTCATATGTATGCATTTAATTTCAGAAAAAACATACAAACTAGCTCCCCTCATTTTTCTTTTTACATTGCTTCTCTGGTTTTTCAATTAACGTTTTCTTCGGGAAAAGCAACTTCTATTTTGTGAAAAACAGGTAATAATTGCTCAACAGCTTATGAATTATTTGGAGAATCAAAACAAAGCCTTCCTGCAGACATCTGTAGAGTGGATTGCCTTTCAATAAACATGATGGGAAAAGGAACAGTAAATCGGTACTAACACAAAACAACTGACAAGTAGACGTAAAGGAAGTGCTTCATTTTACTTTGCTGATAATCTTTCATCATTCAAGTCTGAAATGTTACACTTACTTTGCAATTGGATACTCCCACATGTACCCCCATCCTCCATGCAGTTGCACACACTGAGTAGCTATGCTGTTTTGGAGATCAGAAGACCTTAAATGGTCAAAAATAAATTTGTTTTTTAGAAGGATGTTATGCTGTGAAACATTACTAGATATACAGATGAGTTAGCAAGACAAAAATGTAACCAAACTTTTTACTCTATATATCTATATATCTTAAATGATGGCCATTAAAATACTTTATCTTATGAGGGACTTTTTTTCCTTCCTACATGATTGGTAAGAAATTAATACATTACATTGAACAGTATTTAAGATTTGTTCTCCTTACGGAAGAGCTTTCGGAGAAGGAAAGCTTTCAAAACAGACAAGCTTGTTTACCTTTCTCACAGGCCAAGAGATTTCTTTTGTAAAGTAGGTTGATACAGTCTCTTTGCTTATACAAATCCCCCAGCTGTGCCATAAAAATTAACAGCATCACAGGCTCCCCCCCCCCCTCCCCTTTCTGTTTTAACCCCCCCCGCCCCCCCCCCCCCTTCCATGCTCTTTGAATATAACCATCACCTGGGGATAATTTATTTTCCTCAACAGATTTTACAGTTTTCAATTCTAAGAAATACTGTAATTCTTAAACAGGATTCCCACTGCAAAATATTCAATTATTTCATGATCTTAAAAAAATAATCTTTAAAAGCATTTTGTTTTGTGAACCTTCCGTCTAGAACATGACAGATAACACGCCATTTACAGTTGATGTCCTGTGTATCAGCTTTAGGAAAGCTACATACTTGATGTTATTTCAAACACTTGATGAAAATTAGATGAAAGAGCCCATAGGATTTTAACTGTACTGGAAGTTCAAGCTAACATTGAAAGACATGAAAACCACCTAAACACACAACTTTGAGTGCCAACAGAAGTAAAGAAAATGACAATTCAAGTCAATTGCTTCTCATGGAATAACATGAGAGTCCTTTTCTCCAAACCACCCCTTCTCCCTTCCTCCAAACCACCCCCCTACCCTGTCCAGTTAAATCCTTACAGTTTATTATACCAACTTTAAATCTGCAACGGTGAGTTACCACAACTGTCTTTCCTAAATATATTTTCAAATTAATTTAGCTACACAATACAACCTGTCACCACAAAAATAAGACCTACAGATCTTTCATCAGATAACAGAAAAAAGATGCACAAACTAAGTTTTAAAGTTCTTCAAAGCTCAACTCAAGTCATTGACTGTACAAAAGGTTTGAAGCAAAATTAACTGGAGATAGTCTCCTAAAACAGTAGGGAATAAAACAATTCTACTTTCAAGCATTTTCTAGACCATGTAAGAGAGTTTTATGGAAGGGAGCCACAGGGACTCCATTAGGAAAAGGGGAAATCCACAACAAAGTGTGGCACTAACATTTGGAAGGGTGGGGTAGTTTCAAATGCCTCACTTGGGGAAATTTGTTGAGGAGGTAAGTCTACATCTGAGCTGGCACTAGTTGCTTCCTCCTCCTCAAAACTGAATGCCTCTGCTTATGTACCTGGTACATCTAGGTAATCAGTGCCAGGAATAGCACTCAATCAAAATCCTTCCTTTCATTGTAAATATTCTCTCTGGATTCCCTTAGTATTCTCCGCTCATTTCCTCTACACTTATTTTTAAAAGTCTAGAATCTGTAAACCTATGCATCTTCCATAAAATTATTTGTTCACGTCTGATGTGTTTTTTCTCTCTCATCTTTGCAAGCAAAATAAAACTATACAAATTCATGTGCCACTATCTTAGATGCTTCTACTCATCCAGCTTTCTCTGGTTAAACCTAAGTTAACAGATAACACCACCAAATACAGGGAGAGGGAAGAGGAGTTCTGGCCAATAAAGGAAAGCACTGTTTAGTCTCAGTTACAACAATAGCTGTAGCCAACTATTTCTTCCCAAAACCAGATAGCTTCAAAAACTGGCTGGGCCAAACAGCTATTGCTAAGTAACACTAACTAAAAAGTATCATATGAGCTTAAATAAACCTGTGCTTTTAAAAAAAGCAAACACTCTCCATTAAAAAAACAAACAAAACAAAACCAAAACCACACCCAACAACAATTTGCTACAGTAAAATGTAAATGTTTGTCTAAATACCAATGAAGTACCCACTTTTACTTGAATCTAAAGCTGAGTCCTGATCTTGTTATTAATGGAAGCCTATTTTAAAAGCCTGCTATTATTTTGAAATTGATCTGTTTAACCAACACTGGTTTTCAATGTAACTAAGATTTTTGTCGACTACATGATTAATGTTAAAACCAGTGGTCTCTGTTAGAAGCTGACAATGTTGTTACTAATCAGACAGTAATTTTATCTTTTCATTAGATCTGAACAGTTCAGTGTTTTTATCATTAGACTCCTGTCAAGATCATGCAAGTAACACTTCCAAACGACTTTAACCACACGACTTTAACCACATACCAATACTTTGCCATAGAAGCTGTGGGGGAGTCCAGACGTTTATCTGCATGCAGCTGCAAACAGTTGTCCATAAAAGCTCGGCCCACACAAATCTGCGTTTTCATTTCTGCCAACTTGTGCTGTACCGTCTTATTTTGGAAGTGGATAGAGGAGGCAGAGGAAAGAAAGAGCAGAAGTAGTACAGTTTCAGTGATATTTGAAGTTGAAAATGGAGCGTTTTCTAAAAGGATTTCTGTTAGAAATCATCATTTCAAACAACTTTGGCTCTGTACATCGGAAGACAACTTACTTGCCATACAATTATATCTTTACCAATCTCATTACAGAAAATTACTGCCCTTTACTTCTCAAACCAACTCAAAACATGACCTTAAGAGAAAAACCCCAACAGCCTGAAAACATAAATTCCTAGAGAGTGCAGAGTAGGAGGCACTGGGTGCTCTGTCACTCTCAGCTACCTCTTGTGGGGGAATGTCCTTTCATCCTGTAGAGCCACTAATCTCCCCAGTTATTAATAACATTTCATCATCCATTGGATGCATTTTTCTATGTATTCAGTTCTTTAGAGTTTAAGCAATATGCAAAGAGACACAAGCAAAACCAAAGGAAATTTTAGACTAACTATCAGAAAGTTTTCCAACACTGAGTTCTGTCACATTGGAAAAGTTTCTAGACAGAAGAGGTAAAATCCATCGCTAAGGTTATACAAAACCAGACCAGGCAAGCATTTGACTGTCTTCTTGTAATTCTGGTAGGGAGGGGATAAACACACCACCCAGAAACAAAAGTTTTTTCTGATCTCACAGTTCTAAAATTGTATATACGAAGTCTTCTTGCTTCTCTTGACAATATAATTGACCAGTCTACTATTATTACAAAGAAAAGGTCTGATTTCAAACACTGTAATGTGGCATGACTAAATGAATTAGGCAAGGCAGAGCTCTAATTAGAAAGGATTTTTGATTATATGCACATTCTAGTCATCAGCAACAAAAAGGAAACTGAAAAGGTATGCAAGAATGGATTATTTTGGCAAAAATAATATACTGTATGAAGTTTATTGGCCACCTGGTGGTTGGCAGTGGGTTAGCCTAAAAAAAAGATTATTTTGACAGTCTCTGCACAGTGAACTACTACAATTAGGAAGCATCCCTTACATTTCACCTTTTTTTCATGTAGGTGTTTCTTTTGTTAAAGCTGCACACTGCACATACTAAATTCCATCTGGAATTATGGATTTCTGAATGTTAACTTTAAAAACAGATGATGATCATGATTTCCTGAAAGATACCTAGCATTCCAGCCTCTAAAGGGCCCAATTCTGCTGCTATTCACAACAACTAGAGATTTGATTTTGACAAAGTAAGTCTCAAGACTTCGAAATTTTTTTTTTTAATTATTTCAAAAGTATATAAAAAAAAAAAGAGGTGGCCACCATCCTGTAACCCGTATGCACCACTTCTATCCTATAAACCAAACATGCAGGAGGTTGGTCTGCTTCAGCCCTAACAGCTAATGTGGTTTTCAAGAAAATTGTAACATCGCAATACTGCGGAAAGCAACATCTGTTTTATGACTGCAACTAAAGGGTGTAGGCATAAATGTCTCAAAACACAATTAACTACCACTGTCAGCAGTGAGGTGTGCTCACAGAGAATGATCCAACAGTTTTATATGCAGTCACTTAAATACCCAGCTAGCTGGTAGCTAAGGAATTTCATTACAATACCCATAAAGCTGAATACAAACACCTCTGCAGGCATTCAGGCAGCAAGGTCACTGCCTGGGAGCCCCTACCAGCATCAGCCTCCAAGTACATTTTTCTGCAATGCATTATGTGCAGAAGAGCACAGTACCTGCACATGTACCAAGCTCTTCTGTAGTCTGTAGGATTCCAGGCAGATATAGAAATATATGCAGGTGTAATAGACCCTGTGATTAGGACCTCTGACAGTAAAATGCAAGCCTAAGAGCACCAAGATAATTTTTCTTCATCAGCAGCAAAAAGCCAGTAGTTTCTGCCTGCATATTTCACTGCCAAAAGTAGCACTGCTGGGAGGTATCTCACTGAATCATAAAATACATGCATTAAGGCTTTTGTGGTGTTGGGTTTTTTTATTATTTCTGTTTTTCAAAAATGAATGATGGGCATGGAGGCAAACAACAGCCACAGTCCAACAGTGAAACGTGTGCAAATAGTCCTTTGAAAACAGCCCAGTAATTTTCATTTGCTTACTGTTTCACATACACAGATGTAAAGCAAATGCACACTGGAATCTGTATACAAGTCTCTCAGTTCAAACTCACCTGCAAGTGTGCAATTGTCTTCCCAAAAGCTTTTCTTTGCTTCACATAATTCCTTGTTTCTTCAAACATGAATTCACAACTGGCAAGAGCCATATCAGCAATTAGCAGTCTTTCCTTTTGAAACACAAATTACGGAATCCAGTTGAATTAGTCCTACATTTGTCTGTATCAGATGCACAATTGGGACACAGATGTTCAGTGTTGTTCATTAAGGGAGGGGGGCAGAAATCACACTAAGTATCAAACCAGACACACTGCATTACTGAAATTAATGAGTGGGACAAATGCCTTGCTGCCTGAAGCTCCCTTTTAAGTTTTTTCCAGGGTAATGTTCTATCACAACAATGACTCAAAAAAAGCTACAAATCAACCACAGGACTCTTACTGACTGAAAAATTCGCATCAAGTTGTTTCAATTATTGGTTTTCACTGCTCAGTTTAAACAACAACTGTATTTAACAATTTCAATAGCACACCTCTAGAAAGACAAAACCTACAAAAAAACCTGGCTGTTTTTTCCTTTCTCATAGCATGTTGAAAAACAGAAACTAAGTCAGAACAATTACTTCTAGCATCATTGAAATCATCTGATGCATCACGTTGAACCTGTTCATGAGTGCATCTATTTCTTTAAAGCAGAAAAGATTTCCTTTGATCAGGTTTCGTATTTACTCACAGTATAAAATTAAATAAACATGATCCCTACCAGATGAGGCAAACGTGTAGTTTTGACAAAGCACAGTCACGTTTTGAAAAACCACATTGCCTCTTTGTCCTCCCAAATAATTCCAAAACTTCATAAACTAAGTCGTAAACTGTTATTTCCACTAGCAAGGTATTTTGGCAACTAAACAATTTCTTTACTTTGCTGTATGGACAAAGAAAGAGTTCTTTATATCTTTGATAGGCTTCTACTGGTAGATGAGCTAGAACAGCAGTGCTTGCTTGTTCTTTAAAGAGAATGCCAAATGCATCAGAGATCTCCAAGCTATACTTAATTTACTAAGCAAAGTCGTTCCATGCTAGAAGTATAGAAGAAAACTGTGGTATGTTCTTTTAAATACACTACCCTAAGCTCAGGTTCTTCAACAGCTGGGTTGTTGATTAAGAGATGGTGGGATATCAACATTTTTACCAATACCCAAAAAATTGCACTTTTAGCACTAGGAACTGCGTACTTCAGTTAAAAAGCAGCAGTGTCAACACAATGTTGCCTACAGACATCCAGATTCTGAGCCCAAGGTGGCTCCCCATGATACATAATCTTCAAGACTAAGGCAGATTCTTGTAATGACAAGAATCATCTCTGTATTCTTCCTACAGACAACGAACACTCATGTTCCTCTTACCTGAGGGAGCTCTGCCATCAGATAATAGAAGCCTTTGTTCTCTTTTCCAAGCAAGGCACTGGCTGGCAACCGCACATCTTCAAAAAACAGCTCTGCTGTGTCCTAACAGGATTTTAAATGCAACAGTTTATAGCCTGACGTTCTCATCTCTTCATTCCACTTCTTTTGCCCATTTTTTTCTTGCTATTGTACACTTTAACTTGAAATCATAGAATCATTTAGGTTGGAAGGGTCCTCCAGAGGTCATCTAGTTTATCTCCTACTCAAAGCAGCTCCAGCAAAGCAAGCAGCTGAGGGCCTTGTCCAGTTATGCTTGCCAAAGCTCCAAAGATGAAGGCTCCACGACCTCTCTCGGCCCCTGTTCCAGTATCTGATCACTTTTATGGTGAATTTTTTTCTTAATACATCAAGGAAAATTCGAAGTAGGTAACTTGTGTCCCTTGCCACTGTCCCTTTCACTGTGCTCCTCTAAGAAGAATCTGGCTCCACCATCTCTACAGCCAACCATTAGGTAGCTAAAGACACCAATAAGATCCTGTCCTTCCAGGCTTCTTCAGAGTGAAGAAATCCAGCTTCCTCAGCCTCTCCTTGCACATCACATGCTTCAGACTTCCATAGGCAAACTCAGCATACATACTATGCATGTATATCATTTGTGTTCTAAAGCCTAAGAACTAGAATAGCACCACAGTTCCATTTTATATTTATTTAGCTAATGCCAGGCATTAAGTGGTTTTAGACTTCCTCCAAGCCTATTACGTGTTAGGGGTTGTATGAACTCACTTGAGCTTTTAGGCCAATTTTGTTCAGCTTGCGTCCTTTGATGAAACCTTTTATTCCATTTTCCACCAGAAAAAGGCTGATCCCATGAGCAGGAGATCGGGCCTCCCGGTTTGTAACCGCTACCACGATCACTACATCGCTCATCCAACCATTAGTGATGAATACCTGTAAAAAATGCAACTTGGAATAAAGCAATGAGCTAGGTGGACAGAAGTTAGAAGAGATCATCGAGCAGCAGAAAGAAAAATTGCATTGACACTTTCACAGGTGAACTGAAAGGCAAGGTTTAAGTGTCCAGAAGAATCTTAAGCTTTAAGCTTTCTGAATTAAGTGGTTTGGAACAAGGTCTATTAAAGTAGGAATTAGTTTGAGCAGTATTGTGTGGGTCAGAAGTGTGAAGTTAAAGAATGCAGAGATCTGTTTCTTTTGTCTGTCCCATGATAAAGAAGGAATATGGTGTCAAATGTTATTAAATGAACACAGAGGTTCTCTTTTCTAGAAGTTAAATTAGCAAGGTACAACATGCAAAACTATCAATGGCTTCTTGTCATAACTGCTTACTATAATCCTGTAAAATGACACATGAACCTGCCAAAATGATCCATCTTAACTCCAGTAAAAGAAGTGAGCTATCTGTCCTGCTTGACTTCAACTGTGCAGCATGGGCAAGTATCCTTTTGAACACCTGCACGTACATATCTGCTTGCACACATTCTCACCGCTTGAAATTCTGCTAAGGCCAGAAGTCTCTATCAGTACCATGTTACCAGCAGGAGTACAAAAGAAGGTGGGGGACAAAGACATTTCATAGCTTTAAAAAAAAAAAAAAACAGTTGAGCCCACACTTCCCTAAGAACACTTTATTTCTGCCTTCTTGCTTTTTTATTATGGTAACAAAAGAAGAGGTTAATGCTGCCAGCTTTGCAAGAGCTCGACAACACACACAGAGCATCTGATGCAGTTCATTTTTCTTCTCCTAACATGACCAGCAGGCTCCTGAATAAAGATTCCACAGCTTGCACTGTGGCAACCCAAGTTTTCACTCAGGCCACAGAAGATTTCACAGTGGTAGTATATATATTTTGTTGTTCAACCTCGGTACTAAAAAACAGCCCTGGTCCTGCTTATACTATGCAGGACTTCCCCCCACCCCCTTTTCTTCCCAGTTTAAGGGAAAACAGGCCTTTTGATAGGGTTATTTAAAAGCTACAAAAAGAACATACTCAAGCCCTTCCATAAATTGGTCCATAAATTGCCAGCAACAGAAATACCTTAAGTCCTATTAAAAAAAGTAACTGAGGGGAAAAAAAACCCACAACATAACCCACAAAAAAAACAAAAGTGAAAGGACTGGGGGGAGATACTAACAGTGGTGTACATCCTTCACTGTCTAAATGCATTCAGTTCCCAAAGCCTATGAGCAGCATATGTCTGTTCACTTACCTTACTCCCATTAAGAATCCAGTCACTTCCATCCTTTTTTGCATATGTTCGTATTCCCTGCAAGTCACTAAAATGAAATTCAAAAGGTCCTTCAAGAAACCATTCCAGAAGCTGCAATTTGTATCTTGAATTTTACCCAGTATAAAATAAGGTAGATTTTATACTGGCCAGGCACAGGTTCAGTGCAAATGCATCCGAGGATAATGAAACATGGTGAAAAAGCTGAGAGCGTAACAGAAACCACAAGCATGCTGTAGCAAGGGATGATAGATCTATGCAATTGTACAAGAGCATAAGGTCCCATTTTAATGTATCTGCTTGTGGAAGGTGGTGTAATACAAGCACTGACACCAACAGGTCAGCATCCCCTTATGTCAACATGCCTTAGAGATGACAAACGCCAGACAAAACCACATCCTCTAAGCAGGCTCAGCCTGCTGATGAGGAGGCTCTGTAAAAAGCCACTGGCAACATCCACCATCTGTAGAAGCATGACACCAACAGGTTTTGCTCTTCACCTGTCCCTCTCTGTTTTGGAAACTGGCCAGATCAGCTGTGTCTACTCCAAACGTGCTGTCTGCCCTTCAATAATAATGATGGGCAAAGAGGGACATTTCTTTGTTAGAAATGATTCAGAGGAAAGAAAATGAGGTGATCTGTTCCACAACAAAAGCTAATAGTAAAGTCAAGCCCTCTTTATCAAGGCATGTAATTTTCTCCTGACTATGTTTCATATTAAAAGTGTGTTCACATGACTAGCAAGTTAGTAACTATAAACTCAGACCAGAAAAGCAAATACAAAGCGTGTTTGCCCACAGTGGGATGATACTGAAATGGATTCTGAGCAAGTATCTTGAAATGACAAAGCTGTAATAAAGTAATCTATAAGTAACAGTTGTTTTTGAGGTACTACCTAATCTAGGATATTGTCTAGTCACTAAGATGACCATATAACCAGGAGGGTCAGGAATTTTTTCACTGAAAACATGTGCTGTCTACCGATTTAAGACCATTGTTTCAGTATTTAGCTTACCTGCCAGCCCCAGGTTCTGTCATGGCGATAGCTCCAATACACTTGCCTGCAATCATTTCAGGGATAAAGTGTTTAATCTGTTCTTCAGAGCCATAGTTTGCAATGTAGGGCATAACTATATCTGAATGGAGGCTGAATCCTGGGCCAGTACAGTTAACATACATCCTTGGGGAGAGGGGGGGGGGAAAAGAAGAAAGTTCAGAGTACTACAAAGATTTAAACACTGAACTTTACACAGTTACAAGAGACCCAACAATGAAGAAAGGCCCACCATACAGATGTCTCGGACATAATCCGAGCTTGTGGCACTTGTACTGTTATTTATAGAATGTACTTTCACAGCCAAATGAGCATACAACCTACCAGACTAACTAAAATGCTTCCCCCAGTCACAAAGTCCTAACAATGGAGCACAATGACATTTGTAACTTAAAGAATCATCCTGAATACTTAAAAGAGGAAGGATTTACGTATGTCTAAACTGTCCTTTCCATGAGAAAGATAACACCATTTTCTGTAAGCAAACATATTCCACAATGAGGACCATCTTATGGAAAAACATACAGTCTCTTGATAATATTACTGAAATTCTTCCTGAAGCGTCTAGTACTTACTGCTCCTCCCAGACCACAGCTGAAGAGAGAATATCCGCTCCGATGCCTCCATGTTTTTCAGCAATAGCAACACCCAGCAAACCCTGCTGTCCAGCCTTTTCCCAGAGCTCCCTGCTCACCTGGCCATCCTTCTCCCATCTGCAAAATGAACACAAGAAGAGTCATGCATTAAATCCCCCCATGTGCTACTGTTTATTTGTCATGGCTGCTGCTTCACACTAGAGCACCTGCAGCCAGGTTTCACTGCACAGGAAGACACTTTCAGTCTCCTCAACACACAACGTGTAGGGTACATAGACAACTATATTTCCCAGCTAAGAAGCGGTAGCTTAATAATAGGTTTTCTATTCTTCAAGTCCACAGATACAACTGGCATTACAGGGGCACCAACCGCCTAACCAGTTTGAACTCCTGCTTCCAACATATAACCTGACATCTCTTTAAGCCTTGTTATGAAAGGCAGTGCTGCCTATTGGTCTGAGTACCAGACCAGGATTTAGGACATTTAGCCACAACCATCCGGATAATTACAAGCAGGTCTTTATCTTCCTGACATTCCATTTTCCCCATGTACAAAATCGGTGTAACACATCAGTATTTTATGTGAAAGATTTCAACTCTACCAATGACAACTGCTTTATAAGAATGAAGCATTAACACATTAGTAACTTTTACATAAAAATCGGTCCCTGTGCACTTATTACCAAGTATCTTGGTAAACTACTGCTGTAAGGTCGTTTCAAGTTTGTAAATAGATAGTTGAGGCTTATCTGCTGACAGTTTGCAGACTTCAACACCACAGGAATCACTTATTCCTGGAAAAACAGTGCCTCTCTATGGAGTTTGCCAACTCAATAGAAAGTTGGATGGCCATTAATGGCACAGCATAGCTTTTTTTTTTTTTAATTTCTCTTTTTTTTTTTAAACCACAATTTTAAAATTATATGGTAGACAGACTAGATCAGAGACACTCCTCTGACACACCTGTGTGCAGCAGAGCTATACCACAGCTTTCTATCCACAGTTAATCAGGTACCTTATCCTACACTTTTAAGCTCATTCCCAGAGCTTTCGTTCCTACACTGGAAATCTTAAACAAATCTCTCTTGTGA
>NW_008825268.1:2871415-2874357 GCF_000699105.1 Pygoscelis adeliae | reverse complement strand
CCTCACAATAATCCACAATTGCATTCACCGATGCCACACTTGTCTCTTCACATCAGCCCAGCCAAATAATATACTATGCCTGAAGCCTGTTTACGTGAAAGGTGTGAGAACAAAATGGTTCATAGGTCACTGAAGTGATGGAAGAACTAAGTCCAACTTGTTCCAGTCTCTAGGAAATAGTTCTGTCAGCAAGCTAGCAAGCAGGGTCTTCAGTAACCTTGAGCAGAGCCAGTACCTGTTCACAAACCTGCACTAGAAGTCATTCTAACAAAAGATGAGAGAAAACATCTGTTTTTGTGGACAGAATATGACTGTACAGTGGAAAAACATACTACTCTGAGGTCATAGTTTGAGGATGAAAAAAAATAGTTGGCAACAACCCTGATGTAAGCTGTTTCCATTGCCTCCCGCTGTTCATTTCTGCCCCAGAGACACAACACCCACCCACTCAATTGTGCCATCTCAACTGTTTGTGGATACACACTGTGAACTGCATCAGGAAACTCATCTAGCAGTGCGATTTAAGAATAAGCCCTTCACCACCCCCCAGTGTTTTTGCAGAAGTGTTTTTCAAGTAAAGTAAAAATTGCTTAAGACACTACTGCAGCTTAATGCTTTCTGCTCAAAAACATGTTCTGAGTTCATTTATTTTCTTTCTCCAACTATAACGCGATTCGATGTAGCTAAAATAAGGGTGAAAAACATCCTCCAGCTCTAGTTCAATGTAAGACCACATGTATTTCCATAGAAGCAAGAAAAGACAGAAATTTAAACAAAGATATTTTGTGCAAGTTTCTTGGTAATCCAGCTTACCATCCTATGTGTACTGTATTTACAAAATCTCCTGTGACATAACGTAGACACAGTGTTAATGCTTTCTGGATGACAGCAGTACAATAGCGTGCCAACTGAATTGTCTCCTTAACTCTATACCCAAGACATCAGTGTCAGAGTTAATACCTACAAGCAGGGATACTTCCTCTGCAACTCTGCAAACTGCATTTATCTGCTCATAGCCCTAAGACAAAGATGCCAGATTGCCTACACTGGAGCTCAAAGAGCGCAACGAATTTTGATTATGTATGATTTTTTCCACATATGATTTTCATAGGCAGGTTTGTTTTAATTGAGTAAATTTGAAATACAAAGCTTGTAAATGAAAACAAATATCCTTTTTATCCTGTCACATTAAGAGTAACACCCCAAAAAGCATTTGGGGAAGAATGCATATTATTTGGCAAACCAGAATGTTTAAAAGGCATCTTACTCTGCGTGAAAAGGCAGTACTTCTTCCTGAAAGAACTTCCTGGCACTCTCCCTGAAGATATCATGATCTGATGAGAAGATCCTCCGAGTTCCTATATCAATCAAACTTTTAGCAGAAGACGGTTCTGGGCGCTTTGGGCCATGCTGTTCAGTTTGCAGAGGACTGAAAAAAGACAAGTGAAAGCATCTGTTAGGACACAGGCACCCCCATTTACACAACCCTTTTAAAAGAAAGGAAACACCTGTGTTGTTAAACATAGTTCACATCCCAAGTCTAGCACACTGTTAGGTCCAAAGGATACCCACGATAAATATGAAGACCTAACACACACTGTACTTCACTGGGCTGTGAAAGGAGATAAAGCAAGACTGGTTTATCCAGTCAAGACTGTCCTTAATGCTTCAAATAAATTAAAAATAATAATAAATATTATTTATTTATAAATAAATAAAAACAACAATACATACATAGGTAAGAGGATAAAGTTTGTTCATTAGAGATGCTAAAAATCATCACTGCCTTCTCCCCCCACCACACAACCTCCAAAATGCTATTCAGCTCAATTTAAACTGGAGGTAACTTTTTGAACAAGTAAACTTTTTTGTGGGTTTTGTTCATTCTGTACATGCCCCCAAAAGCCTCAATATTGCAAATCCATGACACTGAAAATTCACACACTCAAAAGCGAGTACAACATGGATTTGCACACTCTGAGGGCCATATTATAGCATATATAGATATTATATATGCATTTTCACATATATCTGCATAGTTCTAACCTTGAAATTAATACTTTCTAATTCCTTCTAACTTTCAGTATTTTTGTTGTACAGGAAGGCTAAACCTTCCAAAACTCTGATAAAAACATATGTAAAAATAAAATGCTTCTTTCACAAAAAATGAAAACTGAAGCAGTGGTACATGTCAGTAGTTGAAACCACACGGAAAGTATAACTACAAAATAACAAGGAAGGGTTTAAAGCTTTTGTAGGGATTTAGAATGTCAAGGAATACTTTAGGGCTGAAATGAAAATTCACTTCTTATATTCGTGCATTGGGTTCTCTGACTTGCTTTTATGTTATTGCCACAAAACATCAGAAATTATAAATACAGAGCTGAGCTATATTAAATGGAAAAGGCTTTTACTGTTCCTTTCTCAAACTATTTTGTTCATCTCTCCTCAGTTTCTCAGCACAGCACAGTAGTTGTACGTAGTCCCACAGAGCTTAGCTGAGCTGAGCATACGCTTATTTACTCCATTACAGAGACAAAGGTCTTTATTTACTGCCACATGAAGTTATTCATGCTCTTCCTGGTGCAAAAGATTAGGTGCCCCTGAAACATAGACTCTATTTACTTCTAGTAATATTTGGAAGAAATGGGCTACTGCAACTTGCTTGTTCAATATTTTGTACTCTCAAACACGGGCTTCCTCTGCTAGGCACACACTGACTCTCCCAAAAGCTCCACCTTATTTTTAAAGCTGTTTAAGATGATATTGAGCTTTATTTAAGACCACCCTTTTGTTTAATTGGAGCTCATAGCCCGCATGGCACACAGGGAAGGGCCAGGCGGCTCCTTCACGCCAACCACAGCCCTAGGAGACACAACTCGAAGGTCAGAGGAGGCGTAAGCACGCTCCTGCGTTTCTGCCCCCCGAAAACCCCCCTCCCC
>NW_008825268.1:2870817-2871291 GCF_000699105.1 Pygoscelis adeliae | reverse complement strand
GTCAGTCCCATCATGGGGCCGCCCGGGAGCTCCCAGCCCTGCCGGGCACAGGGCACTCGGTGGGCTCCCATACCTGTCGGGCCCAGGCCACAGCCCAGGGGGCTCCCAAACCTGCCGGGCACAGGGGGCTCAGCAGGCTCCCGAAATGGCCGGGCACAGGCCGCTGCTCAGGGCACTCAGCAGGCTCCCAAACCTGCCAGGCCCCAGCCGCTCGCCCAGACCCCAGCTGCCTCCCGCAATGGGGGCACAGGCGCACACATATACACACACGCCTATATATACATATACGCCTGTGCGTATAACCTTTCCGCCACACATATCCAGAGCACACCATACTCCTCCAAATATATACATAGGTCCGTACACTCACCACATATATATTCATATAGATATGTATATCTATGTGCACATATAGCGTGTGTAACCCCATGAACACGTACACACCCACGCCCACGCAGATGGGCAAATGCATAC
>NW_008825268.1:2864106-2870381 GCF_000699105.1 Pygoscelis adeliae | reverse complement strand
AGGCTTGTGGGTTGATCGTGTTTATTTGTTATCGTTTTCTTTGCGGGTCGTTTAGTGGCAGCTTGTCGGTTCTGTCAGCGTTGCTCCTCTGCTCGCTCTTTTTGGCGAGCGGAAGGTTTGCTGCTGCCCAAAGCCGCTCGCAACACGCACCCCTGTAGTCATCCCTGCTCCCGCGTTCCTACAGTTATAAATCCCTTCTAATACATCTGGGCTTACAACAGGATTATGATGAAACATCTGTATTATTATTTTTCTAATGTAGTTCTGAAATCACGTTACAGAGGGGAGCGGGAGCAAAGGCGACTCAGGCGCACCCAGGAAGGGTGAGGTGGCCGCCAGGACGAAGGGGATTATGTATTCAGGGTTGGTGTGATTGCGCTGGACGTGAGCCGCTCCCACCTTTGCCGTGGCTGCGTCCTCCCTCCAATGCCCTTTCTGTCCTGTTAATTTTGCTTTACTGTGTGACAGTGATGAATTGATGTCTACCATTTCCAACTGCTAGGTAGACTATGTACACGTTTATTAAGATTAATTAAAAAGTAACAAAATGTAAAGTAATAACATTAACAACTAGTGGAAAAAGTGTAGACATTTTGACAGTCTTTTTGAATTTCATTAAAAGATGGTAGTGACAAAAACCCAAGAGACTATTTCTACTTTACTAAAGAAATAGGTCACAGATTCAATTACAGTCACTGAAGCATGGACTCAATCTATCATGGCAAATTAAGTACATTTTAGCAACCTACTTTCCTTTAAAAATTTTATAGACACTTTCACTGGAAGAAGAAAGACTATAGAAAGAGAAATTGCAAACTGAAGGCTTTTTTTTTTTTTTTTTTTTTCCCCTGGGGGCTGCTTCCCTGAAGAAGGTGTTTTGTGATTATTATGTGCCGGGGCTTTCCAAAGGATGGAGAGAGCATTACTTCCAGGAAGAGAAAACCACTGGAGGTGGGGGAAGGATAAAGATTCAGCAGTCTGCTTGTAGTTCTTCCTCCCTTCGGCTCGTGTGGTTGTCCTGCTGCACGGGGCAAGGCCTGGGGGATAATACTCTCCTGAGTCAACCGTTCGCAAAAGTTTTGAGCTGTAAATGGGCATCTTTCACTGAGAAAGGAGCTCCTATCTTCTTCCTTTACCAACAAAACCCTGAGATACAAACTGACAAGAAAATAGATGTTACCAATCATCATTGTGATGAGGATTGGGTTAAAATAATATACAGTCCCCATCAATGGGATTTTATATGCTTTCCTTACTCCCCATGTGGTGGTGGGGAACCGTCAGGCATTACCTTCCCGAGTCATGAGATGGCACAAAAATTGTAAACAAAAAGTGAGTTTTGAGCCTTGATGTTTGTTGAGAAATAAAACAAAAGCTGAAAAGCAAGATTGTAATGGCTCAAAACACAAAGCAGATTGGCCCAGAAGATATTTTTCAAAATCTTGTAATTTTAAAACTAGTAATTTACTGGGAGGTGAATTGTACATAATCTGTTGAGAGGATTCCCGTGGTTTGGGTGTTTCTGTGTATTGATCCATAGTCTAAACCTGTTGTAATGTTTTTTAACAGATTGAAAAAATGTTCTTTTGATCAGTCCCACTTTCAGCTATAGTGTTCCTACACCCTAGGCCAGAAGATGGCACTACAGGAATAGCTATTCCTATAGATGGGCCTGCCTGAAAGGAGTCTTGCCTCTCAAAGGGTATATGAGTTTTCAGTGGGACTACTGGCAATGCAGAGAGCTGTCTGTCTGTACTTACAGCCAGAAGCACCCACGTTACAAAAACAGTTGCAGCCTGAAAACTTGTACTACTTTTTCATTTGGGAGCCTGGTCTCATATTATAGCAGAGTAGGCAGGAAGGAACCATGCAGGGGCAGTTGAGAGGAAAGATGTAGAACAGAGTTTAATGGGAATTACTGAATCTGGGTGCCCAGAGGTAAGATTTGGGCATGCCTATGAGGTCCCGTCAGGTAGATCCTCCTAGGGAGTGCCCTTCTTGGGCTGGCGTTGGCTCCAGGGTGAGCTCAGCACCTTGGTCTTGGGTCTGTTAGCAGGCAGGAGGGCTAACGGAGGTTTGCATTCCCGGGGATGCCCTGGTCACCCAGTTTACAGTCTTGGCAGCTTTGTTGCAGCAAGAAAACCTGGCAGGACATATCCCATCACCCACGCACAGGGTAAAGTGATAAGGGGGCTGAGAGATGGTAGATCCTGCCCTAAGCCACAGAAAAGCAAACATTGTCCAGGTTTCAAGTATCGGTTCCTGGGATCAGGAAATGCCTCAGGCAGCGGCAAACCGATTGACGTTTTTCATACCAGTTTTTTTGGGAAGAAGGGTGATTGTAAAAAATTGGACATTAAGAAGAATGATTTTTTTTTTTTTGCACGTGCTTGGCAGAAAACAGAGTACTGCAGCAGGACAGAGAGTGCAAATGCGTTGTTGGCCTCCTTCTAGATGCTGTTTTCAGTTTGGGATTGTGCTTTTCTTACAGCAGCCTAATAGGACTTTACAGAGACACAACATAGCCAGGGTTAAGTGACAGTGGTGTACCCCTTCTAGTGCAGTCTAGTCCCTACACCTCCATTCCTCATGTGGGCATAGTCACAGGGTGAGTATCTAATTCTGATTTTCCCCCTCTTCATGGTGATGCTTTCTCTTTGTTATGGTTATCTCCCATACCAATAAATGGCCTCTCCGTCCTTCCTGACCTCTGGTACAGATGGCTCAGGGGAGGAATACAGTTTGCTGTATGTTATCGGGTGTAAATTCTCCCAAATTAGTAGCTCTCCTGCTCTCATATTGTGTGGTTAGTGGTAGACTTTTTCCTTTGAGACTCCAAACTGCTAGAGATGTCTGTGTTACACAGGTAAACACTGTATCCTCCAGTCATACCCAGCACTAGCAATATCCACCCCTCTTGTATTAGAAGTGTTGCCAGCATGATGTAAAGACACCAAGTCAGTGGGCTCCCGTACAGTGTGTTACTGCCCTGACCTGAGGACTCTGTGACATTTGGGCTTTGTTACAGATTGGTTTGGTTGAAGAGTCTCTTTTGAGTCACCCATTTATGTTCTTTTTTTATGATTTTCAGTGTTAATAGGTCATTGCTACAGCTGGAAAGGATCTGTATTCTCTTCAGTGCCTGCTTTGTTGGGAACAATGTCTAACATGTTTACTACAGTGAATGTAATTTAAAGCGTTATCTTGCTGAAAAAAAATGCACGTGGCCTTGCAAGATACAAAGTTAGCAAATAAGGGAGTTGTAGGTTACCTGGAGAAAAAGTGTTCAAGTGAAGCTCTGTGGGTAAGACAGGTTGAAATGAAATTTGTTTTGGTCAAAATTGATGTTCCTGTTGTTCATCTGAGAAGTACCTGTTCTCCAGACATGAAGACTGTACAGGTATATTCAGGTCAGAACAGCCATATAAAAGGACTTATCTTTTTTTAGAAGAGATATTCTTCACCGTCTTTCATTCCCACTGCAAGTAAAAGAAATTTTAAAGAAATTGAGCAAACAAATCTCATTGCATGCATTTTTTCTGTCAAATAAGTCACCTACAACTTTCCATGTGTATTCCTGAGCTGGGACATCATTAGTCCTATTACGTCTGCAGCAGCATCTGTTGCTGTGGAAGAGTGTTCTCCTCCAGGGCGAGGTGTGTTGGATTTGGTTTTGATAACAGACAACTTCATGTGGAAAACTACCAGTTAATGCAGCCCTTGGATGCAAATGTCCTAATTTTTCTCAGTTCTTTTCCTGTGCCATTGGCATGTACTTGGCTTTTAAATAATTTTGGGTATCCAAGGTATGAATCTGAAGTGGAAGAACTGCTTATAGGTATGTTGTTCTTGGCTGATCAGTCATTCAAAAGAGGTCCTCTGACAGCTGGTAAACACCATGTACAAGCCCTGAAGGTGATTTCTGCCAGATGGCTGTCTATGTATTTGGATAATAGAGACTCCTGTTAAAAGAGCTATGGTTATGTGTATTCCTCTGTCTTGCTACATGAGATAGCGATACTGTCTGTAAAGCCAAGCTGCAGGATCTGACCAGAAGTTTTGAAAATACAGCAAGGGACAGCACTGACCCTTCTCACAAGGCACTTTATCCCTTTTTAGACTTTCAGTCTGTGTTGTGAAGAGTGTGTCCATATTCATATCATATGTCTGATATGAATAGCCTAGAGGTTTGGTTTCTGAGTAGGTTATTTAAAGCTTATGTGCTGTCTTCTTTCAAGAAGAACCCAGGTGCCAATTTAGCACGTCTGCCCATCAGGGGACCTGCATGTTCTTCATCCAACCTTTTTGTGTTGGCATTATAATGCAGGGCGAGCTGGAATAAGATGCAGAGCTCTCGGCTTACTTCTCCCTTGATATGTGACTCTCCTTAGTATGCCTTTGCATGGGGTCACACAGTGTTAGTCATGTGGGTGCGAGACAATGTGACAGAGAGAGACGGCCTGCAGCTGATGCGCGTGCCTTCAAGTGGGCCTCCTCAGGGCATGGGCCCCTGGTAACCAGCTCTCATTCCTCCATCCTGGCAGAGCACCGCAATTGTGCTCTCGCTCTCTGACCACATGTGGCATATAGGCACACCACTACCAGGAGAGGCAGCTCCTTCAGCGTGTGCCTTGGAGCACCAGAGATGCCACAGTCCTCCAAGACCTGCGTGTGAGGTCCAGCCATAGCTGGGTATCAGCAGGGAGAGGGATGTGGGAGTCAAGTGTGTGAGTCTCATGAGCTGAGAACATGACTTGGCAGGCCTGAAGATGGTGGTGGCAGGTGATCTCTCACCATGGGACAAGATTTTGTTTCCCCAGGTCTTTTAACATGAAACTTCAAACTATCAAGTTTAAGAAGGGTTGCCAATCTAGGATGCTGGCCTGAAGTCTGTGCTGGCACGTCTTTGTCTGTTAGTTGGATAGCTGTCAGCAGTTTTCAGAATGTGGCAGTACTGATTTGGAGCAGGACTGTACGAGTTGCTCAGTAAATTATTTCAAAATCACTTCTACCAAAGCTCAAGAAGAGCAGCTGTTTCATGGAGCACTCCCAGTGAAGATGGAAGTTACAGACTGAAGTCCTGGTTTCTTCTGTAGGGAGAATTTGTTAAGTCTGGTACCAAAGAAGGAGACTTCAGCTACTCAGATGTTCATCAGTCTGCGTTCACTTTAGCATGTGGCACAGGAACAGCAAGTTCTTAAAGGTGGCTGTGAAGAATTCAAAATTTCAGCAAAGTTATTCTCTTGATCAGGGCTGTTGTCCTATGTAAATCAGCTGCAGACCATTAAAAATGCGCTTAATTTTCAAGTAACATAGATCAGAGCGGTAGGTTGTGAATATAAAAGGCACATAAAAGCATTTGCTGAACACAGCAGACATTAATGTACTTAAGGTATTGCTGAAGGTTGAAAGTATTGGGTGAAAAAGGGCTGTGCAAATATGGCATCATCTCCCAGAACAGGGCTACTCCCTATATGTGTAATCAGTATTGTATTTGTATAAGGATGAAAATATACTTCTGTACTTTTTATTATATCAGAATCAAAATGAGTGGCATCCTGTGTGGTGGCAATAAGCACTTCCAATAGTATTTTAAAGTGTCTCTGTTCAAGCAATATCAATGCTTACAGTTTCAGACTTCATGTTCATTATTTGTTTAGTATTTGGGAGAAAGCTGCTCCATTTGGCTGGTTTAATAGAGCTCAAATGATAAAGATAGCACTGAGATCCATCTTCATGAACCACTCTTTCTTTATAAGTGCCAAGTAACTTCGATGCTAGGGTTTGATAATCCTAAATTCTGTAGCTTTTCTGCTCTTTTAACATAGGTTTTTTATGGGCAGAATACATATGTATCATTTCAACACTTTTTTTTCAATTAACAATCACTGCGGGTTTAGATGCAGTAGCTCCAACGAGCTGTTCACCATTTCCTCCACAGGTCTTCTGCTGAAATCCAGCCTAACTCAGCCGTTAACCACAAACATTCTCACCAATACAATGTTGGTGGTGTGAAAGGAGCTCGAGAGGTCTTGGTTTCAGCTTGTGGTGTGAACTCGTTCCCATGCTTTGTGCTAATTCTGTTAGACACAGAGACCAGGAGCTGTTGATCAGCCATGGCTGCACCTATTAGTCCAGGCAAATAGAAAAGTGAATTTTCTTATCCCCAGTTTAGCAAGGGGCTGGGAAAGAATCGGTCTGTATGTAAGAGAGTAGCACCAAATTTGGCAGAAACGGTGTGATGGAAGCTACTGCTGAACTGGGCAAATTCATGT
>NW_008825268.1:2851532-2864023 GCF_000699105.1 Pygoscelis adeliae | reverse complement strand
AGATTTTTTTCTTCAACAGATGCTTTGCTGCTTTCAAGAACTTGAAATAGCTGAGCACCACCCTTGCACACGCATAGGTGCTGAGCTCAGAGGATGTAGGAAGGTGTGCTGGGATGGTTGCATTACTACTGTGGTGATTAGCAAGGCTGCCTTGTGATTGTAGGGCTGTATTCTGAGCTTGCATAGATACTGGCCTGTCTTCCTTGCATGGCTTGTTTCACAACCTTAGCAAACTTGCCAAGAAGGGAGATAAGTCCTGCTCTTCTGAAAATGTGTTCTTGCTACGTGTCGTATGGCCTATAAGGGTTCAACTAATTGCTATTTTTTATTCCATCAGGGATGTGCAAGAGATACAGTAATAACATCAACCCTTGCTCAGAAGATCATATACATTCCTGAATGACTAGGGAACAGACCAGAGGAAACCTCCTAAGTTAAACAAAGGTAGAGGTGTTTTATTTGTTGTTTTCTAAAAACAAACAGCTTTTCAGATATACAGGAATGTTACAGATGAGAAACTCTGAATTGAAACCACTTTTTAAATTAATGAGGCAGTTAATAAGCACTGTCATTTGCATGGAGGAGAACAACTTGAAAAATGGTAGTGTTCAGTATAGCACGGAGTAAAAAATGGATCCGTTTTTGTCTCACAAAGAGCCAAAGAAAATGCCTTCCTGAGCAAACAGTCTGAAGAGCTGATATTTGGAAAGATAAAAGAGAAAACTTATTTTGTTTTTGTGTCTCTGAATCGATAGAGCTGAGGAGTGTAATAGCCCAAGGAGTGAGCATAAAATGCTCATCTCCAATTTTCCCTGGGGTACCAGGTGTATGTGGCATGTTAACATACACAATGTTTGTGTTGTTCCTTGAATGATACCCAGTTTAGGATATGCATGTCTTCTGTAACAAGAGTGTAGGAAGCAACTAATCCCTTTTACCTGGAAGGAGATGTAGCTTTGTCTTATTTTTGCCAGGGCTTTTGGAATTCAGTGGAGCATGTGTTTGCTTGAGCCCTGGAAAACAGTTCAGCCCTGGAAATGGGTTGAGAGCCTGGAAGGAGGAGCTTCCCCTCAGAGAAGAGAGACCTTTTATGAGTCCTGAGTACCAGGAACTCTGGAAAACAGTCTAGAAACTTTGTTTGCTTACTCTGGGAAGTGGATCTCTACACTATTCTGCACTTTAAAGATGGGGTGGGTGGCAATTTCTTTTTTAGTAACTGTTTTAAGGCCGTATTCTGTCATAATTTCTTGTAAGGCTTTAAAACTGACCCACAGGCACTCTGTAGCCTCTCTCCAAGCATTTAATACTACGTGGTGTCCCCAGATGTGCTAAACTTACTGCAGGGTGGATGAGGGTTATGTTGTTATGACTAGCTAATTAGCTAGGTTGTAGGAAACTAAATACCACCATCCTCACTGTAGCTGTGGGCAGAGATGATCGCTGTCATGCCTCTTTGAAGCATATGCAGAGGATGCGAAATGAAGGAGACATTTGATAGGGTTTTTTTGTGATAATAAAGTCTAACTTTTGAGGTTGTGAACGCTGTGCTATACTGACCTTCCTACAAGCTATACCTGACTGCAGGGTTGCTTCAGTATTTTCTCTTTCGTTACATCTTGCTGTAAAGAGTTAAGCGTGGCTATGCTGTATAGAGATTTTTAAACAGAAGCTCATGCAACTGTGCCAGTTCCAGAAATGGCTTTGAATTAAATAATACTTTCATTCTGAAAATGAACTTTTTTTTTAATTAGTCTTATCACAAGGCTCCTTCCCTGCAGTACAAGCATTCTGCGGCTCCCAACTGCAAGTCTACATGAAGTGTGAATCGAGTTTCAAGTCCAAAAGCTCCCAAATGTGATTGGCTTAAAGACAGTGAGACTTGTTTTTTCCCCCAAATGTAACGAATTATGGGTGCTTTGTTTCTTCACCTTCTCACTTTTAAGCCTGCTTCACAAGTTTCATGGCAACTATGAGAGAGAGATTTACTCTTCTTATTCCATGTGATGCCTGGGGTTCACTTGTGATCTCTTGGTCCTTGTAGCAGAGCCCTGGGAAAATAACCTCAAGTGTGGCCAGACTTGGTGAGGTTAGAAGCAGTGTTATGCACTCTTCCTCGCTTCTGATTCTCTTAAGGATCTGCCTTCATGGAAAATGGATGTGACCTGTACTACATAGCACTGTACTGCTAGGTATGCTCAAAAGAGGTTGGAAATTGTTCAAACCTAGGTGCTCTGATGTAGACCAGAGGCACAGCGGTCCGTTCCTTTTGCTGCCTGGCATACGACAGGGAGGCGAGAAAGGAAAAGGTCAGCACACCAAGGAGAAATGCTCCAGGTGGCTGTAGAGAACATAACTGAGGAGCTACCATGAGGTGCTGCTTTTGTCATTGGCTTTCTCGAGACTTTGTGATGTCCACCTGTCCTGGTCCCTCTCTTAACATGCTCCTCATTGCCCAGTTTCACTCATGAGACCATGAAGTGAGCTTCAGTGGATGTTTGTGAGGTTGGGCATGAGCTGAATTCCCTCGGAACCATGCTGCTGGCTAAAATCCGCCCTGTGACATTTCTCCGTGCCTAAATGCCCTTCATCCAGCAGAAGACTGTACACCCTTAAGGGAATAAACAACGTATGTAAACTATGGAGACACAGTAAAAATGAATTTGTCTGTTTGAAAGTATAATGGCAAATAATTATTATCATAGCTGTTTCTTTTCACCAGCGTGAGCAATCCCTCTTGAAATACTTTTCATGCTGCTGAGGAAATACGCACATGCATTTTTATTGCTTTTATCCATCTCCCTCATTCATTTCTTAGTGCAAGGCCTTTCCAGAGGATTGGCCATAGCCTTTCTTTTACAACAAACAGTTTGATTTAGGAGTGTTGCTACCCATCATTGCTACATTGGTGAGGAAATGAAATGTTTATGAACTAATCCATACTGTCCTCCCAAACCATAGATTTTGGTAATGGAAAGTTCAGTTTAATGCTCTAATAAACTGTGGTCTGATGTGTCTTGTGCCAATTAATCTAGAAGGTAGATGTGAGAGTGAAATTTTATATTTTCAGCAACATTTTAGATTTCATTTTGAAGTAAATGTGCCTGGGTAAATGAGAAAGTATTGCATTTTTCGTTATAAAATACATGAGAAATAGGTTACTAAGGAAGCATCTTTTCTTCATTACACATTTGAGCACTTCCTTGTAGCCCTATAAAAGTCAGCCTCCCCAGCATAAGAGGGGTGTAGATTTAAAGCTGCAGCAGGACTGCATGGACAGTAAGATAGTACTTGGAAGAAGATTGTCTGAACAGTGCGGTTGACTGTTTGTGGACTGTTTGCGGTGCGGTTGACAGGCCAGAGGGACAGGATGCCATCCAGAGGGACCTGGACAAGCTCCAGAAGTGGGCCCGTGTGAACCTCATGAGGTTTAACAAGGCCAAGTGCAAGGTCCTGCACCTGGGTCAGGGCAACCCCTAGTATCAATACAGGCTGGGGGATGAAGGGATTGAGAGCAGCCCTGCTGAGAAGGACTTGGGGGTACTGGGGGATGAAAAGCTGGACATGAGCCAGCAATGTGCGCTCGCAGCCCAGAAGGCCAATCGTATCCTGGGCTGCATCCAAAGAAGCGTGGCCAGCAGGTCGGAGGAGGTGATTCTGCCCCTCTACTCTGCTCTGGTGAGACCCCACCTGGAGTACTGCGTCCAGCTCTGGAGCCCTCAGCATAAGAAAGACACAGACCTGTTGGAGCGGGTCCAGAGGAGGGCCACAAAAATGCTCAGGGGGATGGAACACCTCTCCTGTGAAGAAAGGCTGAGAGAGTTGGGGCTGTTCAGCTTGGAGAAGAGAAGGCTTCTGGGAGACCTTCTTGCAGCCTATCAGTACTTAAAGGGGGCTTATAAAAAAGATGGCGGCAGACTTTTGAGCAGGGCCTGTTGTGACAGGACAACAGGGAATGGCTTTAAACTAAAGGGGGGTAGATTTAGACTAGATATAAGGAAGACATTTTTTATGCTGAGGGTGGTGAAGCACTGGCACAGGTTGCCCAGAGAGGTGATGGATGCCCCATCCCTGGAAACATTCCAGGTCAGGCTGGACGGGGCTCTGAGCAACCTGATCTAGTTGAAGATGTCCCTGCCCACGGCAGGGGGGTTGGACTAGATGACCTTTAGAGGTCCCTTCCAACCCGAACTATTCTATGATTCTATGACCGTGCTGTGTTTAAAGCCTGAGATTTGGTTGAAAACCTGCTGAAGTGGAACAATTGTTCTTGTAATAATGGTATGAAATACCATAAGAGGGGAGCTACATGAAAAAGGAAAATACTTCACTGTAGAAGCAAGTTTACATCACTGGGAGCATTACATTTGTGGAGTTTGGTCAGGCAGGAGTGTTGTACACACTGTGTCTTTTTAGTATCTCAGGACTAACGTAGAGAAGATGGATATGAAGGCTGAGAGGGCTTACTGATGTGAACAACCAAGTTTGCCTGCCAGAAAGAGGACGTCTTTGGCAAACTTTCTCTTTTTGGGTTTGCCATTGTGGCATGAGGGTCGGGGCTAGCAGATCTGTGTGAAGGATGCAGGTGATGTTATATAGTGATGTCAGGCACCTCAGTAATAGGAAATATTCACTTACATTGCTGTTGTGTAAAAGTGTTGGAGATGTCTCCAAATAGATGCCGAATCTTCAGAGCCTTGTGCTGAAGCTGTGAGATGGCAGTGAGTATATACACTGGCTCCTGCAGTGTTAGGGTCAATTAGTGCACTTCCTGTTCCTTCTTGCACTAGGGAAGAGTGACACAGCTGTTGTTTCGCTTCCTTGGTTTCTTAGTCTGTAGGTGGGAGGGAGAAATGACCAGTGTCTCAGTTCCTGGGAGTGAGAAAGGAAAGCTACACAGAGGGAGTTGTGAGGAGACATGTCTGAACAACCTTTGCCCAAAGAAGGGCCGGAAGGAGGATCCGGGGAACTACAGGCCTGTTAGCCTGACCTCAGTGCCGGGGAAGATCATGGAGCGGATCATCTTGAGGGCGCTCACAAGGCAGGTGCGGGACAACCAGGGCATCAGGCCCAGCCAGCACGGGTTCATGGAAGGCAGTTTTAAACATTGGAACAGGCTGCCCAGGGAAGTGGTTGAGTCACCATCCCTGGAAGTATTTAAAAGACGGGTAGATGAGGCGCTTAGGGACATGGTTTAGTGGGCATGGTGTTGTTGGGTTGATGGTTGGATTCGATGATCTTGGAGGTCTCTTCCAACCTTTAATGATTCTATAATTCTCTTTTTCTAAATGAGCTTGGGACAGTGGGTGGAGCATGCTGTGTACAACACTCAGGTGCTGTAAGACCAGTAAATAACTCCTGACACATCAGGCATGCCTGACTGCTGTGCTTTGTTGCCCTGGATAAATGCCCCTTTCTGTCCATCTGGTCTCTATTTCTGCACAGAACTGCACCAACCACTGGCTGGAGACCATTCTTCTAAAATAAATTAAAATCTAGTCCCAGACTAGGGAGAACATTGATGGAGTGCAGAAACAGTTGTTCCTTTTAAGAGCCCCGTGTCCATGTTTTTGACATTCTACTCCTGCATGTAAGAGGAAAGCACCTGTAATGTGAGTGGGGCAATGGGGACAGGAGGCTGTGCTTGATGGTCTCTTTGGTGGATGTTGATACTGTGGATGGCTGTGCAAGCCCATTTGGGTCTGGGATATCTCCAAAGCAAAGCACTGTGAGTAGTACAAAACAGCCTCTGCCTTTTCCTAGCCAAGGATCCGGACCCTTGAGCAGTGCTAGACAGAGGGGTGCTGCTCCTCTTGCAGTTCCCTGCTGTCTGAAATCCATCCCGCTCAGTGCATACAAATCCCGCTCTTGATGGGCTTCTTGGCTATCCCTGGCCTGGCAGACACAGCAGTGGAAATGTCTTTGCTCATATGTGTGGTGGTATCCTGCTTTCAATGAATACAGCCTGTGTCAAGAGCAGAATTACGTTCTTGGGCTCGGTGACCACCTCTCCTCAATCGTTCTGACCTTTCCGCCTTGGTTTTGTAGGGTGCCTGCTCCACAGTGCTGGTCACTGTGTCTAGTGCTGCATACCAAGGACCAGTGTTCTGCAGCTTGACCTTTCTCTGGGGATTTAGCCCTGCTCCCAAGGAGTTAAACTGTCAATTGTGTTGAGTAATGGAAAGTATGTTCATTAACAATGTTCTATTTAAAACACAAAGCAAATGTAATGATGGCAAGAGGTGTCGGATGACAGGGACTGAGAATTACTTTTTCTATTCAGAGCCTGAGCAGATGCAGGGCGGCCTTCCCCAGCTGCCGGTGTCTTCAGTCTCTCTCTGCGGGTAAAGGAGGAGCGCAGTCATGGTGCATCGTGTGCCGTACAGGAGTGCGGTGGTATTTCTTGTGCGGAGTATTTCTTTCCTTAGGTGAACAAAAAATATAAGAGGAAGCAGCCTTTTTTGAGGAGCATTCCCCAGGATCAGAGTTCTGAGCGATGCTTGTGTTACTAGTATGGAGGCAGTAGGTTGAAACAAGTTCAACCTTTAAATGGTTTTGAGGCAAAGTAGGAGGTTTCCCTGCTCTCCTACAGATGAGGCACCAGCTGTTTAGGCATTTCCAAACTGTGCTTTCAGGTTGGGTATTTTTTGGATGGGATTTATTGATGAATTTAAAGCTGACAGTAAGAGAAGGTTTCGTGTGTTTCTCAATTTAAAAAAAAAAAAAGTCATTAAATTTCCAAAACATCTTGTTTCTACATTTTCAAAATAAATAACAAAAAAAAAATTGGTTTATGTTGAAGCTGTCACTAGCTGAAAGAGGCTAGTGTATAAGGAGTTTGCCATCCTTTATAAATTACTGAATTATTTAAGACCACCCCAAAATGTTTTTGTCTTATAAGAACATGAACATTTTTCAGATATTTGTCTCTGTCTAATTTTGGGGTGGGGATTTTTTAAAATTACTAAAACCTTTGGATAGCATAAAAATCCATTCCCTGTGCAGCCCTATGAAATACTTAAAGACTCAGTCTCAGTTTAATGGGAAAGAAGTATTCTCTTTGTTTTCATCTGTTTTGTCTGTAAAAATTATTTCTGCTTTAATTTTTGAGGAGTGAGAGTAGTGTAGGTAATGTTACCTTGATTCCTTGCAATTAGAATTCAGAGAAATAGGGTCAGGCTGGTTACATCTCATAATCTGGCATTTTGTTTTAAACAAAAATATGAATGTGAGTTTTTACAAATGGGTGGCTTAAAAATCTGTCTACTTCTGCACTGATGAGAAGTCATCCCATTTTGTTAGTTGTCTGGGCTTGGGCCCCAAATATTTTAAAAATTAATAAAACTTGCAATTTCAGAAAGGAAAATATGATGGAAGTTTCAGCCTTTCCTTTAGGGCTGGTTCTGTGACTACATGTCAACGCAGTGTGACAGGGCAGTGTAAAAAGGAGGCTGACAGCATGTATGGTGAAATGTTGTTTTGTTTTTTGTTTGTTTGCTTTCCCAGCAACTGAGATCCCTAGTTTCTTGGAAAGAGGAACCACATGGAGCATGTGTGTATAGGCAGTATATTGAGGAACAGTAGGGTGTCTAGCAGTCCCTTGAGAAATGCCCTCCAGGCTGAGTCCCTATAAAGAACTTGCTTTAATGTATCTCCCACTTTTTTTCATTGCCTTTTTAGGATAAGGTTAAATAACTTTTTTTTTTTCCCCGCTTCCTTCTATCAAGGGTTTTTCCCATTGTGCATGTAGCAACCGCAACCCCCTGTAAACTACCTGTTGGCATAAGTCTCTGGCCAGGGTATAATTCAGAGATTCATTTGGCCCTGTCTACCAGCATGGTGAGGGTTTAAATGGGAGATTTTTTTGGGAAGCCTCAGAAAAGAGGCAGCTGCTGCTTCAACGGCTGCAGTTTATTCTGGTGCCAGTCACCCCCGCTGTGCCCTGCTGCACCTGTTGGCACTTGAATTATGGTCATTTCGTGCATGGTAACTTAATAAGGCAAAGTCGGATTTTAATAGAACAAGCTGACACTCAGATGGGGATTAAGGCAGTTTCATGAACGCTTAAGGAAAAGAGAGAGGAGCTACATTTAAGGGCAGGGATGTGCAGGTAACGATACCTCCCTGAGCAATGGCTATTCCCACTGTCACTGCAGAAGAGGTAATTGGACTCCTTTTGCCATGGCCCACGGCATGATGGCCCCAGGGCCAGTTCCCAGGTACAGAGCCTTTTGGGGTGGCTGATATTTCTGATTGCTTTTTCTAGTTGTCCATAAAGCTATAAACACAGGCAGTAGCTAGGATCCCTTCCTAATAGTGTTGTGGACCTGCGGTTGCAGCATTATGGAGGAGATCTTGCTGGGAAGAGTGGCTCTGCGTGGCCCCCTGCAGCAGGGCCACCCTGGCTGGTTTTGGGTCTTGCCTGGTGCACCAGGGCAGGTGCCACCGTGGGAGCTGTTCTTACACTAGCTACCAGGTCTCCTTCTCCCAAAAATGTTTAAATGCTGATGTAGGTGGTAGTTCCCTAATTACTCCTTCTCCCAGTCCCCAAAGAAAACACTTTTCATTCAGATTAAGTAGAGTGACCTCCTGGAGAGGTCTATATTTTTTTTCCATAAAACTTTATTTTGTGAAATACAATATACAGAGAAAATAAATTAAGTGCTGAGTGCTGCGTTGAGTGGATTTGCACAGCTTTAGAGGAAAAAAAGACTTTATAGCCACAGAGTGACCACAGGAATTTATTGATGCTTTATTTTTCCAAGAGATTACATTGTTCAATGCAAACAACATGGAAAGAGATGCTTGGGATGGATGGATCCTGGATGGTAGTAGTTTATTCCATCTAGCTTGCCTTGGTGAAAGTTCAGGTTTTTTTAAATGAAAGTGTAGTCACCCTGAGGTGATACCTATGGACGCACTGGTAAAAAGTGGTGGGGTTGGAGGCACATCATCCAGTTCTATGCCATTTCCATGTTGATGGTGACAGACTGAGCAACAATTTCAGGCAAATCTCAAGTGCCATCTGGTCTTTCTGAATTTGACTTGTTCTGGGAAGGAATGGGAGAGTTGGACTTGAAGTCAACATTGCCTGAAGAAACACTTGCAAAATGACAAACTGAGCCCTTGATTTCTATTTTGAGGTGTTTGCTGTTTCATACAGGAGTGGGAATGTGTCTTTCTTGGGCTGGAATAACTAACAGTTCAAATAAACCCACAGACCCATGATATTTTATGTTTGCGTTTTAAAGACAGCTGCTAGGTTTTTCTTTGGACAAAATAGCATATCAAGCTTGTGGGGTTTTTTGTTGTTTTTTCCCTACTTGTAGAAGAACTGCTAAATGACTGGGTACTTTTGAACTTCTCTTTTGACTATGGATCATGACTGTTAGAATACTCTTTTTCAGATGATTATTTTGTTTGAAGAGCTGTTCTCAGTAGTTCACACAACTATTCAGCCTACTCTGTCTTTACTGAAATCTACAAATTATCAGAAGGTGTTGCTTTGATTTCCTTTTTTTAAAACAAAATCTCAATGTGCTTATAGGATAAATGTCTCAGGCTGTCAGTTTGCATAGCTTAAACTCTAATTTTGTATGACAACAGAGATCTAGGGTGATATTTAAGCCTGATCACTTCCATGCTCATGAATAAACGGAGCATTTCTTTTCACAGTTTGGGTACGTTTGAAAAATCCACTAAACAGTTTCCAACCAGTTATAGAGCTGTGAACAAGACCCAGGAATATGCACTCCTGTTTTCTTTGCTCTTGGACAACGGTCTCATTTTATTCTATTTGTATCATCGGGGTGATGGTGTCACGTTGGTTTCATAACCTATGTCTGGCCATGGGCATGTAGAAGCCTTTAAGCATAGCAAACGGACAAGGTTAGGTGTGCAAATGAGAAGAACATACCGTTTGGTGTCTGGGGAAGTCCACTTAGACAGACAAGATGTGCTTTACAAATGCTGTGGAAAAATACAGATATGCTAGTTAGAAGGAGCAGCAAATGTTACTTTGGGAAATGCCTTTAAAAATAACAGCTGTTCATGAGTTGATGGCATTAAAAACACACGTTCCTGATCAGATTTGACCCAACATTGTGATAGAAAGTTCTAAGTGTTTAATGTTGTACAAACCAAATTCTCTTCCCACTTAAGTGTGATAAGGCTAGATATATGATGAATAGAGCACTTTGTCTAAGCATTAGCTATAGGATTGGTTCCAATCACTGCAACTGCCCTACAGAAAGTCAGAGAGTCTAGAGATGTGGCATTGACTGAAGTAGCCTTCTCTGCTGTGGCTCAATCTAGTCTTTTGAGTAGTGTGACTGCAGGCTAAACATACTGCAACTGTTGTTTTCATGCATAAGCCTTTCAAACTAACTCAGCTGTAGCTTTGTCTAACTGATTTGCCTGAGAAGCTAAAAGCCAACCACAATGAAACTCTGCGAGAGAGAGAGAGAAGAAATGTAGGATGAGAGGGTGTTGAACCCTTGCACCTACCCTCGTAGTTGATGCAGCCATTGGAGTCTTCCTGACCTTTCATGAGTTCGTCTACTTCCTCTTCTGTCATCTTCTCACCTGGAGGGTGGTGAGAGCTCACTTAATTCTTCCACAGACACGCAACTGAGGCTGAACCCTACAAGCTTTTCCAAATGCTTTCCTTATTTTCTGAGTTAGTAACAAAAAGACCTGTAACTGAACTGAGCTTTATTACTTTTAATTTTCTTTAGAAGTTTTGCAGGTGCATATAGACACAGGGATTCTAGTTATTCCTACAGAGTGAAGAAACTGTGCAGCAAATCCTCTACCTTTGTCCCTGTGCTTTACATCACTGAGGCATACAGCCTTTTCTGTGCAACTTCTTTACAACTTCCCCAAGAGAGGCAGCGGACAGGGAGGTGCTGATCTCCTCTCTCTGGTGACCAGTGATAAGACACGAGGAAATGGTATGAAGCTGCATCAGGGGAAGTTCAGACTGGACATTGGGAAAAGGTTCTTCACTGAGAGGATTGTTGGTCACTGGAACAGGCTCCCCAGGGAAGTGGTCGCAGCACCAACCCTGTCAGAGAGTTCAAGGAGCGTCTGGTGATATTCTTAGTCATATGGTTTAGTTTTAGGTAATCCTGTGAGGAGCAGGGAGTTGGACTTGATCCTTATGGGTCCCTTCCAACTCAGAGTTATTCTATGATTCTCTCTATTCCTCAAATAACAGGCACTCTTAATACCTAGTCTGAATTTAGAAGTAACAAACCAAACCTTTTCCTTTGGGCTTTCTATTTGTGTCCGCTTTCCTTGTGGATTCCCAGTTAGGAAACCCAGAGTCTTGTCTGGCTTTGTAGCCTCCTGCCTTTCCAAACTGATTAGAGTATCTTTCCTCCCTCTCTCATGCTTTCAAACAGCAGCAATTTTTAAAGTGCTCACAGAGATGACAATCCCTTACCCAGAGTAGCCAGTACGTGACGGAGTTCAGCCCCCATGACTGTGCCATTGCCTTCCTTGTCAAAGACACGCAGACCTTCAACAAAGTCTTCATAGGTACCCTGTTCCTTATTGTTAGCAGCTGCTTGCAACATGGGCAGGAACTCTTCAAAAGTAATTTTCTTGGCATTCATCTCTGGAAAGAAAGCACCAGTTGCTACATGCTAGACACTTCTATGTGTGTTCTTTTGCGATATTTGCCCTCAAATGTGGGAGAGCCTCCCACCTCATTTACACACTTCTTTCTATCCTTTACTCTAGTTTTTGCTTCAGGATTTGGCAGTTTCTTTGCAGAATCTGGATTCTCTCTTATCATGGGAGTTAATTTTCACATCCTTGCTCCACCCCTCTTCTCACGTAATTTTATATGCTTATGTGCATGTTGTATTTTTCTTTCAGAAATGAAACTTGCTGTACAAGTTGATCTTTGAAAGGATTTTGGGAGTGGGGAAACTACAGAATACAGTAAAACAGAAATCTTGAGCCCCAAGCAGTGGGAAAAGGTAACGAGAGTGGGATGTTGTGACTTAGACAAGCCCCTGAGGTTGCTGACATCATGTTACTGACCTCTTCAGGGTCTCTTTGGTGTGGTAGCAGAGACTATTAGCAAAAGAATAAACTAATCAAAACCAGGAATGTCCAGTGGGGGTGGTGTCCAAATTTACTTTTTAACATGTTGTGTGGAGGTTTAAGGACTCACAAGCTTAGTGCATCTATCCCCTTTGGTCTCATGAGCTGGAAGTTTTAGTCCTCAGTGGGGCCTTCCCCAAATGGTTTTTGTTGGAGCAAGGCTGCCAAATAAAAGGATTTCCCCCGCCCCCCCGAATCTTTGCAAAAAGCAGCCTTCATCTGGACAGCGATGAAATAGAGTAAATGGAAACACGGGAGAGACTTTTGAATATATAGTTGTTTACAGAAACTGTTTTACTACCCAACTATATAAAAATCACTGTCAGTTATTACTGTAGTCACTTAAAGTACTGTCATGGTCTCACTTCTGTGTTAGTCCT
>NW_008825268.1:2831227-2851511 GCF_000699105.1 Pygoscelis adeliae | reverse complement strand
GCTAATGCTTAACTTGAGTCTTCTGAATCGTTCCTCAGAGCTGCCTTTACCAGGCCTGAGGGTTTGGATATAATTTAGCCCATCTTAATATGGTTCTGCATGACTGAAATCAGGGATCACCTGCAGTTAGGTCCTTGTTAGAAGGAGGTGACTACAGTATTTACCATTTCTTTTATCTCTAAGAGGGGAGAAAAGGAAATAGAAAATGGCTGCTATAATAAATGGCCAACATATGCCTCAGCATGCCCAGGTTTGTAGGAGCTTTGAGCAGACCACCCCAGTCAGCAGAAATATACAGGTGGGTTTCCAGTCCCAGGGCATGTCCTGGCTTATGCAGAAGGTCCTGCACTGGAAGGACCTGAAGAACTGAGTATCAGCTGTTAGAAGTGGACTTACAGCTCCTCAGCAAAGGCTGGGGCACAGATGGACTGTGAGCAGCAATGAGTGTGTGTTACACCTACACCAAGTTAACACCGAAATGATCCCTACAGAGAATTCTCCATAGCCTAAGGAGAAGGTTTTCCTCTTTCTGAGCACTGTATTCCCCATCATCATCCTCTTCAAAAGGAACTGGAGAAATTCCATGTATTGTTGCTGCAGAGCCCCCCACCCTTGCTCCCCTATCAGAGCAAAAGCTCCTCTCCCTCCTCCTTTGACTATTGATGTTGCCTAATTGCAGTTCCCCAGCCTGAAGAAAGGCCCGTGAGAGACTGTAGGGTACTTACCCTCTTTGCTGGGGTTGCCCAGGATCTTGTTGATCTCGGCATTTGTAGGGTTCTGCCCCAGCGCCCGGATGATATCGCCAACCTGGCTCAGGGTGATCTTGGCATCACCAGTCCTGTCAAAGAGGAGGAAGGCCTCCTTGAAGTCTGCGAGGGAAAAGCAACAGTTAAATTGAGCCAGGAAGCTCCCTGCAGGCAAGTTGTATTGACAAAGACATGAGGCTGTTGTCTCCTGGCATTGTTCCGGGGGAGTTAGCCAGGGGAACCTTTGGCCCACGATCCCAGGAAAAACTCCTCCTTTCTGACATTTTTGTTTCACAATTTTTAATCCTTTGTATCTACCTTTCATAGCTTTCCTGGCTCTAATAGCCATCAACAGCTTTGTGATTGACCGTGTAGTTATTTCAAGCACGGGGAAAGGTAAGTTTTCTACAAACATTGCCATTCAAGAACAGGTTTCTTTACATGACATAGTAGCAGAAGGTAAAAATGTTGTTATCCATTCCACCTTATCTCACCAGAGGACTGGGATTCTTCTGTCAAAGTACCTAGCAGTGCAAAACATTTGCCTCCTTCGATGGGTCCTGCCTGCAATCCCAGCATCTCAACTACACAGTGCTAATGGGAAACTTGAAGGTGGATTTCAAATGCATCTGCTTTTGTTTTCCCTTAAAGTTGCTTTACAGTGACATTTCTACTCCTGTTTGTTCCCTCCTTTGTCTGCCCTTAGCAATCTGTCCCTGCTTCTTAAAGATCCATGAATATCTGGCTTTTCCAGTGGTGATACTTTTGTGGTACTTTATTCCAGTGCATGTCCAGCGGGTACACTTTGAGACTTTGCTTCTTTCAGTGCTGCCAAGTGATCAATGTTCACTTATTACCCCCTTGCTGCTGACCAAGGACTTGGGGTACAGACATTTCTCCTACAAAAATCAGCACCAACGGTTGCCTTCATTGCATGGCCAGTCTTCATCTTCTGTTGCAAAGTTCCATGTTAATCATCTTACTGTATTTTTCAAGTTTTTTAGAGTATTTGTTGCAATGAATACAGAAATGTGTTTTTAAAAAAAGGGGGGGGGGGCAAAAGTCAAGGGTCTAGCTAAAAAGCTATCTTCAAACCTCATATGTCAAGAGCATCTTGGACTGTGCTGTTGATCTTTTCTGCACTGCAGTGTCTGATGATGCTGTGTTTTAGCTCCAAGTAAACCAGGTAAAATGTCTTTCCCTTGGTTGTGACACGCTTCCAGCAGCTAGACAGGCTTTGAGTTTCACAGTGTGGGTAGGTGGAATGCTATTTGTGCCTTGGAGCAGATTTAGGAGTAATAAACCACACTTCAAATCATGTCTTCGTTCATCTCGTGTTGGGGACGTGTGATGCAGAGGTATTTAGGTTCTTGCTTTAGTCATCCATATACTGCCTTAGTGGAGGAGTTGCTGGCACCCAGTAAAACTGCTGATACAGGATGTCAGCCTGCTAGGCTGTAATCTAATACATCTGAAACTAATCCTCTTACTGTCTGATGTGAGAGACCTATAACCCTTTACTGCTAACCCTCTCCTCTTACAGCTTTTATTGCAGGGTATGAAATCAAGGCCTTCTGGACCTGTGTAGAGCTTCCCCTTAAAATATACCAACTTGATATCGGCTCCTGTTCTAGCAGCTAAGGTCGACGGAGCTGTAGTGATTTATACCATATGATCCAATCTTTCATCTGGTGCATTAATGACATTTAGCCAGAGCAAGGTATAAAACAATGCCAGTTGGCTATTAGCAAAGCCATCAGGAGAGTTCTCTTTTCTAAATCCCATGAAGTTTTATGTTCACTGGGTTCTGAACACTGCTCCCCAGCTCAGAGAAAAGGCCTGATTTTATCATTGTCTCTTAGGCATGCATTTCACTGCAATATTTCTTTGCTATGCTTAGTTTTTTTTTTATATAGCTAGTCCTAGTTTATACCTCTGCTGGAATAAGCATGTCTAAAATCTCTCTCTGAGGATGGTACTACCCAGCTGCTGGTGCATCAGCCTGTGTGGATGGAAATAGTTACTGAGGGTGGGACATCTCTGTTCCTGGGAAATTCTCCCTCTCTCAAGTAGCTTTTAATTGCTCTGCTGCTTGGTTCAGTCATCGCAGCATTACAGCAGCTGGATGATCTGAAATATGTAGGGAACCTGAAAGAAATATTTTGCTTTGATATGCATGCCAGCAGCTTTGGACTGATGGCATTTTTCCATAAACCCTCCCAACCCTTTTGGTTTTCGAATTAAAAAGTGAGGAAGAGTCCAAATTATTTTCTTTGTGACCAGGAGTGTTTGGACTGCAGGAAGAGAAATGTTTCCAGTCTCACTTGCTGCACTATACCTCTCCCTATTGATTTGATGGTGTAACCTAGAGCAGGCTGGTGTTCAAGAAGTTTAGGGCTCTCTTAAGACCTGCTTCTAGCTATTCCTATCCCTCTGAATTTCTAGTAAATCCTTGTATCTTCCATTCTAAATACTTTGTTCACGGTGAGAAGTCTAGTCTATTTGCTACTGAATTTTTGATTTTTTTTTTAAACATACATTATTTCATATAACCCAAATGCATCTCTTAGGATATTTAAAACACTCCAGTTTAGATTTCCAGAGCTTCAATGGGGTTTTTTGTTCATGTCAGAATTTTTAATCAGATCTTTCTAGCAGATTGAAAAAAAAAAATTTGGAACTTGCTGGTGGCTTGTGAAGCAGAGGATACAGCAAGATGCTCAAGAATTGCAGCATATCCAGACTATAGTGTTTATATGCCACAGTTCACACAAGTCACTTATTTGCTAACTATTTCCATGCTTCATGAATGTATTTACAGTAAACAGCCTTTCTTCCTCCCCTTCCACAGCACCTCCTGGCAAAAGTGACATGTAGGCCTCTTGCATCTTCTGTTATGTAAAACTGCAATGTCACTGCAGCTAAGTTAAATTTTCAGCCTTCTCCCTCCTTCTGTGCATGTTTCCCCCATGACTTTCAAATGTGAGACCCGTTTTCAGCATCCTTGTGAACGGCCAGTACAGGAGCACAACTGAAAAATGTTCAGTAGGTAGAGCTGGTAACACCAGCTTATTTTCTCTTCACACCATGGCATAAACTTCTCAGCTTGGGCAGCACATAAGCACCCAGATAAATTACATGTGAATCTATGGTCAGATTCTTGTTCAGCATAAATCAGCACTGCTCCTCTGAAGTCAAGAGTGTAGTGATTTATACCAGCTGAAGTCCTAGCTCATCTTTTTGTAAAGATTAAACTTCGGAGCCTGTAGCTCCTCTCTGAACCCATGTACATGTAAAACACATTGGCTCGCTTGTAACTTACCATCCTGTTGCTCCTTGGAGAACTCGATCTGTTGGAAGGAAATCAATCACAAAAAATAGCTTAGGAAGGGGGGGAGTGGGGGAGAATCTGTTTGTTTTCTAAAGCATCCAGCTCAATCCATGAGTCATCTTCCAAAACAGCAAAAATGTGGCCTGTCAGCTGCACAGAAGTAATGCAGATAGCAAAAGAGCTGTTAAGACGAGTGACTATTTAGCATTCGGTAGCCATTATGTTCCCCTTTCTGCCCCCTGTTAAAATTTAACTTTTATTTCACTTACCATTAATTTGGTCAGGAGTGAAGGACTGCAGTTGGGAAGAAAGAGAGAGAGAGAAAAAAGAGAACTAGTACTGCTGAAAATGCACTGAGAGAAAGCAAATAGCACAAAGTAGCTGAGCGCTCTCACATCTGTCTTGCCTAATGTAATTGGGCCATAGCAAGCTAAACTAGCAACTTCCCTTGTAAAAATGCATCACCAGGTCTGTTCTTAAAGATTCCGTTAAAATCTGCATCCCAGGGAAAGCCAGGGTTACGGCTAGAAGCAACAAAAATCTAAAGTCTCTTAACTAACAAAGAAGTCATTAACGTACCATCAGGTCATTTACTGTTTTAGTATAGACCCGTTTTATTACGACCATTTGAAGTAATATTGCTTAACAAGCAGCTTTTTTTACATTAACGTAGAAATTAAACTAATCCCTTAAAGTTTCTATTTCAGGTTAGTTTTTGACAGTACATTGTTTCATGAAGTACTAAACTATGATATTTTCTTACATAAAAATACTACTATTTTCCTTTGCCACTTCAGCAGTTGCATCTGATTAAAAAAAAAAATGCTTAGCAGACAGCACTAGCAAATTGTAACCCTTCTCCCTGAAGCTACAGGAGCCGCATGTCTACCATTGCCTGGTGCAGAACTTGAGGCTAACTGGAAAACCTCACATAGTCCTTCAGGTTTAAGGAGGAAAGCCAAGCAAACCTAAACTGTCTTCTGAACTGTCCTTCCCCCCCTTAGAACTAACTCGAGCGAGAAGCCCAATTTACTTATGTAAAATACACTGGCTTGCTGCTAACCATTAGCTTTCCAGTGGACCCACCATGGTTGAGAGTTGGAAAAGCAGAGCAGCAGACGGGCAGGAGGGATTAGCTGAGAGGTCTTGAGAGTGGTCCTGCTTTCCTGGCCTTTCTTCCCCTTATTTATCCGGCGGTGCTGACGGCATTGCCTGGATTAGGTATCTGAAGGAAGCGGTCCCTCCCCTTGGCGAGTTCTTTAGCTTTCTTAGGGCAAAGTGACAGGAGGCTCCATGTCTTGATCGACATCTTATGATGGCTATTTTTAGGAGGCTGGAGAAGGGCAGGGAGTGGCAAGCAGTAAGTTTGATTCATGTCAGCACTTTCTGGGTCCATACTGTCAAGAGGAGATATTCCTTGTCCAGACCTACCAAGACTTCCTTATAGGGAAGGATTCTATTTCTCCAATAAGCTATAAAGTCAGTGAGCAAGGAGCATTGAGGGTGAGAGGTGCCACGTGTTTGCCCAGCTGGCTGGTTTTACACGTGGCTTGCAGGTTGTGTGTTACATGCAGCTGGATGGTCCTCGTACCTTCGCTGGGCTTTGCTCAATGCCTTATATGGATAATACAGCACTTAATGTTAGATGAGTGGTGCTGCTTCTTGTCTGCTCAGTGTGATCCAGTTGTTGGCACTGAACAGAAGATTAACCTGTTGACGGAGGTGGTGTCTGACTGTGAAGCTCTTCCTCTGCACTGGTCACATTTTCCAAATTTTGAACCTCTTTAAGGGAAAAATTATCCATGCGTTTTGGACCCAACTGTATTGCTAGGTTAGCAGCTGATATGTAGATGTACCCTGCAGGGCAGTGGGAAATTTGTATTCACAGTAGCCTATGCTCTCTAGGACTCTTCCTCTAGGGCTGGGGTTAGGCAGGGCACCAGCATGCCAGCTTCAGAACTCACTGGTGTGGTGAGAGGAGGTGCTGCTGAGGTTTCTGTGATGTGGAGGCAAGAGAGAAGCCGAGATAGAAGCTAAGACCCCCAAAAGGCTTTGTGAACTGGAAGGATGACACTTCATGGTGGGGAAAGGGGTACATGCTTTTTGGGTTGCAGAGTGGAGGGGTCATGGTGGGACTACAAATGGGGAGTTTCTAGGTAGGTTGCAGGAGGTAGAGGCTGCAGCTTCTTCAGTAACAAAGGTCTAGTCCCACCATGTAGCATCCTCCAAGCCCAGGTCAAATCTCTGAATTGATGCTGTGGGACATTATAAAAAGATTAGAAAACTTTGCTCCAAACTTCTTCCTTTCTGTGTCACCTCAACTGGGTCAAGAGTGTCATGGAGCCAGGGTGGGAATGGTTGTGTGACAACAATAGACTCCCTGTTGCAAACTCAAATCCCCTTTCAAATTTCTGTTAACTTCCTTTGCTGAGCATTCACTGCTCCTGGTTTTCTAATGACAAAACGTGATTAGTGAGGGAAATTTTCTCCTGTAGCTCGCTTAGTTACCCTGAAGATAAGCATAACCTTTGTGAATGTCTCTTTTCAGTATATTGAGGGCTCTGAAAGAAAGAATCAAATCCAAGCAGACTTAACTTTACTGTTGTGGGGGTTTTTTTTGAACAATCTGAACAATCAAAATAGGACAAAATATTTTGTTGGATTTGAGACATTAACCTCCTACCTCCTACTTTAAAAACTAAAGATACAACTGCAAAAGTTTTCTAAGCTCACCATTTTAGCTGGAAAACATTCTGTCCAAACAGATTATTTGCATTTTTTGAGAAATAATCTGGAAAATATACTGAGTATGAAAAATGCTCCACTGCTAATCCTTCACTTTTGTTTTTTCTGCTATTTGTAATCTATTAGCCTGTGGGAACAGGGATGTATTCAGGACAAAGTGTAGCCATCATCAGGTGTGGTCGCATAGAAAAGGGGTTCATGCTTTTGTCTGAATTAGCTAACATAGGTTTAGCACAGTGCAGACCTCCTGATTAATACTGGCTGGGGCTGGAACTCTGGCAGTGAGAAAGCTAATATAGATCTTGGCCATCAGTCCCAATACATTAATAGAGGAGCTTTCTAAAGACTTTGGCAGAGCTGAAATGTTGCCTGGGTCAACGCAGTGTGTTGCCTTTTGTGGAATTTTCCTTCTGCCCTCAGCCTCTTGCTGTCCAGTGCTGGCAACTGGGAAATGTTCCCCTGAAGACAGGATTTAAAAAAAAAAAAAAAATTAAAGGAAAACTTCGATTCATTTTCTTGAACATTTTTGTTACTTCCAGATAAGCTTTATGGTTGGCTACAAAAAAACTCATCCCAAAAGACTTTAGATGCCAAGCAGAAAGTAATTGGGTCACGTTTGTCTTGGGCATGGAAAACTGATACCTGGCTTAGCCATCTGGCTTGAATGGGCTATCAAATATGTATAAATTGAGAGGGGTCTATATATAAACCGATTGATCTTTTGACCATATGAGACTTTGGTTAGATATTAGTTGAGGAAATACTAGTGCACCACATCAGCCCTTCATTTTATTACTGGTTCTTGAATAAAAGCGCACTGGACAAGAGTTTTGCTGGAGAGAAATATTCTAGCATGGCCATGTTGCATTCACCTGAATTAAGAATCACCCTGCTTTAAGCCAATAGGGTCTGTTGGGGGCTTAAAATGCTACTTGCTTTGAGTAAGGGCACCTACAAATGGCTTTGGTGTAGAAAATATTTCAAACACTCCTTAAAAAAAATCAAAGGTAAGATTTCTGATTCTGTAAGGAGCTTTCATAAACTTCAACAGGTAGAAAGAAGTATTTTGCAGTGATCTGATCTTTGTTCTGATCCTGGCAGTGTTCTCTGCATTGTGAGAGGACATGATGAGTCTCAACGCCTTAAGGAAGATGTTGAAATTTCAGGGAGTTCAGTTTAAAAAATAAATGCCCCCCTCCCAACCCTCCAGCAAAAATAATGAAAGGTTGAAGGAACTGCAACACGTGGAAAGACTAGAAAGACCTGGATTTCTCTGACTTGGCTTAGCCCTTATTTATGGACAAAGTTATTATCCAGAAGGTTATCTGTGCCAAAGAAAAAGGTGGTGTGTTTTGGGGTTTTATGGGTTTGGGTTTTTTTTGTTTTGTTTTGTTTCTAAGATTAAGGCTTTTCCCTGTATAGTTTGTGACCACCTTCTATTCCTCTTGTTGCTAGATAGATGCATTTTGACCAGGTCTCAGTTAAATAGTGTGGGGTGGATAGGATTGTATGCAACTCTGTATCACCAACAAAGCAGAAGACCCAGTCCACACAAATCTTTATTTCCAAATTCTTACTGAAGTTCCTAACTTCCCAACAGATCACCAGTTCCTGGGCCTTAGGGCCCCGACCTTTGCAGTGTGGTGCTGTGCTCACCTATTTAGGCTGGTGGGCACTGGGACTGAGTACAGCTGTACTGAGTGACAGTTGCTTTGTGCTCACTGCAAATGTGTAAATGTCGGACAGAGTGAAAAGCCTTGGGAAAAGATGCTGCTGGGAGTTAAAGCATTCAGCTGCTCCATCTGCTTGTTACCCTTTGGGTGAATTACAAAGAAGGGAATAATCTTAGGATTTTATTAGAGAGTCACCAGATATTTCAAGGTACTGTCTCCATAGAAGAGACTGAGAACATATCAGATGTCTTGGAAAATCAGAGAGGAGAAAATTGGAGAGTCCCCTAGGATAGTCAGTGTATATTTAACCTTCTATTCAGTACTAGAGGGATTTTATTATTTTTGGGTGGAGATAAGCTAGGATTGTGCCTACAGCAGTTCATATGATATCTGCTCACCATTAATGCCTGCTCCTTGATTAATACAGCTGCACATATTTTCTAGTAGACATCACTGAGTGCAGGATTACACAGTTCTCAAACCCCTCTGAAAAGCAGGCTGTTGTTCCCCGCCCCTCACCCTGGTTCAATAGCTTGTGTGATCAATGCCACAGATTTAAGAGACGCTACTTCTCATTTAAGTAAGAATCAACAGCCTGATGGATTTAGCCTCATGTCTTTTATGAGGCAGAGAAACATAAGGAGCAGATGAGCTCTTGAGAAAGTTCTCTGTTTTGAGAACAGAGCTGCCTGGAAATACAATTGAAGAAAGAATAAAAATGACCACCATTAATATAGGAGAGAAAATTGCACGTGTGAGATACCATGAGGTTTGGAAGAATCACTTAAAACCTTTGAGTTTAATGGACTTAACTGCAGATTAATTTGAATTTTTTCAAGCATTCTGCGTAACTTTCCAGTTTGTTTACTTTCAAAGCTTGTAACTTAACAGCTGCTTTACAGTTGTGCAAAAACTTTTGGATGAGCCTTGCCGATTAATTACTGTGCCCTTCTGAAATGTCTGGGAGTGAAATGTGCTCTAGCTGCACTGTTGATCATACCATTTTGAACAGATTTCATTGGCTTCACGAGGGGAAATGTGTTCAGTTGTGCTCATCGAGGTGCTGAGCTCTTCTCCCTGGTACCCAGTGCTGGGACATGGAATGGTTCAAAGCTGCGCCAGGGAGGTTTAGACTGGACATTAGGAAGCGTTTCTTTACTGAGAGGGTGGTCAAGCACTGGAACAGGCTTCCTAGAGAGGTGGTCAATGCCCCAAGCCTGTCAGTGTTTAAGAGGCATTTGGACAATGCCCTTAGTAACATGCTTTAACTTTTGGTCAGCCCTGAATTGGTCAGGCAGTTGGACTGGATGATCGTTGTAGGTCCCTTCCAACTGAAATAGTCTATTCTATTCATTTGTAAAAGTGTCCCCTTTCTAATTGCATTTAGTTTTGCATGAATGTGTATAACCGAGAGGATGTGAGAGGAAATGTGAGGCTCTGCAGCCCTGCTCTCGGAGGGAATTGTTGTTGTAACATGCCTCCCAGCGGCAGTGTTAGAGTATTAACATTGTTTAAACTACTGCTACTTGACATTTAAGTGCTATGTGGTAAGCCAGCCAGTTGAAAGTGCTCTTTGGCGATGGGTATAAGATGTAATAAAGCCTCAGTGAAGTGGGGCAAATTTCCAGCTTGGTTGTTTCATATCTCCTTACAGACAACTTCTTTCTTTACTTGTCATTGGCTAAATTAGTCACCTTCTTCTTGTCCTGTGTAAGATAAACTCAAATATCTTGTTACTATCTGTTACAATCTCTCTGTGCTCTAAGGGGGTTTAAAACTATTTTAGAAATACTTTGGGGTTGTTTTGATTTATTAGTTGGTGGGAGAAAGTCTCTGCCACACAACCGCTGTTAATGCTTGAAATAACTCTGTGAGCTCTTGAAATGTTACTCTCTGTGTAATTTGCTTTAAATTCCACTGTTTCTATCAAAGTTTGTCACTCCCCAGACCCTCCAAAGGCTATAGGTATCTTTTGGTAAATGCTGCTCAAAAAAAAAAAAAAAAAAAATCATTGTTTTCCAAGTAATTTTTCAGGTTAGCAGACATAAGAAAAAGTGTCTACTCATATATATGAACAGACCCTACTTTTGAGGGACTCCTTGCTTAACAGCACTTTAGGAAGAAAAGGAGGCAAAGTTCTTCTGAAAACTTTGTAAAGAAAGCAAAGTAGTGGCTTTTCTGTTTGCTTTTCCTCCTGGTTTTCAACAGTGTCCCAAAGGGATATCTTGGTGTGTAGCTGAGTCTGATGTCCAAATTACCTGTCCTAGGACACCTTTATGCCGTGCCTCGCCCATGCAGTGATTTAGCAACTGCCAGCAACATGGGTCTGGCATCAGTGGCGGGGTTCACAGGGGCAAGGGGTTTGGCTGGGGCTGCTCTGCTCTGGGGTGGATCCTGAATAGTGCCGTATCTCAGTAGTCAAAGCGGTAGCAGGAAGCTGCTCTGGATGGCGTCAGATAGGCACCTTTACATTTCTTAAGGCTAAGTCATGTTTGTGCTTGTCCCCTTCCTACCTGAAAGGGCACTTGGGACTGGTGATCTTGTCCAACAGGTATATCAGTCCTAGGGAATCTTTCTGGAGTCATCGCTGGAGCTGGATTAGGCATAATCTGAAGGCCTGCACCAAAAATTTCAGGCAAAATCCTGCCAGTTCCATAGCCCTTAGCACTATGAGCGAAGCTACTGTTAACATTCCTGTTCTCACTCCACAGCTTCACATGGAGTTTGTCTGCAGCGTAATAGCTCTCTGAGCGCTTCCGCTGGCATTTGCAGTCCTGCTTGCCCTCCAGCCCAGAAGCTTTCTGTCAGTGCATTTTAGTGAGTTTCTCTCTCTCTGGTTATATCCAATGCAATGTCTGTTCAGAGATGACCTACTTGAGTAGTGAATGTAATAAGAATTAAGGACACTTGGAGAAACAGTTTTTACTGCCTTAAGAGCTCTGTATTTAAAAACAAACGATCACACTGGTTTGCTTCCATGCAGCAGGCTTCGTCATGCATCACACAGTTACACAAGGCCTTAGCAAGTCTTTACTAGTTGATAGCTTTTAATTATTTTTCCCCTAAAGGTGTAGGTAGCTTATCTGCAGTTGGGCATGGCATAATTGGTGTCCTGGGATTTCAGTCTTGAAAACACCAGCATGGGAAGCCTTGCCTACCAAAGGAACATCACTTACACCATGGATACTTGTAAGAACCCAATCTCTGTCTCTGCTTGAGAGAGGATACTCAGGTGTATCCTCAAATTAAAGGGCCTGGTGTGACACCGGATCAGGCTGCTACATGTTCAGATCACCATCTGCAGAGCAGAAGCCTATGAAGCACTGCACTCAGCATCTCCAGCACCCAGATCCCAAAACATCGCAGTTAATGCTATGAGCCTGGACTCGGTCCGAGGACTGGTTGTATGTGCTGGGAAGGGCCCTTAGGTTTCCAGTAAAAAAACAACAACACGCTTTTCCTGTTGGTGATAGGGACCGAGTTAAACCAATTTGGGCAATACGAAGTTTATCCATTTCCCACTGCCTTAGTTGCAAAACCAAGCATGAGACATCCTCATCATTAATGTCTCATTCCAGTTATTGCAGACATAGACCCATAGTAGAGCTGTTCATCAGCTCAACGTTTCTTCTCAGTCAGGCTTGTGTGGGAGAAGGAAGTTGACAAAACAGATAAGCTATCTTCTTGGGAGTGTTCTTGGCCACAGTTTTAACTACAGAATTCTTGGGGGTTTCTTAAGAAAATGACCCATATGGTCATTTTGCTTTTAATCATGGTTGGTTCCTGGTGGTAACTCTCAGATGCATCCATCGCCCTGTTTTTCTCTTCTCAGTTATGATTTAATCTCTAACCTTTGTACCTATTCTTCAAATCCAGGCCATGCTAGTAATAAGGAAAATTGGAAATATAAATTTGGTCTGGAAAGGCTTGTGCAAAGCAGATTGAGTTTTACATTGTTTCCTGAGTAGGGGGAAAAGCGTCTTTACATTTCTATTTAAAAACAAATTCTTCCTCCCTGCCTTGACTCTCTTCCTGTGGTGGTTGTACTGTAACCTAAGGTGAGCTAAGAAAGGGCTGAGTTTAGAGATTTGAGTCTTTAGCAGTTAGGTATTCCTGTTACTCAGTTTTGTAGTCAATAGATGGTGCTCAAAAATAGAAAATCCCATACCAGCTGCTATTAGTACTAGCAAATCACCAAACATTTGCTTTAATTGGGTTAATTTAAAGTCGGGAAAAAAGAACAGAAGAGGGTGAAAGGCCTGTCACAACTTCTGATGGTACAGGCAATTTTGAGGTGCCTGCATTTGCAAGAACCCAGCTTGAGACCTCTTAAGGAAAAAAAAAAAGCCTAACTTTCGAAGTGTGCACCCCAAAAGACTCAGAAAACCAGATTCCCTGAAGATGGGTCAAGCAGGGCATCTGAGAGGAGGGGTACCACCAAAAGAATCACTACCCATGTTTGTAAACCACCTTCTTGTTTCTTTTGGAGAATATTATGGTCTCTGATGCCAACCTAAAAAATGAAGTGCACTGCCAAATGTGGCTTATTTGACTGCTGTAAACCCTTATTAGGCAGCTCTACCCTTACCCACTCCAGCTGTAACAGTTAGAAGGGGCTTGGATGCCTCTTTATAAAAGCTAACAAAGCCTTTGTGTGTGTTTGCCTGCTGTGTGGCTCCCCAAATCATGGCACTGCAGCCTGGCATTCCCAGTCACCTCTCATTAATAGCAAGCTCTGGCATGGCTGCTAATTTCCCTGAGGAGTGGAGGGGAGCCCACTTGATGCCCTTGTTCAAAGTGCTGGAGGCTTTTGACTCCACACCTGGTAAATCAGCACAAAGAGGCCCAGGACAGGATAGTTCACTGAGTCCTGGTCAAAAGCTTAAAGTACTACCTGGCTCCAAAGTTTTGCTGGAAATGGCGCTGTGCCTTTTCCCATGCTGAGACTTTGGTGGTTGAATGGAAGGATTCAGGATTAATTAATGGTAATTAAGGGACTGGGCTAAGACTCAGAACATTTTGATTCCTGACTCTGCCACATCTCCTAGGCAAATCACTTACAAGAAGACATTGTTTCCCTCCACTGCCTGAGCTCTCAAAGGGTGAAAAAGGATAACCCAGGGTGGCTGGTTGGGACCTTGGGAGGTTGTGCAGTCCCTGCCCCTGCTCCAAGGCAGGATGAAAGGCACCATGGTTGTTCCTAGTGCCTTCTCGAAGAGCCCAGCACTGGAGGTGCCGCAGTCTGCCTGGGCAGCCCTTGACTGATGTGGGGTCTCAGGTGAGAGGGGAAGGTTGGGGATAGACAGGATGTGTGTCACGTTGTGGGCAACGTGGGTTTCTGCATCACCTTGTGGCCACAGCTGTGTGGTTGGGTAGATTCCCCCGCTGCGGGGTGGGGGGGCTCTGTCCACCCTTGCAGCGCCTCTGAGGCACCCTGCTCCTTGCCTGGTAAGGTCATGAGGAAGAGTGGAGGAGATACTTGTAGAAGCGATAAGCATGCAGGGCAGGGGGCTGTGCCACCCATCACATTGCAGGTGTAACCTCCATCACACGGCTCATATCTTCACTTATTTGCAAATAGGAATAGTAATGCTTACATGTTGCCATTAGTGTTAAAAGAATATTTTTGTCTTACTAGCCCCTTCAAAGAGGGAAATATTTTGTCTGATATTATCTTTCAAAAGAAAGAGAATGTAGGGAGACTATCTTCTTTTATCAGTCTGAATGTGACAAAACCTGGAGCATTCTCTCTGTACTACCAGTATATATTTCCTGCCATTACAGAGAGCTGTCTGGGTAAAGGAGCGAACTGCAGAGATGCCTCAGACTGCAGCCTGCCATTTTTTAGCTGGTAATATACTATTAAGTCTATTTATGTAAAGATAGATTAGCTAGGATCACTGGAGTTGAAAATTCTATTTTCTCCTAATGAACTGGACATAGAAAGCTATCAAATCATATTAAATTATTCAGTAGGAAATCTAGCTTGTGTTCCCCTTCATCTCTGGACATGCCTGAAATGTGAGGTCTAATCTGATTTTCAGACAGTATTTTCAAAACCAGTGGGCTTTTCATGTAGCCTTTGCTATGATCACTCAAAGTATTTAAAAATGTCTTTTTTTTTTCCTCTCGCTCTTGTTTTGCTTTGCCAGTGGGTCAGCTTCAGTCTTATGAGAAGCTACATACTGTTTCAGAAAAGTACTGACTACTGATTGTGAAAATTGAAGTAAACTTCAAGAAATTTCACTAAATGGGTCATGATTTTGGGACTATATGTATTAAGATACCTGAAACAGAATTTGTCATGAGATGAAAATGAGTCGGTCCTATTAGGAGTCTTTGTACTCCTTCTTTTCTCCATAATAGGCACGATTCCTTATGTAGAATTTAGCAAATTGGTCCTGGGACCAATCAGCTTGTCAGGTAGGTGGAGAATAATTATTTATAGTCCTACCTGGAGAAACTGGTCTGTCTCGTCATCTCTTTAACCTCCCTCTCCTCTTTCCTAAGAATTTTCCAACATGGAGTTGTTGTCTTCAAAGGGTCAAAGCAACATCAGTGATGTTGGTTGGCATGCAAAGTCTAAAGACAGTATGAGATCGAATGGAAGTGCAGTCGGAGGGGAACCTCCGAAAGACTCTTCTCTTTGTTGCTTTCAATTTGCAGCAAATTGCAAATTCTGAGCAAATATGTAAAGATGAGAGGAAACCACTTGAAATGCTTCCATCTATGGCTTTCCAGCTCATTGGTCTCTATCAATGTTTGTTGTACAATGCAAATGAAAAGAAAATAGATGAAACTGCCAAATCCCTCTTTTTTTAAAAAAAATTTTTATTTTGTTTCTGCTTTTAAAGATAAGCCATGCTGATCTCAAAACACATGACCAAAGGGTCATCAGGTGGTTGCAAAAATTTGGAAAGGAATTTGAGGGGAAACTGCAAAATAAGGTTTGTTTTTAGTACAGCACTGTGGGAAAACATTGCATTTCAAGTTTCAGTAACCCTTTCCTGTCCTCATGCACCTACTTCAGGGGTTTTGCGGGGGGGGGTTGGTTGTTTCTTTTTCTTTTAAATTTAGCTTTACCAAACAGGTCAGACTGATACTGATTTGGTAAAAAGTTCTGAGGGCCATACTCGAAAATACTTTTGAAATTACCAGGCTTCACTCTTGTGTTAAATCATGTGCCATGCCTTACACCCCTCCAGCTACTAAAACAATCAAAAGCTCAGGCAGGTCAACAAATCCATCGACTGAGGTTACTCATTCATTTCACTGCAGTTCCCAAACCGGAACCAAACACACGCAATGTTTCACTGCAGGTCTCAGCTGGGACTCTGCTAACTTTCCCCTTTGGGAGCACTTTGAGTCCGCGATCAGCACACATTCATCCATTTACCTTGATGCTCTTGAGATCGATTGCAGGTTCTTTGGGTTTAGCTGGTGCAGGTGCTGGCGCTGGCGCTGGTGCGGGTGCTGGTGCTGCGGCTGCCGCTGGTTTCTTTACATCCTTCTTTGGTGCCATTTTGTATTGCTTAAACTTGAAAGTAAAGGTGCCCCCCCAAAAAACCTTTTTTTTTTTTAAAAAAAAGAACAAACCTTAAAAGTGATTCCTGGGAGAGGAGCAGTGGTCAGAATGAGCTACAGCCTGTGCCCTGGAGGTGGACCCAATGTGCTAAACTCTATAAGGGCATATATATATTTCACTTAGTGCCTCGTACAGTCCTGACACATGCAGCTGGATTGGACAGCTTGCTAATCAAGGGGGATGTCATTCCAGCTCGAGCTATAAATGGAATATAAGAGTTCAGGGCTTCATAAGATCAAGGGACCTCGGTGGCTTTTTTCCCCCTCTTTAAAAACCCCAACCACCTCCCCTGTATTTTTTTTTTAATGCGTGCAAAGGAGAGGGAAATATGACAAACCCAGTTTCAGATCTGCTGTTGACATTTGGGCATGGATTGAACAGTCCTTTTTCTCATCAGAATTTCAGTTCTGCTTAAGTAATAAATCTTTCTTTCCTTCCCTCCCCTTTTCTCCCATGCCTGTGTAGCGTTCCAGGAGGATTCAGTTTCAAGTAGGAATTTTGACTTTTATGGCTGGAAAGATCATCAATTTCCAACCTCATTTGCCTCTCTTCCCCACAGCCCCTCACTCCTCTGCTTCCTTCTTTTACAAGGAAGTGTTGATCAAGCAAAGGCTCTGGGTGTTTAAAAATAAAGCAGACAAATATGGAAAACACTGCAGTACCTTCAGCCAAGGCATCTCTCCCAGACCCTGAGTGTCTTTCAGCTGTTCTTACTATTCCTTTCTATCATGTTAAGACTGTGTTGAAAATTGAAAATTGCTTCCTTTAATCTTTTCCTTTGATCTTCTTTTTCCTCTCTTAGAGATAAGCTGTGCCCTGATAGCATGGAGATCAGCTGGATGTTATGTTTTCCCACACAAAAGGTTTCCTTTTGTAATGTGTTTATGATTGGAAACTAGCCATCAGGCAAAGGAGGCACTTCTGTTTTCACCTTGTTTGCAGGCCCATCCTGTGTCTCTTGTTTATCTTTCCAGCCCTCAGTCTCCTGATGGACCTCCCTGCTCCTCATGCTCTCCAGGAGACACAACTTTCAGGAGAAGATGGGTTTTCTGTTTTCAGTAGACTTTTTCCAGCACAGCAAAACAGCTTCTAACTCTTTCAAACCTGTTGGTTCCCCCCGGTCCATATGATTGAGGTTTTCTGCAGAAAAATCCAGGACTGCTGATTGTTCCTCCCTTGTCCAGCAATCTCTCTCTGATTTACTCTCCAGACTCCTGAAGTTCTGTGCTAGTAAGTGCAAGGCTTTTGATGGGGCCCTTATTTCTGTCTCATGAACTACACTGTGGAGTGTTTTGTAATTAGAAATTTAGAGTCTGAAGGCCTGGACAGACACTTTGCATCTAAAGTTTGGCAGGGTATCCAAGCACTTGCATTTTAGATTAATGTGTTTTAAGGAAGGTAAACTTACAAAAATGCACACCAAAAAAAGGGATGGAGAGTGGCTAAAGGTGTATTTTTATATAAGAAAACCTGTGCTCAGAGCTCTTCTTTGCTACAGCCCATGACCTTGAGCAAGAGACTTTTTGGAAGTTGAGTCATCTCTTTTGAATCAATTGACCTATCCTGATGCATACAATTTGAAGCCTTGGCTCAGCCTGTGCTTTAGAGAACACAGACCAGGAGAGATTTTATTTCTTTTTTCTGCCTTTAGTTTTGTGAATGCTTTGGGACAAAGAGCCTGTGATTTGGGACAAATGAGCTCTGCTGGCTGCCTTCAAGGTGCTTGATGGAGGGATCCCTGCTCTGCTGGTGTGCCTGGATAGGCCATGGCATGGCCTCTCCTGCACCACTGCAGGTTAGCAGGAGCCTGTGGGCTGTCATCCCCGAGGGGCCTAATGAGGGCATCTCCAGTGATGCTGATGTTTTACATTGCACAAGCCAAACTTTAGCAAAATCCACCATCAGAAATGGATCCTGGAGGTATAATTTGGGTCGAAATAGTCTAAAATAATTTTTATACATCTCTACACCTATGAGAACTTTAAGTAATTGCAAGAAAGAACCAGTGATGATCTAATCATTTCTGCAGTCACCTGAGGTTTGCAATGAAATAAGCCTGAAAGCCACCATCAAATATATTTTAAAAGGAAGACAGGCTTTCAAAAAGGAAGCATGAACTTAGTGCTGGCTGCGCACACTGTGGCCCGTCTAAGAACGCAGATGCGCCTGGACATGCTTCATGCTGCCAGAAAAGGAGGTTTTGTGAAGAGCTGCCACAAAATAATTGTGTATTGATCAGGTGAGAAGATAAACAGGTGCAAAGGAGGAGGAGGATGGCAGGTCCTTATTTCAGTTGCTGGGTTAAGGATTTGGATCCAGTCTGTTTTCTGGGCTTGGGACAGGACACCATGGGATTATCTGCCTGAAGCGTAGATGTGTCCCAAGACATCTCTGGGAGTGCATCAGGTCTGTCCCTAGGGAGCGAAGTCGTCCCAGGTGGTGCAGAGGAGATGTGTCCCTGTGTTCTTGCACCGGAGCTACTGTTCGCAGGTCTCTGGTGGTGTCGTACCATCTCGCCCTGGGCTGCAGAGCTGGTTCCAGGGGCTGCAGCAGGAAGGCTTCTCTTCCGCTTTTAGCAGCAGCTTCATGCAAGCAGGAATACTAGAGCAAACCCCCAGCCTCTCCCTTGTGCTTGCGGGGACTTGCCGAGATCTGCTTCTAAGGGAAAACGGCAGCAGCTGGGGATGCGAATTATCACTGGCATCTGCCTCATCGGGTGCATAGCTCCTGGGGAGTGTATGGATGCTTCTCTCCTGCAGGAGAATCCATGTTGAGAGGAGGCATAATGAATGATGACGGAGCTTTAGATTTCACAAGGCCCCGGAAAATCCAGTAGTGAGAAAGCTGTTGGTTGGAAACCATGCCCTGTTAGTCCTGCTACCTCACTGAAACAAGGGTCAGCTTGCTTGGGGCTTGCCTGGTTTTTACAAACGGTTTAATTGATGAGGATGCGGTTCTGGCCAACACAAAACTTTTATGCATTTGGGCTGCATTTAGTTGAATTAATATAAAGGAAGTGTGTGTTTTCCATCTGGAGCATTGACATAATTCATTCTGACACTTCTGAAGTGGAATATGTTCCTTTTTGCAGGCTAAAGTCACATAGAGGTGGCATTGATTGCAGCACCAGAATGGAAGTGGGAGTTCCTGTGCTGGGCTGTACTCGCTGTGCAATTACTCTGAAGTCTCTGCCTTTCTAGTCCAGTTTTAACAGGATGGTTCTGTCTCAGGGTTTCCTATAGCCCAGGGAGTCAGGCACTCCTCCAGGAGGAGGGAGACGATGGTTTAAATCCATGCAGTGAAGTAGGAGACTAGATCTCCCATATTTCAGGGGAGTGTGCAAGCCATGGAGTTGTTGGATGAAAGGGTGAGCGCTGCTGCTTCTGCTGTTTCACAATGACCTCCCTCTGATACTTTTGCCTTTTGCTATCTAAAATGCCTGAAAATGCAATTAACTTCCCATTTTGCCAATAACTTAAAAACAAGGCACTTGTTTTTTCATTATCCACATAGGAACTTTATTTTCCTTTTACACTTTTGATACGTCCACCAAGCCACACATGCTATAATGACTACCCAAGAGACACTGCGACTAGTTGCAGTGTATCTGTAGTGTTGCGCAGGGGTCAGAAGGTAAAGCATGCTTCTTCCAGGGTAAGTTTGCTCAGAAGAGCTTAGGCCAGTGGTTTCCTTCTGGGTGCTTTGCTCTGCTCAAGATAGCCAGGGCAGCCAGAGGGCTGGTTTAGGAGGCCACAGAGGAAGAGATCCTTCTTGGGCAAGATCATGCTAATTTATATGCTACTACTCTATGACCAAAAATGCCGTTGCGAGTTTAGTCCATCTCTGAGTGCCTGCTTCAAATGTGGTTTCCTTGCTTTGTTTTGTGAAATTGTTGGTGAGTTCATCACAGGATGCCAGATCAAGCACTAGGGGAAGTGTTGTTTGTCACTCAGAAGGCTCTGATGGGAGTTTGCTTTCAGGCAAGGTGTGTAACACTAAGAATACAGACAGTGTTTACAAATACCTAAGGACAGTCAACCTATTCCAATCTCTTCTTGGAGCCTTTCTCCTGTCCCATGCACACTTATCTTCTATCATTTCAGCTGTCTGACATGTTCTCTCTTTCCTGTGATCAACTCCTATCTGACACCTGTTGCTGTTAAATATTTGCCATGTTCTTCTTCTGAAGGTTGGGTGGCTGCAA
>NW_008825268.1:2801547-2831152 GCF_000699105.1 Pygoscelis adeliae | reverse complement strand
TACCATTTGGCAAGCAAGGAGCTTTGAGAAAGATTGCAATGGTTTGGAGCTGTGCCCTGGTACAACCACCTTCTTTATTCAGCCCATAAGTGGGAAGTGATCCCGTTATCCAAAGTTACAAGAAGTACAGGGAAGTTCATGGAGAAGCTTTCTGAACACAAACAAGGGAGGTTCAGTGGAATTCAAAACTAATACGTGGGAATGATGTTTCTTCCAACACCAGTTATATTGTGAAACTTGGTGCTGGGGGACTATTTGAGGCCAAGAACCTAATAAGATGCAGGAAGGAACTGGGCATTTAGGCAGTTATCAAGAATATCAGTTACTATAATTCAAAACAAATTTGGAAGGAATATATAATCCATTTCACTGTGCTTAAGCAGTTCTTGAACTGATAAAGACTGGGTGCATTTTTCCACACCAAGATGCTGCAGAGGTTCTTGTGCTCTCTCTTAAACGTGTGGTTTTGGCCACAAAAGGGATTACTGCCTCAGCGGGACTGCTTGTCTGGTTTGATTCTTGCACATTTCACCACAGGCTTAAAGTAACAAACCAGGGATCCGCTGCCAGCAAACTCTCTCAAGATCTCATCTTCAGGCTGTAATGCTGACTGTGCAACAGGGTGCCTAATTAATCTACTAATGATTTGGCTTTGTCAGTGCTCACAACGTGCAAGGCACTTTCAACACGGAAAAGCAAAGCCATTTGCTGTCCAAGATGCTCGCAGCTGCAGGACACCCTGATAAGCTGTGGAAGCTTGTGAAGAAGAGAGTCAAGCCCAATAAATGGCCAGGTCAGCATGTTTCAGGGGTCTTGGTCCAACGAGGGTGCCCTGTCCTTGGGAAGGTGGTCTGGGAGCAGGGCACAGCACGAGAGGAGACCTGGAGGTGACTGTACAGGAATGTCACCAGCAGACAGTCAGGGCTGGCACCATGGGATTTGCAGGTGGTGGGCAATGATGGATGAATGCTGGAGACAGCATTATATAAAGGCACAAAGGTTGGATGATGTGCACAAATGAAGGGCTCTGTTGGCTCGAGGGAGGTGATGGGTGTGTTTTGGAGGGAGGATTCACCTCTTGGCTCCTTCAAGTGCTGTGTAAGGTGTTGGTAGCCTGAATGCAGCCAGGGGCACGCAGCAGTCACGGGGCTGTAGTGTAGGCTGAAGTCAAACCATGCTGAAGGGGCAGGCAAAGGAATGAGTATCTGAAGAAGGGGAAAGAAGGCACCAACTGGTGCACCATATATAGCCTACGGCTGACTTAGCACTTGTGCTGCATTGCCCTCCAGCTCAAGGTTTTCTAATTCTGTCCCAGACGATGTCAGTGTCCCCCAGCAACTGGCAGTGAGACATACAAGGCGTTCCTCTGAGAGCCCGTGAGCATCTCTGTCACGCCCAGGAGGGCCGACAAGGGGGAGAGCAGCTTCCTGAAGGTGTGCGTACTTCTCAGCTCTTGCTGGACGACTTGGGGGCTGCCTTCAGCTCAAATTCGGGCAGCTCACCTTCCCAATGCCATTGTTCCCTGAGGAAAAAACAGTGTCACCCAAGTGCTCGTTGCAGTTTGCTCTCCACCATCCTGTAAAGCTTTTGATCATTTTTTTGGCACCTTAGTTTCTTCGGCATGAGCATCAATTTATAGATCACTGAGGAACCAGGCTCTGAAATGCAAGTGCCTGGCTAAATGTAATGAAAATATGCACAAGCAAGGCTGTGCCTTACTCCCATTGCCCAGCTCCTTTGGCAAGGGCTGCGGTTGGGGCAGAATGTGCGTATCAAATCCCATCAGGCAGGACTCTTTACCAAGGAAAGCACTAGCTGACGGGCCCGAAGGGTTAACGTGAAGGGTTAAACATAAAGATTAGGCACAACATAAGAAGTTAACCTCACACGCTCTCTCACACTGCATGGGATAAAACCCCCTTGGTGCTGTTTTGGGCAATTTGGATTCCTGCAGCTTCAGGGCCCCCCAGCCTGTGCGTGAGCTGCAGAGATTCGCTGCCTTTCCCTTCCTCTCTTTTCCCTGGAGCATGCAGCAGAGGAGTTAAATTACTGCCCATTTAAAATGAACTATGTCTTTCTCAGGTCCCATTTTAATCTGCTAGGAGATGGAGTGACTTCAGACTTGGAAAGGGCATTAAAGGATAGCTAAGTATATGGCACAGAGTCCCCACGTACCTGCATTGCCTGGAAGGTTTCATTGTGACTTATGGGGCATCAACCTCTTTTCTTTCACTTTTTTCTTCCCTCTCATTTTTGACATAAAGTACTCCAGAAGGTCTTGAGTCAGCCCAGGATCTAAAGGCCAGACTGGCTGATGGGATAACTCATCAGGCTTAATGTGATGTGGGTTAAGTTTTGCTGAATTCTGTTAGGGATGGTCTGGGTTTGAAATTTCTCAAAACTCAAAGATAGTATCTGTTTTTAGGAAATCTGGCGCTGTCACAATTTAGACCTCTTTTTCTCTTCAGCTATCAGTAACACTTCTTCTCAGTGACCAGAGGTATGGATAGCCTTCAAGACCCGAAGCTTGGAGATGTGACCATCATTCTCTGTGATCGTACGTTCTCTGTCCTTGTAATTGAAATCCTGTCTCTGCCAAGCATGCGGTCTGCATTTGCTTAAATACTGCTAAATGCCCAGACACTCTGTAATGTGTTCGTTACACCAGAACACCCTGTTTTCTAACTGACTGCATGAGTCTTGCCGTTGTCTTAGAATTTGTGGTATGTTGCTCAGTCATATGCAAACCTTGAGACAACCCAGCAAGAACGAAACTGTAGGAACTAAAATTTTTCAGCTATTTCCATGTCTAGCAGTAAGTACTTTGGATTTATGGAACCTATGTAGGTTTCAGATAATACTTGTGCATTTTGAATCATATCCATGAAGATGATATTCTTCATGGAGAGGGCTATAATTACACTATTGTATGATCAATCGTATTGTACATATCTCAGAAAACTGTTTTAAGAATCTAAGTAGCACTGTCAAGGTTTATCAAGCCCTGATAGAGATCCACACAAATATCTAGAATATAATCTGTACTGTGGTTGTCTGAGTGGACACAAATGAGCATAAAGCATTTGATGAGCTCCCCCTTTCTCATGAATCACTATGAGTGTTTCTTAGCATCCTGTGAAAAAAGTGTCTCTACGTAGAGAATTGATATGGAAAGATGGAGCTGATGTTTTTCTTTGGAGGTTTGGGGATTTGAAGCTATTGTGTCTGGTGGCAGAGTGTTCCCTGTGACACCCCAGCTGTAGCATCCCTCTATAATTGACACCGCGCCTTTGCTCCAGCCTCCCAGCCATCATGGTGCTCAGCTCGATGTTGTCTATGGACTTGAGTTCTTCCATAGCATTAACAGGTGCTTTCTGATGGCACTGTGTCCTCTTACCTCAGCAGGATTTTCATTCCCAGTGCCCAGCCCATGGCTGGAGAGGTGTCCTCCAACCAGCAGGCAAAGGAGGCTGCAGGCAGGGCCTGGCAGGGTTTCCTCACACTTCTCTAGCCAGTCAGGGGTAAAGAGCCTCCTTTTAGAAATGTCACGAGAAGATGATGTGGGTCCCTTAATGCTTTTAGTGGGAGAGGGAAGATGCAGCAACCAGTTGTGCTGCAGTCCAAGGGGACAGAGCACACAGTGAGCTGCCAGGTGCTTCTTACAGGAGGCAGGAAGGTCTCACCACTGCCAGTGATACACTGGATAAATTGGCCAAGCTGTTTAAAACTAGCTGTGATGGAGCTTGGCCTTTTGTGTTGTGCTTGTAACATGTCAGTGTTCCCTCTGCGTGTGAAAACAAACGTCATTAAACCACTGCAAAATCCTCCCATTTGAAGCTGCTTGTGGGTGCGAGCCTGGTTTTTGGGGAGCTGTGATGTATACACATATAACGTCTCTCCTCCAGGATCTGTCAAGTAGCTATGCTGGCTTTCTTTAAATAGCCTGCTGCTGCTGCACCCCTTATTTAGCTGTAGGGAAGCAAGTGACACAGCGATGCTCAACAATGTCATTTTGCTTCTGGTGTGACCTATGAGATCAGAGGTTGTTAGCAGGAGATATACAGTGACTGTCACAGAAGGTGCTGCTGGATCCAGGACCTGGAAATCCTGTGGGGTTGGGCGAGATGTTGGAGTACAAGGGCTGAAGGACCCCCTGGCGGGGACTCTCTGGCCGTAGGGAGTGACTGAGCACCTTAAACATCCTATGAAAGCTTCGTGTGCCCAGTGTTTGGCAGCCAGTGCAAGCTGCCTCTGCCTCCACCTGCAGCTCTTTTAACTATTACGTTTAAAGTTGCTATTTTGTGTAAGATGCATGTAATCAGGACTTTGGAGGTCCACTTACAGAGTGCGATAAGAGCAAGGCTTCAATTTCAGCTATTTCTGCTTGAATAGCCAGCCCTGAGGGTTTTTCTGCTGCTTGTTAAACTTCTGTCAAAGTCAGTTGCTTTGCAATATGAGATGCCTTCAGAGCTGCCAGCAAGAGGCTGGTGACACACTTTATGAAGACTGTTACCCCCAAAGGTAGTTCAGAAATGCCTGTTATTTTTATTAAATACTTTTGTCCCAAACTCATCTCTCCCAAGCAACTCTGTTAAGATGACAGAACTGCAATGGTTGGCTGTGGGCTGCTGTGTGTGTACGTGCAGGTGTGACTTTTAACCCTTTTTGCTTATAAGGTTATTTCTACCTTTCTCCTTGAGAAATAGTGGATCATAGAAGTGGGAACAGCAACTGCAGTTGGACTCTAAGTGCCAAAGCTGATTTGCATGAATGTTTGTAAGCAAGGACAGTTTAAATGATAGTGCTAAGTGCAGTGGAAGAAGTCTTCACTTCTGTAGTTTTGGGGGCTCTGAAATAGGTGGGAGATCGGATCCTGAAAGGTGGTGCTGCCATGCAAGAGTTGCCTGACACAAACTCCAACCTCATGACTTCTTTAAATTAGTTGTGTCACCCTTTTTGTTTGGCAATGGTCACATTTGAAATTTTTTTACTCATTCATTTTGGCAAATGAATTTTATTTTCTGGGTTTGTCAAAGATGGGTAAAAGTAACTATTCACAGCTTAAAATCTGGACAGTCTTGATTAACAAGTAGACGATGTAGTATTTTTATTTCCTGCCTGGTTTGTCTAACTCTCAGAATGTGATGCTGGTAGAAAACTTTTGCAATAACAAGTTCATCATTAGTTTTAAGGAAATATTTTGAAAAACTTTTGTAAATAGATTTGGTGAAGACTTTTGCCAAAGAATATAAGACATTTCCACAAAATGGAAGCGATTTAGAAATTCAAGTGCATATTTTGTAGTATTTTTTTTCTGTACTCATACAACAGCATCATCCATTATGATATTTAGTGGTTTTTACAAAATTCAGACACGCTTTTTATCTCTCATGTAGAAATGAAACACTAGTTTCTGGTATTTACCTGCTATTTCAGCAATAGTCTGTGGCACCCGTACTGTCCCAAGAGAGCAGAACTCCAGTCGTGTTTTGCAATTGGTGTGATTAAAATGAAATGAAGTTGGCTTCATCACAACGGAACTTCCTCCGCCTTTGCAATCTCAAATGCCCTTTTGTTGCATTAGCCTCCTTAGGAGTATAATAAGACAGTCCCTGGCAGGCATCGTGCTATGGATGTAGGATCCACGTAGCCATGTTGTCTCCAGGTGTCTGTTGCTGTGGAGCATTTCTGCCTTGCAGGTATTGGCGAATGTTTCATTTTGGCTCCTCTTTATCGGTGGTGTGTTTTGTGGCTGATTCCCTGTGGGGCACATGGAGTTGGTTTTGTTTCCTGGCAGATGTCTAAAGTAAACAATTTAGCTGCATATTTGAATACTTTTAACTAGCAATAACATGAAACTGTATGTGCTGCAGTGAACGCAAGCCAGTGCTTTTCCTTCAGAAACTGTTGTGAAATCATTTCATGTATGTGTTTTGATTTGTCCTTGTGAATGTTACATACAGATAATGATTGATGAAGATGTTTTATTAATTTTTCTCTTATTGTGCTTAAGTGAATTGGCAGGGGCAAAGGAGATTGCTTAGAATTAAATTATAAGCTTTTGGGACTTAGCATGTGTATAGAAGCTATATAAAAAGATACGATCTCCTAGTTTCAACGCTGTTGATGCAGTTGAATCAGTGAATACACCCTGCAATGAGTGTACAGGTTTCTTGTTATGATAAAGTCATATTGAGATAATTGAGGGATCTGAGAATCAAGACATTTGGAAATCTGTCTGTGGCTATGGGTGGAACCTTCACCTTGTTGGATGTGTCTGCAGAGGGGTGGGAAGTGGTGTAATGTTAGCAACCTCCTGCCAGTGCCTCCCTTCTCCATCTTCCCAAGTTGAATGTCAGTTTAGCACAGCTTTTATATGATAGCTTGGAGTGGGGGGCTGCTGTACATTTAATAATGCCATAGTTACCAGCCTGTGAGGTTTGAGGCTGGAATGTCATTTTTGTGCCCGCTGCTTTTGGTGTTGGGAGTATCTCTCTCCCATTTGTGCTTTTTATGATCTGAAACCAATTGAGACTCTCAGTCTCCTTTAAAATTAGATGAGGCTTGTGCTCCTTTAGAGCATCACTGTAGAGATGTCCCCAAGGAAGCTTCCAGTGTGGATGCAGTCCCTGCCATCTTCTCTTTGCATCACCTTTTTTTTTTCCTTCTTACAATTCCCTTTTGTTGCCATTATGGAGGCAAAGTTTTTATCTCCGCTTCTGAAAGGTTCAACTTCCACAAGGATTTTGTATAGCATTTTTATAATTTTAACAGTATTTAAAGAAGAACTGTAACCAAGTCTCTCAGTCTGCTGTGGGCTTTAACATTTAATACAAGCATTCAATCCTAGGCAGCACATTTGCTTCTCTACCTGAGGGTGGTGAATGCTGAAAAGCACCTTGCCCCCACTCCCAACACATCTAATTTAGCAGATCTGCTTTGTTCACAGTAGAGTTCAAAACTGACATTCCCCAATTCCTCATTAACTTGACAAGTGTGTTTTGTCCCACAGTCCTGTCCCTCCAAAGGGAGGGAGAAACTCAAAGCCACAGCACGGTTGTGAACATTCACTCTTGTGGTCTGTCTGCTCGCTGGGAGGAGAGGAGCCGTGTGTTCGCTGCAGCTGCAGCTCAGGATTAGACAGCTGAAGAAAACAGACCAGCAGAAAGTGGCAGTGGCAGCTCTTGGGATAAGATGACATCTGCCAGGAGGAGCGTGTTGTTGGCAGCTTCAGCGGCTGAGGGCTGCTCTTCCCCTCTGTGTGCTCTGATGCAGACCCGCTTTCCCTGTCATCCTTTGCTCGGTAATGAGGATGGTAATTGTTACTTATTGGCCAAGGATTTCAGTAGTCACTAGTAATTTTTCAGAGACCAATTTTGGGTTTTCAGAAAGTGATGAACACTCTCCTCTTTAAAACAAACGAACAAAAACCCCGCGGCCTCCTTTCATGGATTTTTAAACTGAACATCCTCCAAATCAGGTGACTCAACTTACTTCACTTTGAAAATCTGTTACTACTGATGGATTTTTAAAGAGAAAGTGATAGCTAAGTCTGCTTCTAATGATGTCTCTGGAGCCACAAGAATGTGTAGTACACTGTACATTGTATGTTGCATGATTAGGGTTCCAATTAAGGAGAAAAAGAACCTAATGAGAAACAGTGGTATGAGGAGGATAAAAGCGAAGACATAAATACAGCCAGGCAGTCTGGCAAGAGGGTTCAAGGCATAGGGAGAGCAAGGAAAATATGTACAGACAGGATTTTGGTACCCAGCACATTGAAGTGGTATCACCTGCAAATGCTAGGATGCTGAATTGATGGGAACAGTTTAACAGCGGTCTGGCACGCCTTTCCTTTCTGAGCTCTCGGGGCAGGACAAGTCTGCGCAGTGGCTACATTGTGCAGCCTGCATTCCCATCCTAGTGCTGTCACGAGACAAACAGAAAGTGCTCAACCCCTCTGGAAAGCAAAGATATGGGGAACCTTATTACTTCCAGTTCACTTTAAGGAGATCACAATTCAGTGTGGTTTCCAGCTCCCTGTTTCAGGGTTAGAAGAGACTCCTAGTATGCCTTTATTTTATTTTTTTTAAATGCATTTGTTCCCACCTTCTGTATGTTCCTGAAGGATGGAGCTTTTCATCTTCCCACGGCCATTGCAAACTGCCAGCTGGATTTTTTTCTGTGTTGTCTTTTCTCCCAGCCCTAAATTTGTGCCCATGCAAGGCTCCCAGCCCTGTGTCGTATCTAAAGGTTATGTCCAGTGATGTAGCTGGAGCTGAAGAAAATGTGTGCAACAGCCAGCTGGGCTCTTGGGGTGCCTGGCCTGCTGTAGAATAGATGGCCAAGAGATCCCTGCTGGTTTTAATAGCTCTCTGGCAGTCTTAGCCAGCAAATGTGGTACACTTCATTATAACTCAGTTTCCATGCAGGCAAATGACTTTTGCAGTGGTTAAGTAAAGCACCTCAAACTTTCATGGTCCTTTTAAAATTTCCTTGCTGGTGGGCTCTGTACTTCTTGGGGTTCATACGGGGTGGGCTTGCATGTGGGCAAAGGACAGGGTCGTGATCCACATAGTAACAAATAATACTCCATCCCAGTCTAGTTCCCGGTGATCTACCTTCACAGAGCAGCAATGCTGGCTGGGAGCAGCGTGGTTGTCTGCCCAGCTTTCCCCACCTCTAGCTGAGCTGGCAGGCCTTGCCAGAGGCAGGGAGAAGGGAGTTTTGCAATAGCAAAAGCACTGGCAGCTATCTGAGATGTGGGATGCTGCCTTCTTCCTGACGGCTATGAATCCAGCCAAGGTTCATCTCATTGCCATGGTAGTAGCTCCTCACTGAAGTATAGGGAATAATCAGTGGCAGAGTATGATGATAACGGGTTAATCAGAGGAGAAATGATTCAGATGTTCCCTTGTCTGGGAAATGAAGCACTTGCGTAAAGACTATTTTTCCCCAAATAGTCTCTTAGAAGACTTGGAAGGCATAATGTTGGAGACACAGTATTAATTTTGCATTGCTTTCAGTTCTATATTTGTACATTTGGGTTTTTAGGTACTGATTTCTTCCTCAGCAGCTTTTGAGCATTTTGAAAGTGCTGTAAAAATGTTACTATTTGCAGTATGGCAAATGCAAAAGAAGCATCTTCAGATTTCAAGCTCTAACTGGGGTCCTTGTGTGATATTCCTCACCAAGAAATAATGAGAAACCCTGCCTCAGAGATGCTGGAAAATGAGCAAAAAAAAAAAAAAAAAGGAAGAAAACCAAAGCAGAGAGCAGCCAAAGGACTTGTTGGAGGAGCCCCAGCTTGGCAGTTGCAGGCAGAGGAAGGATATTTACCTGCTGAGTCCTAGTCCAAGGCAAGGCATGTCCACTGGAAAGAGCTGTCTCGCCTGAGCAGCTTTCAAACATCACCTTCAGCCCCTGTTCTATAAGTTTCGTTCCTTTTGATGAAATTATGATGTTTAGAGAATTGTCGGGGCATCACGTATAGACTTCGTAGGCTTGAGTCCAACCCTTTGATGGTCCCAAGTGGATGGAGGCTTTCTCCTAGTTCCTAGTGGAGCTCCCAAAGCTGCCTTCAAAAGTGGTGTGGAGGCACCATTCTGAGCTGATTGGACAGAGGAGACAGTTGTTGGAGCACACCTGGAAAACCAATCTGTCCGGTGTAGACGCTGCATGTCCTGCTCAGGTCAAAAGTGGTGGCAGGATGGCATGTGAAACTTCCATCATCTGAAATTATTAAAGGGCTCAGCTCTGTCTTCATGGGCACGGCATGAACCTTTTACAGTAGAAAATGTGTTGAGGCTAGTAATGCAGTGCGGTTTCCTTTTTTCAAATGGTGGAATTCACTGGGGAATTTATCCCTCATTTTATCTCAGGAAGACCCAAGCTGCACGTGGATCATTAGAGTTTTGTTCAGGCATATCTAATCCACTTGCTAACCAAATAGTTTGGCTGCAACTTCCGTACTCCAAGTAGTATGATTCACTCTTCTTGGCCTGGTTTCCTAAGAAGGTGAGGCTTAAGGATTTTCCTTGCTTGTCCATATTTCTATATTCTCTCAGTGACATTTCTGACTCTTTTGGACTATTTCAGCGAAATTAGAAAGAAGGACAGAAATGTAGGAAGGTGATCACCTTCCTATAGGTTTTGTGAAAATTGCAGCTGGGAAGAGTCCCAGGTCAGGCCCTCTTATTATAAAGCACATATCACATTTAAATCTTAAAGTGAGAAAAGCAAGGAAAGGATGTCAGGCCATTTTTCTCTTGTTACTGAGAATGTCTCTTTATTTCCCCCTCACTGATATCGCCTGTCACAAATCAGGGGTATAGGAAGTAAGTGCTAATATCATTGCTCCTCGGTTTTACAAGGCAGTAATTCAACACTTGAATGCATAGACTATTCAGTGGAAGGCTAAGTGGTTATTGGAGTGAATGAATGAGATTATTGCTGATGAAAACCAGGGAATTGGAACTATTGGTATTGTGAAGATAACAAAAGAGAGGGGGAAAGATAATGGAAGATGATTGTCCTGTTTTAAAAAGGGTCTGTGTGCTCCCAAAACCCAAACATTTGTACTCATTTGGGATCCCTACATCAGGCTCTGTCTTTTCTGTATGCTTGTAAATCATGGCGTCAGCCCTGCTGGAATGGGTATTTCCCAGCTTTGGGTAGTATAAACACCTTGGAGCTTATCCTCCGTGGTGATGAACCACCCCGGGTTCCCAAACACTTCCACTGGCAACTTCCCACTTCTGGTCCAGAGCCCAGCTTCTTGCAGATGAATTTGTCAAGCTTGTAAATACTAAGCACTGCAGTCTGGTGGGGTGGCGAGCCCTATTCTGGGAACTGCTGTGCTGTATCTTGGTGTGGCTTTCACCTAACTGCAACCTGCCGTAGCTTTCATCTAATTGCAACGTGCTGTAGCTGCCACCCAGGTGGGGTTTGTCCTCTTTTCCCTTGGTGATAGATGAGCTACGAATTCCTAACAAGGGTATCCCTGGATGTAGGATATGCGCTCATTGAAAGTTTGCATTTTATGGTGACCCTCTTAGACTTAGTCTCTTAGACTTTGTCTTCTGAGGTCTGTCTCTCTTATTTTTTCAGCCACTTGTAAAAATCTGATCGATCCCTTCCTATCCACTACTGGGAGCGTCAGTATGGAGGAGGAGCACCTCAGTGACAGAGCAAAGTGCTACAAAACAGCTCCAAAAAGCTTCTGGGAATAGGGGAAGTCCCTGCAACGAAGGGCTGCTTTGGGCCACCCCTGCAAGGAAGCTGTTTGGCACTACTGTGGTCTCCCCTTCACCAGTAAGGGGTATCCTTAAAGAGGGGTAGCTATAATAAAACTCAGCCAAATGGTGGAAATATGATCGACTCCTCAATCTGATTAGAGCCAACAGCCGTTATGTGGAACATTTGCTCCTGGCCTGTTTGCAGCTGCATACTACAGTGTAACTATTTATGGGCCCGGCTCCAGTGGGATTTATGGATAGCGAAGTACTACCAGTGGATTCTATTACTGCCTGAGATCACTGCAAATGCTGCAGCAAACTGCAATGGCCGCAAAATGAGCTTTTCGCAAGGGCTGCCTGACACGTGTCCTGCCAGCGAGAAATTCCCCAGCCATGAGGAGATGGAGCTAAATGGCTCCCCACAGCCGTGCTCTTTTTTTCCCCTCCTTAAGGCTTTCAAGTTGTTTTTAGCGTTGCCTCTATGTCTTCTCCATTGCTGGCTGTCTTCCTTGCTGCAGAGGAAGCAGAGCAGTGTACTGTCATCCACAGGCTTCAAGGGTGGCCATTTATTATAGGATCTATTGTACTTGTTGGCCAAATTTGCCGTCTTTCACTCACTGGGGGAAGCAGAGGGGGTGCGCGGCGTCTGAGGGTGAAGTGGCTGCAAGGCATCCTGTGCAGCACAGAGGGTGGCAAAAACAAATGGCTCTTGTGCCTCTGGAGTTGTGGACTACATGAAGAAGAACTTAATCCTCTTCTCCCCTTTCTGCTGGCAACTCTTAGCATCTAGATTGCCCAAATATTGGGGATGAGGTTGTTCTTGGGTGGTCCTGGGCTGTGCTCAAACACTTTCTCCTCATGAGCAGTAGGGAGGGCGCAGGTTTCCTTGTGCTAAGCTGGTTTTGTCTTCCTCCCACACTGCGTTTTGCCTTCCCCTTGCTGTGATGCTGTAAACTGGATTCGTGAAATGAATAAAAAAATGAGTAAAAGCCACCCCCCTTCTTCCCCAAAAGGGGCAGCATGGAGACAGAAACAAGTGGGTGAGAGTGAGTTAGGGAGAGAGGTAAAACAGAAGTGTCTTCAGGCAGCTCTGCTGCAGGAGGAAACAGCAGGGACCACCATGCTGAGGGTGAAAGCTGGCTAGAACTACACTTGGGAATAAAAAGCTTTGTGGGTGAGGCAATAACAGGCTCTGTCTCGAATCAGCAGCTGTATTGAGAGCTGTTTTGTTCTGCTTTTCCCTAACAGCTTTTGAAGGAGTGGTTTTGATTCTGAAACAGCAACAATCCTGCAGGATGTGAAGATGTGATGGTTCTCTTTAGGCCTTGGAGCAGCTGTGCATTGCAGCCGCCCAGGCAGGCAGAGATCTTCATGCTCATCCTCTGTTTTCAAAGGTCAGTTCTGCCAATGGGGTGGTACCAGGATGGTGGGCAATGCTCATCCCCAGACACCAAACACCATGTTCACAGTAGTGCCAGCACGGCCATCGGCACAGTAAGCCTCATCTCCTCTCTGGGCTTGCAAAGCATCACCCAAGCCAAGCAACATCAGTTTTGCGGTAGCAGCATCCCTGATCTTCGCTCCAGAGCTGGGAAGGAGCTCTCTGAAGCCTAGTTGGTATGAAGTGATATTCTGTAATCTTGGCAAAGACAGGGGTATAGGAGGGATGTAAATATGTTTGTGTTAAAGGGAGAGTGGTGGTGTATCTGTTTCCAGCTCATGGTAAGGGGATGTTCAATGCGGGACATCCTGAATGATGGAAGAGCTTGCTTGCTCTTTCCAAACAAAAAAAAAAAAACAAAACCCAACAACAAAAAACTACCTGTCAGATCTTGCTGGGATCCTTTAATTAATATACCAAGACTTGCTGTTAAGGTCAGGCACAAACAGGCTTATTAGCTAAGCCTGAAATTTGATCAACTGTTCAAAGTTAATTATACTCCCCCTGACTCCTACGTTCAGCTGTTGCAAAAGGGCTGGGTCCGAAAGTGCTCTAGATCAGCTTAACTCCATGGGCTTTACACAGCTCCAGATCTGGCCCACATAAACGATTTTTCCAGAAAATTACTGCCACTGAGAAAAGCAAAGGTAAGGAGGAAAAACAAAACCAAAAAGGCAAGCAGAAGGTATAAGCTGTGTTGATTCAGGGAGAACAGTCAATGAAGCAACCCTCTCAGTTTCAGCTATAATCTGGAAGTCCATGCTTATCCCTTTTGCCAAGGTTAATGAACTGTGCTTGGTAAGTTGAAAGGCCCAGCTATAAAGATGCTGCAGTATCCATCCACACCAGCTATGATACTGAATTTGGGGTTTTGAGTCTATGTTGGCCTGAGCTTAGTTATCTGCTTCCTGCTGGGTTGAAAGTGAGTTTGGATGCTAATATTGCACACCCACTGTGCACTGGGATCCCCCTGAAAACCTGAAAAAAACCACTGGCCTGAAACTCCCCACTCCATGGGGCCCAGTTCCCTGCCTTGTGCTCCACCATCCCTACGCATGGCCGAAGCAAGGGGTTGCCTAAAAACTCCCAAGACTGCCTGTCAGCAGGGTCAGGGAGACCCAAGGCTGCTCTGGCCCTGTTGGCTTCAGGCCATGTCCCAATGGAGACACCACTGCAAAGCCATCTGCAGGAGCCATTTCAGCCCTACCTAGGTTTGGTTTTTCCCTTGACATCAAAGTATCTCAGTGGTGAGCCTTGGCACCCTTACAAATGTGCCCAGCTGGGTTTTCTTGATGCTCTTGCCCTTTGGGATGTCCCCAAACCCTATGGGGTTCTAGGGAAGGCATGTTCAGTGCAGGAGACTTCACAAACACAAGGGTAGCCTGTGGGGATGGGGGTTGTCGGCTCTCTAGTTCCCGCGAGTTGGGAGCAGTTGGTGGCAGAACTTGTGCAACGTCTGTAGAACTGATGTAGGGAGGCCTATAGAACATTTTCACCCAGCACGTGGAGCATTTCCTTGAAAACCTGCCCATGTGGCTGAAGAGCATGAGGAGTTGACCTCCCCTGCGGGGGCTTGAGGAAGAACTTGAGTGGCTTCAGGCAGGATTGGGAAAGATGTGCTTTTTTGTTCTGGTTTTTTTTTGAGGGTGCATGACTGACTTAGAGACCATGCACTTCTGAAGGGCTTCCACATTTCTCACATCTCTGTCATCCCACACAGTATACAAATACAACCTCATCCGTGTGGGCTTTTTGGTTTGAGCAACTTTCCCAGGGCTACCCAAGAGCTGAATCCCAGCTCTCTCGAGGTATGATTTAGCAGCTGAGGGTGCAGGCATGTGCTTGGCAATGGCAGGGTGGTTGCTGATGTCAGGCTGCATTGCCACCTGCTGGGGACATACAGCCCCTTGCTGAGGCCACCTCCACCCACGCTTCAGCAAGGGGTGTCCCCAGGCCAGCTCCCCTGCCAGGGGTAAGCCTAGCTGAGCTCCAGCATGTTTCCTCAGGTGCTTATTTTGTGCGGATCTGCTGCCTCCTGCTCTGTTGGATTTTGTCTTCAGACACTTCATAACGTTGCGAGTTGTAACTCTTGGGGTTTAGATTTCCTGGTCTGGGTACTGGCCTTCAGTTCAGGTTTCTTTCCTGGATGCAGCTAAAGGGATGTGGGGGACACTTTGGCCAAAGGGCTCAGACATTCTGGGCAGAAAGAGGTGAGGAACCTGTGGTATTCTTCCCAGTGTAAAAAACCCAAAAATCTCTTGCAACAACTCAACTGTATGTGCTGGGACCTTGCTGGCCTGAAGCAGGACTTACGGTCTCACTGGGACCAGCCACATTCCGTTGGGTGTTACTGTCAGAAAACCCCACTCAAATTTGGCCAAGGTATTACACTGTGGTGGAAAAACATGAACAAAATAAGAGGGGAAGGGGGAAAGGCAAGATAGTGACGCAAAGGGATGGAAGTCAGATGAGATGCTGGACAGAGGCGAGGTCTGGCTGGGTAACTCATGTAAATGAAGCCCTTCATGAGCAGCTTTGTGCCCCGCAGCTGCTTCTCCGATAGCTGCTTTTGTGGTATCACACGTGGGACATGCAACCTTAATTGTCCACCTCACCCAGCTCTGTGCCTGTCAGATGGGAACAATGTTCCTGTTGGGGGCAGGAGGCCGAGCTGGGGTTTGTGGAGGCTGAGTTGCTCTTCTGCTGTGCTTTTTCCCTACCAACACAAGGAGGGCGTCTGCCACTCCACAGCCAGCAGCCAACTCTGAAGTGGTTTCAGAGTGAAACCAGTGTGCATTAAACAACTGCAGTGGTAGTTCGTAAACTGATTTATCAAATGAGGTATGTGTCTGACTGCTAATGGTGTAGGGGCTGAGGACCACTCCTGGAGGGGGGGGGGGGTTGCTAGTATTAGCCACAGATTTAACATCAGCACTGATTGCAGTTTGTGGGCATTTGAAAAGTTAATATGCAGGAATGGGAAATGAAGTAAGTTGGGCAGAGGCAGCAATAACATATCTGTCCCCTTGCACTGTCCCTATGTCACCTCTTTCATAGCAGAGGCTGCTGTCAGCTCTTGAGAGCTGAAACCTCTTGGGGTTTCAGCAGGCTCTTGGGGGAGATGCACACCTACAAATGATGTTTGGTTAACAGTATTTGGGACATTTTTCATCTTACTGATCACACTGGTATACACAGGAGGTGAACACAAACTGAGCCAGATGGCAATGCATTCAAAATATGCTTTTTACTTATTTCTTGGGAGTATAAGGCATTTGATTTTTTTTTTTTTTTAAACAGAACACACCATGGACAAACATAACCACCGCCAAGAACTAAGTGTTAAATGTCTACACTTCTGCTAAAGTCACTCTCAGGTACATGGTTAGAGCAGGAGCAGTTGTGTGTTTTCAGGCTTCATCTTGCTCCCGCTCCCTCTGCTTGGCATGAAGATGGGTGGAAGTGGGCAGCACCACACTCCTGTACGAGAAAGCAAGGGCAACCAGAGAAACTCCGCACTATGCTTCTTTCCCATCCTGATTGCTGGACCCCCTCCCTGAAGAGCATTACCATAAACCTTAACAGAAATGGAAATTGTAGAAAACCAGGCTGTAAAGGACCTCAAGCAACTTAATTTATGCTTGTGCTGGAGGGCAGGATCCCATACCATTCCTGATAGTCTGATCTTAAAGCCTCTGGTGCTGGACAGTCACAGTTTCCTGAGGCAGCCTGTTCCTCCTTCCACTGGGCAGGAGGGTGCTTTTTTGGGAGGATCCACATCCTCTTTCTGGTGGCCAGCACTGCACACAGGCCTGTTTTGATGCAATCAAGACTAACCTGCAGGACTGTGGTCTCCAATGGAAGCCACAGTAGGGGGGACGCAGCCTTGGACAGAGACAGTGCTGCAAAAGGATGTCCTGAGAGAAAAGCACAGCCTGTGAGGGAAAGCACAGGACTGGCCTCGATGGATTGGAGATGGGGAAAAACATGAAATACATTCAGGGTGTGTGGGAGGGAGGCCAATGAGCCTCCAGGAGCTACCAGAGCGGCTGTTGTGGCATATCTTGATCTCTTCAGACATGAATCCTGGTCACAAAGCCAGGGGTAAAAATAATCCAAAGCTTGTTTGTTTCAGTATTTTTATTAAACAGTGCTCCATTAAGCAGTTGTACACCAGGCCCTGATGCTTCCCTGATCAGCGTACGAACCCTGAGATGTGATGCTGCCATGACACCAGGCTGCACGAACCATCTCCTTGGCAGAAGTAGTGCTCAGGAGAAACCCAGGCTCAGAGCAGTATCCCTACATTGCCATCACACCAGCCAAGCTGAGAGGTAACTTACAGCAGGCCTCATGTACTGTTTGATTAGCCAAATCCTGCTCTCAAGGCTATGCTTCCTCCTTTCCAGTCACCTCCCTGTGTTGTTTAGGCCCTGTGAATGATAGGGGATGACCACCACTGAGTCTGCATGAGCTTGAGGCTTCTGACAGGGATGCCCAGCCCAAAGCAGATGAGCTTCTCTGTGCTTCAGGCTGTCTTTTGACGAACTTCCAGAAACCTGTGATGGCTGGACTTTGAGGAAACAGGCAGCCTTCCAGGAATGGTTTCTATTCTCTCTGCTGGGGCAGCCCATCCAGGAGGCTCTTGAGGGTCTGCCTATGCTGGCTGTGGCTAGGCTGCCCTGCGTTCAGGCACATGTGAGCTATCTGTGTTAGTGTGCCATGTTTGGTCCTCCTGCTTCACTATCGCTGCTGCAGGAGCGCACTGGCTTGGAGGTTGCCCATGCTGCCCTGCAGCTGCTTGCCTGCTCTTAGGTGGCCTGAGGCACTCAGCAGGTGGGCCCTTAAAAGATCAAAACCCACGTCTGCTCTGGTGCAGGCTGAGGAGCTGCCCTCAGACAGCACAAAGTGGTACGGCTGCATCAGTAACTTTCACTGCACTCAGTGTTTAGCTCATGCTCAGTGCTAAGAAAGTGGTTTACAGCATTGGGACCCTAATTGCTGCAAATTAGTGTAGCATCAGCTAAGGACGGAAAAGCAGATTTACCCCTTGCAAGTATCTGGTCTGCTTGACAGGTAAAAGCTATTTAACGTAGGGCAGATTTTCCAGTTGGAAATGTGTGGTTGCATATCAAGCTACAACAAGCAGTAACAAGTCAAACAAGCGACTCATTTATCCAGGTTCAGGAAAGCTTATAAAACAAAGCACGTAAACAACATCTATACAGGTAATAGGTTTAAACACTGACAGAACTCAGTGGAATACATTTCTTTTCCCATGCTGCTGCTGGTGGGCCTGGCACTACCTAACACCTATAATATTCATACGCAATTTTAAATAAAGACTGCAAAATAAACTTTCAGAGCTGAACAGAAGAGACCACACCAGCAAGCATGCTTAGCTCATTTTTAGACTGGAGTTTTCCATTAGATGATCAATGGACTTTTGCAAGGTTTAGCTAAGATGGCAAATAAGCACAAAAGCTAGTGGATTATTTGTCTGTCACTAGAAAAAATGCACAAAAGAGCTATACATAGCCTTTGCCTTTAAAGCAGATAGGTGGAAATTCAGGACAAGGCTTTGGCATGACAGTTCCAGCTGTGCCACTTGCAATCTGACATTAAAAAACCATATATAAAGACTCCACAGTCCATCACATCTGCTTCATGTGGAGCAGCCCAGCTACTGAACTGCCTACTGCCTGGGTGCTCAGAAAGAAAACACTTAAAAGCAACTTGCAGGGCAGTAGTCTCATTTTTTCATCTTTTGTTTTCCGAAGGCAACTAAATTCCTGCAACTATTTGTCAGCACAAAAGAAAAAAAAAAAAAAATTAAATGGCCAAAGTTACATTCAATAGAAAACTTTCTCCCAGGAAATGGGATACAGAAAATAGTAAAACTCTATAGCCAACAAAATACTGTACATTTTCTCCCTGCTCCCACCTGCAGCCCTGCATTTTTAAGAGACCCCAGGACCCCAGCAAGGTCGGCATTCTGTCTTTTAAATTGAAACAATGCAATGAGATGACCAGAAATATTAGAGAACTCAGCATGCCCTCAGGAGGATGGATTTACGTTCAGTTAGGTGAACAATGATGAGTTTGGACGAAGGAGAAAGCAGCTTCGAACTGCTTTTCCAAGTGCGGAAGGATTCAGGCTGGAAACTGCCAAGCTCAGATTTAGAGTTCAAATGCAGGGAACTTAGCCTTGGTTGGCACCAGCAGGTCAGCAAGAAAGTAAATCGTTCCAGCCATTCCTGAGGATAAGAAAACACAATGTGCTTCAGAGAGATTCCCTTTGGGCACCCATTTTATCAATTATCCAGGGGATGAATGAGTCATGAAGACAGAAGAAAGGAAAATGTTTTCAGAAGGACCTAAATAATTTCCAAGGTCTGAACCCAGGTTTCCCAAGCAACTTAGGAACTTCAGCGGGGAAAGCATTTTGAAGTTAATCAAATGTTGAAAAGCACCTGGGAAAACATGATGGGTCTTCCCCCTCCAGCTTCCTCCCTTCTGTTTTACCTGTCCACAGGTTTAACAATCTGAGTATCTTTGGAAAACTTTGGACCCTTTGACATTGCTGCCTCAGGTCTTCATTGATGTAACTGCCCTTGTTCCTTGGCCTGCAGCAAAGCTAGGAAGATTTACGTTAGCTGAGGAACCGGCTCTTTCAGCAATACCTGCTGGTGGCAGATTTTGGGGGAGCCATTAGCAGGAGCCACAAGGTGCCGTAGGAGCCAACAAGGCTGCCAAAAGCAGCCTCATTTGTTCCTCACTCACCTTTGGAATGGAGCTGGAAAGCCCACGAAGGACTTTAATCCTTAAAAATAGACAGAAAAGAGACTGACTGAGAAGCCAGGCTACAAATTACCATAAGGTGGACTTTGGCCTGTACCCATTGAAGAATTCCCCTTGGGACCTGTGTGCAGAATTTGTGTGGGAGGCCCAAGAGGACAAGATGCTCCAGCTAAGACATTAGCCTGTACTACAAGAAGACTTCTTCTGGGAAAGGGTAAAAACAGTGAATGAAATTTCCTTCCCATCCTCTACACTGAGTTTTGCAAAGACTTCAGTGGAGCATGTATTTGGTTTTCCTTGGTGCTGGACTGGCTCAGATCCAGGAGCAGAACACAAGCATAGAGATGGAGGTTACCTTCAAAGAGAGAGAATGGCGTGTCTGGAGTCCGGCACCCATGTTGACCATAGCTTAAACACCACTCTGCAAACTGAGAAAAGAGGAACAGAAAGTGTTCAAATCTTGTTAAAGACGGATCTTAAAAAAAAAATATCACCCTCGTCCTCACTTTATCCCTTCCAGAGCAAGGCTTCTGCAAGATATTCCTTCTGTACTGTGCTGCTGAAGGACTATTCTGGTGGAGCTGGTCAGATGTAGCTCCATCTCTGCCACACTAGAAATTAGGTTTCAAAGGCAAAGGTGGTGACGTAAAAGGCAGAAGTGAATAATCCCCTCTCCCTTCCTTACACAGGCTCTCACCTTGCAGGCCCTGTACAGGAATTTCATGTTCTGAGTGAGGTTGTACAGTGCTAGGAAGCCATAAGCATTGCCAGCTGTCCCGTGACACAGCCCGTAGCCTTTCTTCAGTAACCCATGCTGCCAGATCACTTCAGCACACTGCAGGGCATCATTTAGGTACTGCTGTTCCCCAAAGACCTGCAGAGACAAGAAATATTCCCTCTTGCCGAGGCAATTTCCTCCACACAAAGAGCATCCCTGTGTCAGTGGGGAGGCTTGGGTTAATTAGTTTCTCTCCTACTGAAGTCTTAATGCTGTGACTTTGCTGTCTACTTTAAAGGAGGTTTTTGATATGATGAATGGGGCTGTATGACCATTACTTCACACACAACTAGTTGTCACCATCGGTCACCTGCAACAGGACACCCCACACAGCTGATGGATATTTTCAGAAATAATTTTTTAAAAGACTAATTTCCGTTTCAGTCAGTGGTCCCTGTGGGGTGATTTCATTGTAACAAGCCATCCTACTCTCAGGCAGGGGGGGTCTCAACAGAGTCTTCTCCATGATGAAGTTCCACATTTAGGGGTCCCCACAGGGTCTTTGCAAGATTTCTGGTACCTTGTAGGCCTGGACAAGCATGTAGATAACACCTGGTGCCCCATGGCACCAGTGGACGAGTAGGTCTCTGGTGTCATTGATGCATGGAGGGTAATTGCCAGATGGGAACTTCAGCTGGCAGACGTAGTCCACGCTGGGTTTGACTGTGTTGTGCAGTTTTACTTGGCTCACTCCAAGGCCAGGCTAAGAGAGAGAAAGTGTTAAATCAGGGAGAATTACCATTCTGTCTCTCCCTAAGAGGCCCAAGATCTGCCTGAAAGGCAGAAACAAAGCCAACTATGGCCACGTTCCCTCTTGCTCCTTGTAAATCAAGTTATTTCTTTGGTCCAGGCTTTCACACATCACAAATACCCATTTGGCCCCAGACTGCTCTGCCCTTCGGTAGGGACTTATTTCCAGTCATACCCTTGCATCCTCCGAAACAAAGGCTGCCCCTAGCGTGTCACCCGACCCTCTAAGCAAGAGGGCTCGCTGTTTCTTTTCCTGAAGATGAGTAGGAATAGTTTCAGGTACCCAGAGTTGGAGTAAAGAGATAAACTGTATAAAAACAGTATTAAGGATGAATACCAGGAATGATTCCTAGCACCTAGAGCATCTCAGCTCTGAGCTGCTGGGCTAGCCCAGATGGAGGGCTGTGATGCTGCATTTTCACAAATGTTTCTGGGTAATTGCAAGGGGGTGACTTCACCGCTGACCTCAGATGGAAGCAAAGGAGTGGCTTCAGTGTCCTCTTCCAATGACACTGCCCCACATGAAATCTGTGCAGTTCTGACTTCCCACGGCAGACTGCAATGAGCACTCTCATCTAAGGATCACACTGTTCCCAGGTTGATAACTTGAAAATTAAAAATCAATACTTGTGCTGTAAAACCATTAGAGATAAAAGTCCAATGTTCTCCTCCCCGTATTTCCCTTGTTTGCTTCCCCCAAGGCTTTTTGTGCATCATGCTTGGCTGATCCAGGCTCCTTGTACTTCATACGGCAGAGAAGCATGAAGCCCATGCAGTATTTTATGGGAAACTTACACTCAAAATTCTTTAAAACATCAGCCTGGGAACAAGCTCAGGGACTTGGTGCAAATTTGGGCTCACAGCACACTGCTGTCTCCTCTGTTCCCAGCTAGCCATTCTGTACTCCTGGGCAATAATCACTTCGCATCCTCCTCTTGCCAAATCTCCTTCTGCTTAAAAAACACCAACCACCCCTTCCTCTCTGAGTCACGTAAGAGGGTTACGTTCACAGGAACTCTGCTTATCCTGTGTATGAGCTTGAACTTTGAGGCTGCTGAAGGGAAGCTCAAATACTTGAAACCTGATGGCTTTTTTTCCACCTGCTGTGAGAGTTGGGTCTAATAAAAGATATCACCTATTTCTATGAACCTTGCTGTGTTTACATAATTTGTGTTGCTCAGTAGGTGCCCTTAATGCTTTGAAAATGCAATGTTATTTATTGCTGTTATTTTTCTAAGAGCTTAAGCACTGTAAATTTATGCACAAAGTGACCCACATAGGGGAATTATCACCCTCATTTCAGAGCCAGGGAAGCAAAGATTCCCAGAGCTCCAGCGAGTTGTGCAAAATTGTGAGAAAGACAGCATCAAAGCAAAGAGGCACTGCAGCTCCCAACCTCTTGTCTTGCCCTGCCTACTTCAGGCACTATAGAATTCAGCTGCTTTATCAAAGTAAAAAGTCCCTCCTCTTTAACATTTAGATAGAGGCCCTGATTTGTAAAGAAAGGCATTTTCCACTTTCCTACTATGAACACAATCTCTTTCACCATGCTTTTCTTACAGAGATTCTCATTCTGCAATGATCTGAGATTGCTCCAAGTAACTACATCAAAAAACACAGGAAACCCACAGATACCAACAAATGGAAATACTTTGTAAGCAATTAACACAAGAGGAGGAAGCTCAGACTCAGCTGACCTACAGGGCTTCATTATGTGAAAATGCTGGTATAATGCAGGCCACATTTCCCTACCGATCACCATGGAAGTGGGAAATTCAATCTCACAGATTTAGAGAAAACCGTTAGAAGTAGGGATGCGTGATCAAACCCAGGAGAAAGTCCATCAGACAAGGGATCTTGCCTAGTTTGACATCACCAAGAGCCAATTCAAATGCTCCTCCTTGTTCAAAGAAACATGAAACAGCTGCTAAAGGCCCTTCCCCTCCAGTGCCTCTTACCTGCATGAGATAGTAGTAAATCCCAGCCAAACCATGGGCTGCCCCTACATAGTACTCCTGGTACCACTCATACATCAGTGGGCTCTTTGCTGTAAAGTTCCTCCTTTTGGCCAAGCTCTCTCCTGAGGCTACAACGGCTTCACAGACCTGTGGATGGGAACAGATTGTTGTGGTTTAACCCGACAGGCAGCTAAACACCACACAGCCGTTCGCTCACTAACCCCCCCACAGTGGGATGGGGGAGAGAATCAGAAAAGAAGTAAAATTCGTGGGTTGAGATAAAGACAGTTTAATAGGACAGAACAGGAAGGGAAAATAATAACTATAATAATGATAAAAAAATATACAAAATAAATGATGCACAATGCAATTGCTTACCACCTGCCGACCGATGCCCAGCCAGTTCCTGAGCAGTGATCGCCAGCCCCCGACTAACTCCCCCCAGTTTATATACTGAACATGATGTCACATGGTATGGAATACCCCTTTGGCCAGTTTGGGTCAGCTGTCCTGGCTGTGCCCCCTCCCAGCTTCTTGCTGGCAGGGCATGAGAAGCTGAGAAGTCTTTGACTAGTGTAAGCACTACTTAGCAACAGCTAAAACATCGGTGTGTTATCAACATTACTCTCATACTAAATCCAAAACACAGCACTGTACCAGCTACTAGAAAGAAGATTAACGCTATTCCAGCTGAAACCAGGACGCAGATGCAGGTGAGGGAAATGCTGCTGCCTTGGACACAGCACAGTGAGTATCCTGGTACAGAACAAACCAGTTGTTTTTCTGCCCAAGCAGAGGGAAGAGTGTGGGTGAGGGAGTGAAATGTATGCCAGTTCAGTACTGCCTATGGATTTATATGGATGGTGGGGGGTGTGTGGTGCTTTGCCCCTTTGGAAGAAGGGTAGCAGGGATACCATGATGTGGTTTCTGCCTTGTTGCCAGAGTTCTCTACATCTACTGTTGATTTTTACCGGCCCAAAGATGAGCTGCGTGGGAAGAGGGAGCTAACAAATCAGCAGAAGCCACAGTACCTGCTGAATGTGACTTTGAGGGATCTTTTCCTCTCCGAAGTGCTTGTTCACAAATATCAGTGCATAGAGATAGCCCATGCGCCCGTACAACAGTTCATCTGGCACTCGTGGGTCAAGCTTGTGTAGATGGAGCAAACTACAAAGAAAAATTCACATGGGAGAGATTAGAGGATACACAAAACCATGTAACCAAGCAGTAAGACTAGAGCTCAAAAATGTGGTTTGTTCCTTCGTGCTGCCCATGCCCTGGGAGATGTCAGGCCAGTCTTTGGGTCTCAGCCTTCCAGCTATGCAAGGTGCAGAATCCGTCTTTCCCCTCTGCTTTTTGTTTGGGTTATTGCTTTAGTCTGCTCAGCTCTTTACAATGCAGTTGTACTACGTGCTTGTTTTTTAGAGCACCAGCGCCGGGAAAGCTACTTGTGGGGAAACCTGGGCTATAGGAAACAGTCAGCATAAAGTTGCTGACTGCTCAGGAAAGGCTGCCCCAATTCAGCAAGGAAAGCCTGCCCACCATTACTTCCCTGTGATGCTGTTGGCAAGGCAGACCCTCTGCCAAAAATGAGTATTTTCAAACTAAAATGGTGTGTGTTTAATTTGGCTGCCCAAGGAATGCTAGAAAGTCAAACTAGTGCCGATGGTATGTGGAAAAATCTCACCCCTTATTCTCAGAAGTCCTGACAGAAAAGCCCCTTTCTCTCCATGCCCGCAAGTGGCCAGGGCTACAATGTCAGTGGAGAAAGAGGTGCCTCCATAAGCTAAAAATCTAGGTGAGAGGTGGGGAGAAGCAGCTGGGAATGTTGTTTAAAATCAAGCCTCTGCAGCACATGTAAGAAATCTTCTCTAAGGAGAGTTGAGCAGTAGTGGGGACACCTCAGCAGAGTGTGAGTGCTGTGGGCTGTATGTGGTGCAACCCCACACTGAGGACTGCCTGGTTGACACCAGCCTTTAGACCACAAGTCCAGAGCGAGACGTCTGCTGGAGTCAGATATTTTCTTTGCCATTTTTCTATTATCATGTTGCCAAGTTGGTGATATTCCTGTAGTGCTAACAGAGACCAACAGCTCTTCACACTGGTGCTTTGTAGCCCAATTCACTCTTGATACAATTTTTCCTTTATTTTGCTTCTCATCACACTTCCAACAAGGCTGGATGTTCTTCCCTGTCAGAGCAGCAGACAGGGATGTGACTGGGTTTGGCTTTATTTTTCTGTTAACCCCTGAGACAGCAATCTGAAAAATGCCATCACTTTTAAAATACCAGCGTAAGTGGTTTCACGGCTGTTCCCTCAGCTGCTTCCTGCTGTGGCTGCAACAGGGAGAGGACTAAGAAACCAGCCAGGAGAGCTGGGTGTGTGCAGGGCTTCCCTGTCACAGCAGCGCGAGGAGCAGAAAAGGTGCCTTGGCAGCCTTTGCTCCTGGGCAGAACAATGTGTTGCAAAGAAGCAACCAAATGTCCAGAGTACCCTCGGAGGAGAGAGAGGATGCTGGGCTGTGACTCCCCATGGCAGGAAACTTTCCCTTGGCACTGGACTCAAAGTGAGCAGGGATATTGAAGGAGAAAGGAGAGAGCAGTGTCTCAAGGTGGATTGGCATTTCAATCTCCTCACGTACCACTTGAGGTGTGCATTGCTCCATGGGGGAGATTTCTCGCAGATTAAACCCAAGAGAAAGACTTTACATCCAAGACTAGGAGTAAGCAGGGGTCCCTCTCTCAGCTGTGTGGGCTGAAAGGAAAGCCCTGCTGCCTCCTCATGTCCCCTGTCCCTAAGTCCAAGGAAGGCAGATGAAGAGGAGGGTTTCCAAGGAGGAAAACAGTGTTTCAACAGATGGACTCTACCCAGCAAGCAGGCTGGCCAGAAGAGATGCTGGCTGGTGATGTTGTTCAGCTCTGAGATGTCAGGGAAATGTCAGGTGCAATAGAAGGATGGGTGGATAAACAGTAATACCCATGGTAGGGATTTTCTGAGATCTGGATGCGAAGTCTTTTCATGGGGAAATCTGGAGTGGCTGGAGCTACTATTCTTGCTCCTTATTCATTGTTGCTTATACCTCTAGCTGCTTTCCCAGCCAGGATAATCAGGGGAGGAAGTCTGCCAGTGGTTTCTGTTGTTTTTGAAATGTGGGGCAAGGCTGCATGGCATGTGTGCAGCAAGAGATCACTGGGATGCTGGTGGACTGATTGCATGCAGAATGCATTTCTCAGGTGCGAGGGGGTAAATCGAGGTCCCTGAAGGGAAGAGCCACTCCTGCTCACATATCAGCCTATTACCTCAACCATCAAAAATCAATAGTTTCTTGACAGAGGGAAAGCGAGGCAGCTGTAGAGCAAGATGGAATTTTTGTATGCCACTGGCTCTAAAAGCAAACCTTTGACCTTCTGAATTGGTGGGAGATGGCAGGGAAAAGAGGACTCCTGGAACACGGCTCAGGTTTTCACAGGCTCTTGGAAAATGGGCTGCCCTGAAACGTTAGTCTCTCCAGACCATAAAAGCACATTTGTTGGTCATGAACTCATTTAGGCAAGTGCAAGGAGCTAAGAAAAAGCAAGCTTCTGTCTCTTCCACTGCAGGTAAAACCTGGCTGATGGATTCTCTCCTCAGGCTCTGTAAAGATGAGGTGCTTTAGAAGACAGAACAAAACGGAGAAAGGCCCTCCTTCTCCGCAGCTGTAATACAAGTGCTCTTTCTATGCACTTCACCGCATAACTTAGCAACTGTTCGGTAACTGAACAGCATACTCAAAACCCACTTAAAGAGTTTTGATTAAGGGAGCTATTTCTCAAAGAAATACCCTCTTTTTAAAGGTAGCATGGTCAGGCTAACTGCTCTGGGAATCAGTGGCAGAGTAAGGACAGTATAACTGTTCCTTCAAGAAAGCCACATTTCTCTTTTTTCCTCCTCAGATGTACAAAGAAATCAATTTCCAGGGCTCTGACTTTATTATGCCATTAGATGGCAGTGCAGAATTAATCATGAGTTTCCATTCTGCCACAAAACTGTAGGCAGAACAGGAGGGATACAGGGAGGGAAGAGCTACAGCAAGAAAACATGAACTAGGGATTTTTCACAACTTGGTGCTTATGCATTGACCACAACTGGCCAGTACTGTTTGACAGATTAGTTCCCTTTTTGTTAGCAAATATATTAATCATAGTGAGATTCACCACTTTGACACGCTATTAAGCAAAAGCTAAACCACAGATTATTTCAAGAATAAAGAAAAGAGTTCTGTCCTCAGACTGACCATATCCACATAAACCATAGTTAAGGGAGTGGGAACTTGGCGTCCAAACCATACAGGCACCTCTGATTCTCACCCATGGCTTTTTTAATTGATATTATGCATCACTTGCTCATGGCTGTTTAAGGGCACTCAGTGTTGTTCTGAAGTGTCAGGGGTTTTGTCTTGTTTTTGTGCTGACCACACGTAAATGGAAACTCTTTACAGGACTGTTTCTCACCTTCTCAAAACTGATCTCCCTTAAGCAAGAAAAGCTTGCAACTGCATCTCCTTAACTTTTTTCCTTCCTCAGCCACATGCCGATCTGACTGTAGAACTGCTTGTTTGTCCTTCTCTTGTCTTAAGTACCCAACAAAAATACATTTGAAAACAGTTGAGGAAAGGCAGGAAATAGAAATAAATGAATCATAACCAGCTGCATTCAGCAGTTGAAAGGGATGCTGTCAATCTTAGGTTTAAGTCAAAGTCAACTAACAAATAGCAAGTGGAAGCGAGTGACAAAATTAATCTAATAATCCTGCCACATTTCTCCTTTTCATCAAAATGGCAGTAAAGCTAAATTCAAGGGTTCTGAAAAAATACCAAACCTCACCTTCTGGGTTTTTCCAATTTTGGCATTTTTTTCTTCCTGTGTTTATCGGAATTATTTTTAAGATGGCAGTACCAGCTGAACAATATCCTTGCTCCCCAGTCTACAGGCTGCTAGGCAAGTGTGTTTGTCCGTAAGCTAGCTCTTTCCCCAGGACAGAACAAGTTTGTACTGCCTTGCTAAATTACTGGATTCTCTCTCACATAAGACTGCAACAAAATGTATTCGGGCTTGGCAGAGAGTGCCTGGTACGAGCCCAGACTAGCTCTATGAGCAAGAGGAACATTAGGTCAAAGACATAACCAAGCGTTTTACCGAGTGATGCAGTCTTCTGACTGCTTCTGGTTCTGCAGTTTGTGGTAGATGACAGCAGCCACTGCCAAGGGTCCAGCATCTCCACACAAGAAAGTGATGGATCGTCTTGTCAGACAGCTCAGGCTCTTCTTCATGTACTCGTGGGCCACCTGAAGGTAAGCTGGGTCTCCATACACATCATACAGGTGCAAATACAGCAAAGCAATGCCTGCAAAAGGAACATAAAGGTTGCAACCACCAGAAAAGTTTACCCTTCCTGTTATGTGCCCTGGCTGTTTTAACGAAACTAAAAGCTTGGCCCTCAGCCCTCATCTAGGGCATAAGCTTTCTAGACAGGCTTCTTGGGCACAACCAGGGGCATAACCCACAGCTGCAGCATCCACAGCTTCTTTTCCTGCTTTGTGACCTCCTTGTACCTGATGCTGGTCATTAGTAGACTGCAGGTCAAGACAAACAGCAGTGTCTGACCCAAGAGGTGCTGGAGGACAGCAGAGCTTCTGATACAGAGGTTACATACAATTTTAGTAGCGAGGAGCAAAAGATGAGACCTAGACAAACCCACCTAAATCTATCAATTGTACCTGGGACTGTTGCTAAACAGTGGAGGGGGGAAAAAAAATCATCTTTGGGCAAGATGGTACTTGTGGCAGAGCAGTACTGAGTTGTTACCCTATCTCAATTATTTTTTCCCATGCCAGGAGATAAACAGCTGAGTCACTTAGCATGGATTGGATTTTAAAAAAAGTGACACGTCGTCAGCACTGAGAAGCAGCACCCTTAAGACATCCTACTTGGCTCTTCTTTTTTTTCTTCCCTCCCACTGGAAAGCACCAGCAAGGTTGTTACAGCTCCCTGGACATCTTCTCCTGCTGCTGGGCAGGTCCCAAGCCCTACACCAAGGACTGGTGCATCCTGCCTGACTCTCCTCTGCAGGACGTCATTCATGAGATCAGCCCTTGTCTGAAACATAAACAGCTGCCTGGAACGCTGGAAAAGGCTGCATGGTCCTCCCTGGAGGTTTTCAATGGGCTGGCCAGCTACAGAAACAACTCCACTACTGAGAATTCACATCAATTGCTGTCCTTTGCCTCTATCGGCCCTGTCTTCATCCAGCTTTTGAAGCTTTTAGTAGGTAACCAAGGAGTGCTTGGTAAGTCTGTGTCTGAAAGGTCTGCTGCATTTGAACCATCCTTCTGATCTGGAAGGCATCCTCAGACCTGCACTGGAGAAAGCTACTGGCCTTCATCACTTTGAGAAAAGCTTAACCGTTTCTAGGAAGACTCGGGTCCTGTGTTTAAGCCTATCTCTGCACATTTTGATGTGGTAAGGTGAGGGGGTGCAAGCATGCTGCAAAATTACTTTCCATGGTACTGAGGCCAATTTTAAATTTAGATCACCTTCCCACTTTGCATGGGTAATCTCCAAAGCTTCGTGCTACAGACAATTCAATTCCACATGTATATTAG